>NW_012115088.1:5955870-6058527 GCF_000951035.1 Colobus angolensis palliatus
AGAAAGAAAGAAAGAAAGAAAGAAAGAAAGAAAGAAAGAAAGAAAGAAAGAAAGAAAGAAAGAAAGAAAGAAAGAAAGAAAACAAATGCCATCAAGACAAACAAACCCGACAAACCCAAAACAAACATCTGTTTTGTTTTCTCACATCTTAGTAGCCTGGCTATTTTAGATACAAATATTTGTTTTGCTGACAAATGTTTCCAAAACATTAGTTAAAATTGTTTTGCTGAAATAGTTTATTTTTGAGCTGAACAAATTGCAAACTTTTCCAAAGTCCACAAGGCATCTGTGAAAATGAGCAAGTATGGCCTGCAGATTTTCCAAACTGTTCACTTGGCAAAATGGAGACATCAAGACGCTTGCTATTGCAAACCTCAGGATCATTTCCACAATGAACAGACATAAGCATGTTAGTGAGTACAGACAAGATCCAAATATCCCGCATGACAGGGAAGATAGCCGGGAGTTTAGTTTTTTTATTCTGTCACACTGAGTTCCTCTGAGGGCTCAGAGTTCTGCAACTTTGAACACGAACATTCCCCTCTTTTTCAGGCGCTTTGCTCTACTTTCTTGTGCCTTGGCAGGGATCAAAGAAGCACAGGGAACAAATGGTTTCCCATGCATATTGAATTCCCTCTTACACTGATTTTTCCTCTGTCACTTGAAATTCAATATTGGCAAGATTCCCGTCCATCACCTTAACCAGTAAATTGTCTGCATGCGATCAGCGCACGTGAAGGTAGATTTCAACATCAAATTGCTGTCAGAAATTCAAATGAACAAATCCTTTGAAAAACAAACTTTTCTACGGCATTCATACTAAATCTTATTCCTAAGAACTAATTATCTTTTATTTCACATTAATCTAAAATGTTTCATTCACCATTCACTTTTACCTTTGTCCCTCACTGCTTTGCATTTGTATTATTTTAAAAATACAATATTATCGGTAAACAGTGCTTTTGTAAGAATTTAGCCTCAACATTCCTGATTAATGTAATGATACCCAACACTTATTGAGCATTTAAGAGTGATGTGCCTCATTTTCCTCATCTGTAAAATGGAACAAATAGTACCTATCTCACAGTATATTGTAAGATTACATGTGGTAATGAATGTAGAGCTCTAAGCTCAACAATTGTGTTCGATTGTATTTTATTATGTATTGTCATGATAGCTATCGTAATTATTATGAGATATTCTAAGAGATTTGGGATAAAACATATGTCAGGCCAAATTATTGAAATATAGCACAGTAGTTGGATTATAGATGATTGTTTAAATTTTGATTATACACACGAATCATATGATAAAAAATATCTTCACAAGAATGGCTTAAGTGATCTTTTGAGAAAAGTCAATTAAAATTTTCTTAATACTCAAAAACTTATTTTTATCACTCTTTTGAAAGAATATATTTAGTCAGATTAGTAGTAATATAACTTAAGCTTTTAGGGATCAGTACAAGATGATAACTTACTCTATACCTCAGTGGCTAGGGGATGATAAAATGCTAGTTTAGATATTAGCACAAAAGGAAAACACCTTCAAATTTATTTTTTCCCTACCTCTATTTTGATCATAGAAAAAAAATCATTGGCTTTGTAAAAGATGGTTTTTTAAAAATAAAAATGAGTGAAATCCATAATTTATTATTTAAAGTAATCATGGATTTAATTGTGACACTGTCGTACAGTCTTTGAACAAGGAAAACTAGTTGATTATGATCAAAATTTTATTTTATAGAGAGTGAAATCTGAATTTACCATGGAATACCCTTCTACTCAGAAATTACACATATTTTCTAATAAGAGATAGCCATTTAATCTGTAAGATGTGACTATCTGGGTAACTGTAACTAATGATATTTATTGTAAACTATGAAATTTCTAAGATTTTTCTCTCCAATAAAATGTTTATAAATATATACTTCATTAAAAGGGAGGATTCCAATGGTAATGAAAACAAAAATAAGTATTAAAATATTGGGAAGTAAATGAAAATGAAAAAGAAAAACCCATCGAATTTTGTGAAATGCCACACAAACAATGCTCAGGAGAAAATTAATAGCACTGAACATATATGTTAGAAAAGAAATATCTAAAATCAATCATCTAAGCTCCACTCTTAGGAAACTATAAAAAGAAAAGCAAGTTAACTCAAAAGCAATCAGAAAAAAAATAATGAAATAGTGAAAATCAGAAAAGTTAATAAAATTAAAACCAGGAAAACAAGAGAAAATCAATGAAATTGGCTCTTTGAGAATACCAATAAAATTGACAAACCTCTAGGCAGGCTAACCAAGATAAAAAGAGAACATGCAAATTACTAATATCACAAATGAAAGACAGACATCATTAGCAATCTCATGGACATTAAAAAGATAATAAAGAAATGTTATGAACAATTCTATTTCCACAAATTAGACAAAATTAGATGAAATGGACCAATTCCTTGAAAGACAGTCTACCCAAACTCACAGAAGGAAAAATAGATAATATGAATAGGCCTGTACCTATTAAAGAAATTGAGTCAACAATCAGTCTTTCAAAACAGAAAGCACTAGACCAGGATGGTTTCCCTGGTAAATTCCATCAAAATACTTAAGAAAAAAATTGATTCCAATTCTCTCCAATCTGTTCCAGAAAACAGAAGCAGATGGAATATTTTGCAACTTCATCAGTGAGGCCAGCGTTACCCTAATACTGAAACAAGATAAAGGCGTTACAAGATGTGAAAACTAGAACAGTATTTCTCATGAACATAAATGCAAAGATCCTCAACAAAATATTAGGAAACTGAATCCAATAATGTATAAAAATTGTATGTCATGACCAAGTAGGATTATTTTATTTTATTTTTTTTTTTTGAGATGGAGTCTCGCTCTGTCACCCAGGCTGGAGTGCTGTGGCCAGATCTCAGCTCACTGCAAGCTCCGCCTCCCGGGTTCACGCCATTCTCCTGCCTCAGCCTCCCAAGTAGCTGGGACTACAGGCGCCCCCACGTCGCCCGGCTAGTTTTTTGTAGTTTTTAGTAGAGACGGGGTTTCACCGTGTTAGCCAGGATGGTCTCGATCTCCTGACCTTGTGATCCGCCCGTCTCGGCCTCCCAAAGTGCTGGGATTACAGGCTTGAGCCACCGCGCCCGGCCAGACCAAGTAGGATTAATCCAAGATATATAAGGCTGGTTCAACATTTGAAAATTAATGTAATCTATCACATCAATGGGCTAATGAAGAAAAATCATATGATCAAATCATCAGATGCATAAAAAGCATTTGACAAAGTCCAATACCTATTCAAAATAAGAAAAACTCTCAGTAATCTAGGAAAGAGGAGAGAGCTTCCTAAAGTTGACAAAGAACACCAAAAAACAACTTACAGCTAACATCATACTTAATGGTGAGAAACTAGATGTCTCCTTTCTAAGATAAGGAACAAAGCAAAGATGTCCCCTCTACCACTCCTGTTCAACATTGTACTACAAGTCCTTACTGATACAATAAGAAAATAAAAGGTATATAAATTGGGGAGGAAGAAATACAACTGTCTTTATTCACAATAAAACATGATTGTCCATGTAGAAAATACTTTTAAAAATCAACAAATATTCACCCCCAAAACCAAACAACTCCTGAAACCAATGAGGAAGACTGCAGGATATAACATAATAGATAAAAGTGAAATGCTTCTCTATGTAACAGCAATGAGCAGTTGGAATTTGAAAATAAAAACACACCACTATTTCCATCAACAGTAGAAAGGGAAAGAGACAGAAAGAGAGAGAGAGAGACAGAGAGAGAAATACTTAGGTGTAACTCTAAAAATGATACATAAACTTTATATGAGAAAAACTATAAAAGAAATCAAAAAAGATATAAATAAATGGAGAGATATTCCATGCACATGGATAGATTCAATATTGTCAAGACATCAGTTTGTCCCAATTTGATCTATAAATTCAATGTGATTCCAGCCAAAATCCCAGAAATTTATTTTGTGGATACTGACAAATTGATTCTAAAGATTACATGGAGAGAAAAAAGACTCAGAATAGCCAACACAATGCTGAAGGAGAAGAAAAAAGTTGAAAGACAGACACTGACTTTAGGACTTACTATAAAGCTATAGTAATCAAGACAGAATGGTATTGGTGAAAGAATAGACAAATAGATCAATGGAACAGAAGAGAGAGCCCTGAAATAGCCCCACTTAAATACAGTCAAGTGATCTTTGACAAAGCAGCAAAGGCAACACAATGGAGAAAAGACAGTTTTTCAAAAGTTAATTTGGAACCACTGCACATCCATATGCAAAAGTGAATCCAGACCCTGACCTTATATTTTTCACAAAAATGAATTCAAAATGTATCAGAGACCTAAATGTAAAATGCAAAATTATGAAACTTCTACATAGTAACACAGGAGAAAAATCTAGATGGCCTTGGTTTTGGCAATAAGTTTTTAGATACGGGAGCAAAGGCATAATCCATGAGGGAAAAACTGATAAACTGGACGATTAAAATTAAAAACTTCTCTGCAAAAGACACTGCTAAGAGAAAAGAAAATCCACGGACTGGGAGAAAATATTTGCAAAACACCTATCTGATAAAAGATGTGTATCAAAATAAACAAAGAACTCCTAAAACCCAACAATAAGTAAACAACCTGTTTAAGAAGTGGGCAAAATATCTGAACAGACACCTCACCAAAAAAGACATACAGGTGGCAAATAAGCATGTGAAAAGATGCTTCACATCATATGTCATTAGGAAACAAAACAACAAGATAGCACTACTCCTCAATTAGAATGGCCAAAATCTACAACATGACAACACCAAATTATGGCAAGAATATGGAGCAACAGGAACTCTCATTCATTGCTGATGAGAACACAAAATAGTAGAGCCACTTTGAAAGATGATTTGGAAGTTTCTTCCAAAGCTAAATGTGGTGCTGCCATATGATCCAGCAATCACACTCCTAGGTATTTACCCACAGGAGTTGAAAACTTATATCTATTTAAAAACTGCACACAGATGTTTATAGTAACTTCATGCATAATGGCCCAAAACTCAAAGCAACCAAGACATCCTTTAATTGGGGGTAAGGGGTGATTGGCATGGCTAGTCGAAGAGTAGGCATGGGTTTTTTTAAATACAATAAACAAATTAAAATCTCATTGATTGACTAGAAAATATCTATATTTCTCAAGGTAGACAGATTCTAACATTTGTGCAGATGACATGAATTTTTAAATTAAGATAGTGAAGAAAGAGCTAACAAATTCATTTTTAAAAAAATGAATGTAAAGGCACTGTTTTTAGTTTTTAAAATAGAGTAAAATTTTGGAAGCTTTCAGATTCAAGTTATATTATTTTTAACGCATTAAAATATTAATCCAAAGGGCAATACAGCTTTGAATATTTCATTATAAACATTTGAAAATAATTTTTGAACTCAAAATTCATGAGGAATTACATGTTTACAAGTAACACTGCATATCATCACAGACTTAAAAAGTAACTTTTAAAAGGCACAAAAAAACCTCACAAATGAGTCCTTACATGTTTGCCCTGAAAAATCCTTACAAAATTATCTTTATATGTCCATTGTGACATAATAATTCAACCAACAATGCAGGAACAGAAATCATGAAGCATGAGAGAAATATCACATATACCTAGATTTGACCCTACTGCACAGTATCCTGAAATTGAAAGGCAGAAACCAGGCATACATAAGATAAGAAAATGACTAGAGTCTAACTCTCCAGTATTATAAAATACTGACTTTAAGCCCAATAGACTAAAAGAAAAAAAAAAGACGCAAAATTTTTCCAACAAAAAGAGACATTCATTATTTTAATGATGTAAACAATTCTACCTCAAACAGAAATTGTTTTTAATAAATCATTTCTAAATCCTTTAGTTTAATAAATTCTTCTGTTTTATGTGCTTTACCATCAAAACTTCCTTTTCATCAAGAATAGTGAGTCTGTTATTTTATATACGACTACTAAGAAAGACAAGTTAATGCCAAAAAACAGGCTGAATTTGTGGTCTTATCACAAATTAAAGAATGAAAACAAAATACCCAGACTAGATCTTCCTTGAATTTTTTAAGAAAATCATTTTTTTTCAACGTGGAAACTCAGTGAACTTTCCACTTCTAATTATGCAACACAAGAAAGGCTAATCCAGACATATTCGCTTTAGTTGGAAGAGGTATGTATAAGAAATCTGAAAAGTATTATTTTTTCCTCGGTTCAACTCATTCTTATTCTTTTCCCATAAAATAATGAAATTAAAATAAGTACCTAAAACACTAAGCACTTTTACTTTTACAATACAAACTAAAATATATCATTCACTCTTAAAACCATGGACAGATTTTGAAATTAGAATTTTTCATTGTTTTCCATGTGGCCTGGCTTTGAACTCCACCATCCCCACTCTTTAACACAGCATCCCTTTAAGGAAAAAAACTCACTTAGAACAATGTCTGGTTTCAGAGACAAACACTTATATCTGACCAGATGGCCTTTTCAAAAAAGCTCTAACCAACCTTAATTTAAGAAACACAATTAAGTCTTCACCAGTTTATTTATAATGTAGTCTTCACAACCAAAATGTCATAAATTAAATAAAATTATTCTGCACTCTCCTTTTCTCATTCTATGACTCTCTAGACCCTAAAAGAGGTTTGCTACATCTCATTCACATAACAATTCTCATTTCAAAACTCCTTTTAGTTCTCAGGAAGCTTGAATGACACAGGTGGTTCAAATGAAAAGACAAGCTCTCCCTAAACTTGCGACAAACCATTACCTTTCCTCATGATGCTTATACGAAGTTTATGTAAGTAGAGAAAATTCTATAAAAACTCCTACAATAAATTCAATGCATTCTACAATAAAATTTATCTTCAGTGTGATTATATAGATGTGAAATCTAATTAAAGGAAGGGAGAGACATGTATACTTGGTTCTATGAACACTGTATATACACATGTAAAGTGAATGAGGAATATAATATCAACTTAGTTTTTGGAAAATAAAGACACATGGAATACAATTATCAAAGACAAACATATTTAAAGTTAAAATGTGCAGCAGAAATAATGAGCATGAGAAGTTAACTGAAAGACAAGAATGATGAAACTTTAGAATAAAGCAATGTCTGGATACTTTTTTAAAAGGGAAAAAACCTGGAACATGAAAAATTTGGAAGATTTTTAGGGGAGCAATCACCCATTAATATTTAAAATATAATTCTATAGTCAAAAATTACATTAGCATTTATGACACAGAACTCTTTTTCATGATTTAGTATAACCTAGAATGAACACTCTGATGATAACATCAGAGAGGGAATTTTTTCATTGTTAAGACCATTTTAACCTGACTTGTAGCAATAGAGTGGGCTTTAGCTCTGGAAACAGGCAAGAGGAAGAAAACTTTGACTCTTTGAGGATAACAGCTTAGTTTGCAATCCATGAAAGGTATGATTACATCTTTAAAAAGTTAAGGCAAGGAGGTGAGAAGTATTAAAAGTATAGGAAATGTTAAGTAAAGACCAATTCAGGAAATTAAGCAGACACCATTAAGAGTTCAAGAAAGAAAGAATCAATGAGGGGAAGATGTATCAAAGACATCATGTAGGAAGATTTCCACACGGAGAGGCTGGCATTTGAAAGAGACCAGCAAGGATTGTGCAGAAGTATAACAAATGCCCACACTCATGACACATCGTCATGAAATTCACAGTGGGCCACATGTGGGAAAGCAGAGGCTCACTTTTGATTGTTTTTTAAACTATCAGCAAGATATTACTTTGATGAAAAACATTAAATATTGAATAATGATAAAGGCTAAATTCTAGGCATTGCCGTTTCATGCTTAATATGTGGTGCCAATGAACTATAGTTATAGCTAAGTATTTATAGTTATGCATCTCGAAAACGACATACATCTTAAAGACTGAGTATATTTACAAATCAAATCTCTATTTCATGCGCTTTTGATGTTTATATACTTTATTTTAAAATTTCAAGCAAATAAAAAAAGTAAATAAAAATGAATGCCACAGTCATGCTGCTTGACTTATATTTAGTTCTTGCCAAAAGCTGCCAAAATCGTGCAACCACTGCATGAATATATGACTGTAGAAAAATGCATTAAAACCATTGAAAATATCACCTGCAGGACTAATAATATTCACATAATTACCTGCTGTGGGATCTGTAACTGCTTGGCTGGTGATGCCAGATGGTGGTTCTTGAAGCTGGTAAGTGGCATTGGTGGATGGTGTCGTTGGGCTGGTGTTGCTGCTGGTCATATAATGTGCTGGATACGGTGAGCTGTTATAATACTGTGCATACTGACCCTGGCCAAAACTGGGGTAAGACGGATAGTCCTACCAAATCAAACCACACAAGAATTGTCTGTCAAAATACTGCTGCTTATCTCTTACATATCAAAGTGTAACTGTATGTTTGGGTTTCTGAGGCTTTTCTGAATTCACACAGTGGGGCATACAAGTACACATTAACTAAAGAGCTCAGACTTGAAAACAAATTTTATGTAAGATTATATATATTCCTCTTATTTTTGCTCTTCTATGATGCAATACTAGGTAAAATTAAACCAATCTGAAAACCAAACAACTCACCACAAAAGACTGCTAAAGTGAATTTTAAAAGAAAACTGCTAAAAGCCTTAGGAAAACTCTCACTTATAATATAAACAGATCTTTATTTATATAAGAAAATCATGTTGTATTTAAAGATATTTTTCAGAAGTTAAACTGGCTTTTTAAATTACCTGCTGTGAACTATTAAATCCAGAGGAATTTGTGAGTGAATTATTTCCTGTATATAATCCTGATGATGTTGTAAAACTGCTACCTAAAACAAAATGAAAAGAAATATGGTTACATCAGGCTATGTGGAATAATGTGGGTCCAGGAAAACAGCATTTAGATAAGGCAGAATTGGCATTTGGGTTTATCTTCAACACTGGAATCCGTTGTCACGTCTAAAATGTAGTTTTCTTAACATAGTTGATGTTTTTACTACAAAATTAAAAAACAAAGAGGTTTCAATTTCCAAGGATGTTAGTAACTTATATAGACTAAGGACAAAATTATACATTTGTGTAAAAATATTAGACACTGAACTTTTCAATTTGCAAAACACACCAAGATTTTTCATGTATTTATATTAAATTCACATAATGTAAAACGATGGGGTGAGATTAGATGATCTTTAAGGTTCTTGCAAGCTCAAAAACTATGATACTACTTGCAAGAATTTAAAATGCTTTCAGACTTGTATTATATGGTCATTAAAATGGCATACCGAAAAAGCCATTTCATTTCACAGAAGAATGAATGGCAGCACTTGATAAATTTGATGCAACAAAGATGAAAGAGGAATATGATTAATGTTTTATCTATTACACGTGCTGTCAAGACAATGTTCTGTTGAATGTCCACATTGTTAAACAATGAATAGTAGGCACTGTGTAAGATACAACACCAGGGCAAAGCTGAGTTTCCTCTTTCACATGATTTACTATTTTGTTATTAAGCTATGCAAAACAGTAATATGTTACCATTGATAATCATGTTGGCAAAGATTTTTTTAAGAAGATAAGATCGGGGATTGGGAAATACATAAAAAATGGCATTCATATAATGCAAAATGGGAATTTATATAGGCACAATCTTTCTGTTTGGCTATTTGGCTTATCATTGAGAAATTCTGTATGCCATTTAACCCAGCAATTTTATGTCAGGCATTTACTCTAAGAAAAGAAAATTATAGATTTATACAAAGAGATAGCAAAGATGTTCTTCAGTGTTGCTTCTAATAAAAAAACCTAGGGAAGCAGCCCCAAGTCCTTAACAGGTATTATTCAGAAAATGGAATACTATGAAGCTGTTAAAACGGTGTTATAATGATGTTTAATGACATGAAAAAAATTTTCGTATTATTTTGTGAAAGTAAAAACTAAAATAAAAAGTATTTTTGATAATCTCATTTAAAATATTTTTTAAAGCATAACAAATTTTCTAAAAGCACAAAATTCTTAGAAATGCTATCTCTGAAGGAGTTGATGTATGGTTACATAGCATTCATTAAGCCAATGTACATTTTTAAGTTTTCTACTCGGAACCTATGTTGCTTCTATAATTAGAAATAAAAGTCATTTTTTAAAAAGTTACAGTTTTATGGCAAATGAGTGGTAAAGACCATAAACGTGTTGGCAGTTCAAGAAGGAATTTCTTCAATGTGAACTCACTATTCAGATGGCTTCAGGTATAAAATGTGGTAGTATACGCCAATTATTTACTTGCTACTGAACATTTAAGTATTGGCTTAAGAGTCAGAAAACACAGTTTTCAGTTCATCATTTATGAGCTGTTTGGACTTTGGACAAGTCTCCTAGCCACTCTAAAACATAATTTCCTTATCTGCAAAAACTCTACTTTGCAGTGTTCCCAACAGATCAGATGAGGTAATGTTTTGGAAAGCATAATGGACACTCTACAATATCACATAAATGTTAGGCACATTATGGTTTATTGCAGCAAGCACTTCTAAAATTCTCTATTTATGTATCTTTTCCCTCTTTTTACTTTCCCAAATTAGATAAATATGACTTAATCTCTTTACATATCTAAAATTCAATTCCTATTTTCTTATCAAGCATCTATGAACTTTAAAAAGCTTGAGCCAAGAATTATTTTTATTAAGAAGGGAATCTGTTTCCTAAAATAGTGTCAAATTTAGTTATCACACAGACTCTATTTGAGGTTTCTTCATTTGCACATTTCAGGAATATCAATTGTTCAAAGTTCCCAGAACACCTATCTTAGACAGGCAGAGAGCTCTCACAGTGCTGGTAGCCACCACAATTAGCTATCAATAGACAGACTTCACATATTCACGTTCATTTGCATGTGGTAATCACATACAAGGGAAACATGTATCCAATGCCAGGCTCACGGTGACAATTACATGGGGCTAAAAGGATGACTAAGACATAGTCTCAGACCTCGCAGGGCTTATCAGACTATCAGTTTTGTTTTTTTTTTTAAACATTGTCTCTTATGGGCATATGACTCACTCTTTATGTACATATCAGTGAACAATTTATTATTGATATTATATATAAAGCAAACTTACATGGGATGAACATTTAAAAATGCCTTGTAAAAGAAATTTTAAATTACTTTTGGATAAAGGTGTGGATATCAATGCTTTTTAAAAAAACTTTAGCTATTATATGCATTTAAGAGGAAAAATTACCTTGGGTTATGATCCGTTACTTTCATTTAAACTATACGATTTTAGGTTATGACTTGCTATTTTCATTCAAATGACACCTTTTTGAGCAATAAATGCTGACCTCAATAATCCCTATCCACCAAGAAAATGAATAAGATATAGAAAATACATTTTTAAAATGGATGTTTTCATTCCATAAGTTATCCCCCGAAATGAAGTAGGAAAGACCATGGAGGCTATATTGGCACACACAGGCCACTAGGGTCTGACCAAGTAAATCACAGTTCGGTACTCCAAATGGCACCCAAGTGACTTTCCAGACTAAATGCTACTTCCAAGACTGTGCATTAGCTGGAATTCAACATAAGTTATACTCATTTGCTGGCTGACTGCAGGCTGAGATTCCATTCCATTTAGTATGCCGAAACAGGAGTTTAATGGCACCCCAGTGGCTTTAGAGACTTAATGCAACTTCCAAAAGGATCTTACTTTAGGGAGAGGTGTACATACTAAAGAATCAGGCTCAGGCAATATTAATTTTTCACCACCAGAATAAAGTTTGCAGGGCCACTCCACCTGCCTTCACATAGGACTTAGGCAAACAGAGCTGCTAACTCAGACCAGGCCACAGCAGGGGACTTCTGCAACAGCCTCTTCTACTGGTTTCTTTACCCATCTTTGGGTACTGTTCAGCCCATTTTCTGCAAAGTCAGTAGACTCTCTAATGTGCATGACTGACCTCGTCACTCCCCTGCTTAAAAAAGTAACCTTTAATGGCTCCCTGTTGCCCTTAGGATAATATTCAAACTGCTTACTAGGGTTTATGTATTAGGCCTTAGCTGGTCTAAACCCAGTTTATCTTTAGAACTTCTTTGGTCTTTTCCCAGCAACTATGACTCCAATGCACCCGGGCATACATTCTAGCCTAATCCTAGTAAACCAACATGCAGGCTTTCTAATGTTACTCCTTACAGCTCCTACTTCCTGCTTTCAAATCCAGGTTAACTTCGATTGCACTTCACAATTCAGCAGAATTTGAAACCCCCTTTCTCAGAAAAGCCTCCCTGAATCCCCATTCTCTCCTTTTTCCCTCTAAACCTGGGTTGCTGAATCAATCCATCTACCATCTGTCCATCTCCATGATATATGTATCAATCTCTCTGATGTACATATGTTTGATTGATACATGTATATACATATACACACACACGACTTACTAATCAGTATTTTAAGCCAAGTACTAATTGACCTGTAAACTAACAAATACTAATTATATGTAAACTAACTAGTCCTTCCCCTATATGACAGGATAACAACAAAAAACTTTGACATTCCTATAAAAAATTGGATATTTACACCTAACCCATACAAATATCCCCAGAATGCAAAATATAATAACCATACTAGAGGTGTACTTACTAGAGAATCAGGCTCAGCCAATATTAATTTTTCACCACCAGACTCAAGTTTGAAGGGCCGCTCCACCTGCCTTCACATAGGACTTAGGGTCTGACCAAGTAAATCACAGTTCGGTACTCCAAATGGCACCCAAGTGACTTTCCAGACTAAATGCTACTTCCAAGACTGGAACATACAAATATCCCCAGAGTGCAAAATATAATAACAATAAAAGAGACAATACCCACTGAGTACTCTCTGTATGTTAGGAAGCAGGCTCGCCCACATATGCTTCATCTATACTACACAACAACTTGGTACTACAGGGTCTATGATCATTCCCATTTTGCAGATAAGGAAACAGAGGGTCAGGTTACAGTAACAGCTTCCAAGGAATGAAGGCTGAAACACAAACACAGATCTGTCTGGTTTTAAGGTCTATACAATGTTCTTTTGCCTCCTTTTGCTCGAGTTTATATTGTATAATGGGAAGTTCTGAAATACACTAGTTTTCCCAGGCATTATTTTATCAAATAATTATATTAAAATAATTTATATTTATTATATTTTATAATCACAGGGATTACTTTATAATTACATTAAAAAGTGTTTGAAGCAAAATAGAAGTGACGAAAATAAATAATAACACTTAAAAATTTTTGAGTGCTTACATTGAGCCAGGACCAAATAAAGCATTTTGCCTATTAGAGCTCACTGATTCCTCACAACTACCCCAGGAGGTAGATGCTATTACATCCCATGTTACAGGTGAAGAAACTGCCTGCAGTAATAAGCAAGTGTGGCAGAGCTGGGATTCAGTCCCAGCCACCTGGCTCCAGAGCTGAAGCTCTTAATCTCTATAGTAAATTGCATCTCAGAATGGCAAGGTTTTTGTCTGTGAGTTATTTCCTTTTTTTTTTAATGACCATTTCCAAAATATGCCTGACAAACTGCCTCAGAGTCATTAGCAAGTGCTTGTTCTACCTAGGCAAATACCTGGGCCTCCCTTCAAACACAGAAATAAGTCTCACTGAGGCAGAAGGACTAGGGTATAATCTGAAAATCCATGTGTTTACCAAACACCTATAAGTGTCTGATTTTTAGTACCAATTCAGTAGGTGTTTCAGTAATTGCTTCAAAAATATGTAACCACTATAACCTTTCTTCTTACCCTAAGAAAGTAATCATACTCTGCAAGCATTCAAAGCTGAAGCTTCTCAGAGCCTATCTGTGTGGGTATTTCTGGTTCTTGAGCTGAGCTAAAGATCATCTGGAATAAGGGGTTCCACTTTGATAACTAATTCAATAGAGACTTCAGTGCCAACACTACCAGATGGATTTCACTGAAGTTTAGAACACCACAAAGCAAAGGCAAAATAGCAATGCTCATGCTCCCCAGAAAGCTTCAGTGTATTCACTGCTAGACTCACATACAGGCCTAGCAAAAGAGGAACATTTGTGTAGAAGACTGTCATACATCAGGCTTGAACCTGGATGCTAGAGAGAGACAAGACAAGACATGATCAGAATAAAACAGACTTTCTTCCCTTAAGATCAATCCACTGAGAGTTTCTGTTGGATTTACAAGGGTCTTCACTTACCAACTTTCAGTCACAGAATTATTTGTAAAGTTTGAGATTCTTTAATCAAAATAATATAGAAGTATTTTCTTTTCTAGAAACAAATGACTTTACATTAAAAGACACCTCCAGATAAATAAAATAGAGCAGCTACATCCTATGATGAAAGGTTTTACATCACATTGTATCATGAAAATTCCTCAAAGTAGAAAGAATTCCCATTATGACCCATTATTTCTCAATCAATAAGTATGGCAGAGATTGCTTCATGTGAAGCTTCAATAATTCTCGGTAAGAGTTTGGGGTGGGAGTGGGGATACCTTCTTACTCATTGGTTAAAAGGAAAAACTTACCTAGTTAAATAACTATTGGCCAATATGGTGAAACCCTGTCTCTACTAAAAATACAAAAAGTAGCCGGATGTGTAATCTCAGCTACTTAGGAGGCTGAGGCAGGAGAATCACTTGAACCCAGGAGGCAGGAGTTTCAGTGAGCTGAGATCATGCCATTGCACTCCAGCCTGGGTGACAAGAGTGAAACTCTATCTCAAAAATAAATAAATAAATAATAAAAAGATTGTGAACAATCATAGCCATGGTTATTTTTTTTGACCTGGAGGGGAGACACTCATTTCCACAAGAGGAAACTGGAAAATTTTTCCCTTCACAACATCTCTTAAGATACAGCATTATTTGTCCTTCCACTGCTCTCTTTTAAAGTTGATTATTTGTATATTCCAAGTGGGAAGATAATTTATCTCTAATCACAAAACACACACACACACACACACAGTTTTTCAAGTTAGTTTCATCAACAGCATCTACTGGCATTCTTTATAGGTACAACTCTAGAGGCTGTTGTGATCCAAAAGAAGTGGGCATCACGCATATATCCTTTGAAGAAAGTTAGAAAATCCCACACACTCATGAAGATGACGCAAAGAACATCAGCTTGCATCACCCACTCAGGTATCACAGCTCTCACTGTGTTACTTACTTAGGTGCCACAGCCCTGCTTCGGAGGTGCTCAGCAAAATGACATGAAGACACCTGCCTGGTTAGACTGGTAAGGAAAGCACATGCTTCCCCAAAAAGGGAACAAGTGTACTCACTCCTGTCATAGGGCGAGAATAAACTCTCCAAAGAAGATTAGAGAATAGAAAGGTTATGGGAAGTTGGGTGAGGAGTGTGGCTGAGCGTGGTTGATGGAAGTTTCTTGATCATTTAAGAAAAACAGCCCAGGAAAAGAAATGGCATTCTTTAATGGCAAAATGCAAGAATCTAAATGTCCAACAAAATCATTAGTATACTGGGACCAAAGAAATGTTACGATTCTGAATTGCTGGGGGTGGGGGAAAAGCTAGAGAACCGTTACAAACGCAAGGACACAAATGTTTATCTGGGCCTGTAGATGCCACTTGGGGTCTGGAATGGGGGTGCTCAGGAGAAGAATATTCTAACCAGGCTGTTGCCTACAGCTCCCCATGCACAGCTCACCATGGTACTTTAGGATGCGATCACTGTTATATCGGAAACTCACCTTGCTGAGTCTTGCTCCTCCTACTTAATACTTCCCTCCCTCACTCCACATTTTCCATCCTTCAAGCCCTCACCCAAGTCTCATCTGTTCAATAAGCTTTCCCTGACTCTTTGTACAGAATTTATCTTCTGGAAACCTGATCTCACTATTAATTGATACCATGTAATTGACCTCTTCGTTAGACCAGTACTAAGCAAGTTCCCCTTAGTCTTGTTTTCATTCTGACCATAAGTTCCTTAAGCTCATTTGCTATATTTATCCTGTCTGCCTCACATAGAGATGAATAAACCGTGTCTGACTCATGCCTTTGAAGGGCTTCATCTAGGCTCGAGTGGGAGCCAGAACTGAACTGTTGCTTAAGAATTTCAATCCAGGTGGGAAGTGACTAAAGGATTTAGTGAGAACACGATTGTCATAAAGTATTAGGTGTGGGGACAGCTGAGGACCTTTCCATAGATTTTTGTTGGTGGGGAGGGGGACAGTTTGGAAGAATGACTTTAAGGCTCACAAAAGATTTTAAGAGAGAAGAGAAGGTCTCTCAACTTTATTTTTTCATCAGTTTAAAAAAAGTGAGTAGGGAAAGAAAAGATAAATAATAATAGAGCTTATTTCTCAGACTTTATCCGGAGGACTCTGATTTTTAACAGATTTTATCTGAACACTTTGCTAGGGTTATTTATTTTTTAGAGACAGTGTCTCACTTTGTCACCCAGGCTGGAGTGCAGTGGCACTATCTTGGCTTACCACAACCTCCATCTCCCAGGTACAAGCGATTCTCGTGCCTCAGCATCCTGAGTAGCTGGGATTACAGGTGTGTCCTATCTATTACATTTGGCTGACTGGTTTCTTTCAAGCTACATGATGTATAAAGGATTATCTTAGAAATCAGGTTATAATCACTTTAGATTTAAATTATATAAAGAAAGTTAAATTCTGGACCCGTAAGCACCTTCTGAAAGGAGTTAAAATATTTTTGAATCCCCAGTAAATAGTCCAGCAGACTTTAAATCAAATAAAATTTTAAGTTGATTAAGTATTCATGGATTTTTACCTCATAAAATCTCACTTATTTGAGCTATGAATACCACTGGACCCCAGAGATGGTACAAGGACTTCACATCCACATACCATCAGGGCATGCCGACAGGATGTTAACCTTGTTCGTCCAGCTGTTAGGATCCTAACAGAACACCGACCCATGGTCCAGATTCTGCCCTCCTAAGAGGCTATTCACTCTCATAGCTCAGAGATTGGCATATCACAGGTATATTAATGAAAACAAGTCGGCCGGGCGCGGTGGCTCAAGCCTGTAATCCCAGCACTTTGGGAGGCCGAGACGGGCTGATCACGAGGTCAGGAGATTGAGACCATCCTGGCTAACACGGTGAAACCCCGTCTCTACTAAAAATACAAAAACTAGCCGGGCGAGGTGGTGGGCGCCTGTAGTCCCAGCTACTCGGGAGGCTGAGGCAGGAGAATGGCGTAAACCCGGGAGCTTGCGAAGTGAGCTGAGATCCGGCCACTGCACTCCAATCTGGGTGACAGAGCGAGACTCCACCTCAAAAAAAAAAAAAAAAAAAAACAAGTCTTGCTTGTATAAGAGAAACTTCAAATTCAGAATGCAATAACATCCTATGGCTTTAGAGTACTTTTATAGTTCAATCTTTCCACATCCATTTTCTGAGGTTATTTTCAACATCATCATGTGAGGTGGCTGAGGGAGGGTCCTCATCTTCATTCAAAAAGTAGAGGATGCATAAGGTGACCATTATCTCTGGTGCCAGGTTATTGTTTTCTAATCTGTCATGCCAAATCTACCTTTTAGATTTCCTGAATCGGTAACGTTGAAATCCAATTGGTATTAAGTGGTATTAATTTTTGGCTACATAAAAATCATAGACATACTAAGGGCAGAAACAATCATACCTAAGAAATTTAACAAATACATTTGGAATCAAATGATCCCATTTTTAAAGGACCTCTTCATTGTAACTGTTTTAGGATGGTAAATTTAAAAGTAAATTAAATAAAGTGTCCCAGGGACAATGTGTCACAAAGATTTTGCTTTGCTTTCTTCTTGTCAATGTTGGGTTTCTACAGAGAAAGAGTGGTGGCCCTGTCAACCATAACAAACAAGAAACAGTCTTGCTTGAAGATCCTGTGTGGGACGTGCAGTTCTGTAAGTGCTAAGCAATTTTAGTTTTAAAACAAATCCATCCCTCAAAACTTCTCTTAATACATCTTCACTACCTCTTCGTAGTTAAGAGCACACCCTGTGTCTATTTAAACGTTACTTAAAATATTAAAGTTTTGTGTATGATTTAACCTGGATAATACGGCCCAGCTATAACTTCAAAAAGCTTTTTTTTTTTTTTTTCCAAGAAAAAAAAAAAAGGAGTAACAAGTAGGTCAAAGGTCTACTTCACAGAGAACAAGGACTCACATTAAAAACCAGAATCCCAGCCAACATAAGAATGCTGGAACCTGCTGGGGCCTGTCTGTACTTGCCATGTTTTAGAGCATTTTCTAGCACTTACTGGGCAAGCAGGATGCTGTTTGTCCCTCGTGTATTTTCACAGAAGTCCATTTGCTTTCCATCTCTGGCCTCTTTGCCATGGGCTATGTCCATCATCAAGCGCGATCTATGTGGCAGAAGTTAGTGCAGCTCCCTGGGGAAAAGCTTTCGAAGGCCAGATGGGCTATTTAAAATCAGAATTTTTTCCCTTTCCTTAGAAGATAGATTTTAAATGACCAAGTTTTCCTTTATCCCAGTAATAGTTTTTATTTCCAAATAGAACTTTTAACACAGGTTATAAAGATTGCAAAGCCTTTACATTTACCTGTCTTGATATATTTCTATACATTTTAACTATAAACAACTCATGAAGAAAACAATACTGGTAAGGGTCACTGATTATTGCTGTGCCTAGATTTCCAGACATTTTTATCCAATTTTTAACACCTGAAATATACAAGTTGCCAAAAGAAGTGAAACAAAGTATTACTTATGAAATCAATTTAAGCAAATAAAAAAAAAATTCTAGAACATAAAATACCAAGAACTAAAAAATAAATATGAGAAGAGTGGCAAAGCAATTAAGAGGCAATTTGGCACATCAGTGCAAGCTTCAAAAGCTATTCTTCAATTTCACTTTATGCCAGAAAGTGCAAATCTCAAACTCTTTATCACAGATTGTTTAAGTTTAATGTATATTTTCCTAAAACCACTATCTTTTAAAGTAAAAATACATTTTCTATAGATAATTAAAACATTTTAAAGTATAACAGTACATTTAGTTAAGCAATTTTTAGATTCTAAATGACTAATAAACTGAAAAGGTTCAGGCATACATTTGAAAAGCTACAGAGAGGCAGATCAAAGGAAACAAGGGTGATGTTACCGGATCATTCCCACTTCATAATGAGGCAGGGATGCATGAGGTGTGATGGTGGCAGAGCTGTGTCTCTTCCACGTACCCTTTAACAAACCTTTGACTGATTTATTGTCTTTCCTTACTAGTTTGAACCCCAATCTCTTTAGCAGAACAAACAACATTATATACAAAGAGGGAGTGAGAATTTGTGTTATTTTCTTCTCTACGTGAGAGCAATAAAGCCTAAAGGAAAATAAACAAAGCAGGGTTTCCAGGGCCCTCTGGGTTTAGTACATGTACATCTGTGCAGACCCTTCGATCTATCAAGGCAGATCCTGACACCTTCCCTGGTGTAGAATGATGGGAGTGTCCTATACCATTATTGATATTCTAGGACAATAAAACACTCAGAAAGGCATTCTATACCACCATCGTGATGATTCTGTGATGTCTCCAACCAGATCTATGAGTATTAACACAAGGAAAGATGGCATTAAACATACAATGACAATAAATTAACTGAAACGTCTTATTTATGTTTTATATATTTTTAAGTTCAGAGGTGCATGTGCAGGTTTGTTATGTAAACTTGTGTCATGGAGGTTTGGTGTACAGATTATTTCATCACCCAGGTATTAAGCCACATTAGTTATTTTTCCTGATCCCCTCTTTCTTCCCATCCTTCACTTTCTGACAGGTCCCAGTGTGTGCTATTCCCCTCTATATGTCCATATGTTCTCATTATTTAGCTCCCACTTACAGGTGAGAACATACGGTATCTGGTATTCTGTTCCTGTGTCAGTTTGCTAAGGATAACAGCCTCCAGCTCCATTCATGTTCCTGCAAAGGACATGACCTCATTCTTTTTTTATAGCTGCATAGTTTTCCATGGTGTATATGCACCACATTTTCTTTATCCAGTTTACCATTGATGGGCATTTAGGTTGATTCCATGTCTTTGTCTTTGCTCTTGTAAATGGTGAATTAACTGAATTTTTATTATGCTACATTCCAAATTCATTTCCCCAAATGAAGCAAATCAGAGTTTTTTTATGAACCTAAATCTCTAACATTAATTGTGACATAGACCTCTCCACTTCTAACAAACATTTGTATATTTTAGACATAATACTAGATACTGGAGATTAAAATATGACTAAAGATGTTCATTACCTTTAATAGTCTAGAATCACTAGAACTAAGCTATTAGGAAAGCTGGGTTTTCCACAGAGCTGAGGATTAACCAGTTAAGTAACAACTTAATTTTAATGGTTTTGTTTTGTAGGTGTGTGAAAATCTTCTGCAAGTGAACTCTACACTTCCTTACCTCAGTCACATTGCTAAACAAAACTTTATTTTCCTCATATGATTGGGCCCAACATTATAAAGATAGTTCAATGTTTTCTGTATTAGATGGAACCATAAATCTATATTGTATGTGGAGTTAAATGGATGGTGACGATAGGTGCAGACCTTGCACTTTTAAAGGTTTGATTTCAAGTTAGTTGTTTCTTTTACATAAAAGGAGAATAAAGGTTATTTGTGACACACTGGGGAGATATTCTGTGAAAGCAATCAGAGGCCAAAGTTGCTTCTGCTAAGCAGTTTTCTTGCCTTTCATGCATGCGTGCACACACACACGAACTCACACACGACACCCAGTTTCACTCTTGTGGCCAGTGCCCTTTGATTGGTAAGCAGAAGTAAAAACCTATTTTTTGCAGAACTGACCCAAGGGTCTCCAGGCACACTCTGTCCATCCACACCCACACATTCAGCTAACTCATCTGCATCAGCTTTGTCAATGGTGTGTGAAGAAAAACCTCCCCAGACCATTCCAAAACTTCTTCCAGAAACACCAAAGCTAACACTGCGGAACAGGAAAACGTCAAAAATGAATAAGCAAAGATTTCACCTCCTCAGGTTGAACCCTACAATTGTTTATGAGGAAGAACACTTTTTCTCAGCTGAACTTAAGTTTCTAATCTTTAGTGGTGCACAAAAGAAAAATTAAAGCAGGAATAGAATTTACAGTGATCTTGTAGCAAAGGTGAAAACAATCAGATTTCCCAATCACTGAGGTTTTATTTCATGGAATTTTAGTGTTAGAGCATGCATGACGAATTAGTTTAAAATGGCATGTTTCAGATTCACAGAAGCCTGCTTGGTAGGACAGAAGCATTGAAAGTTGGAGCTGAAAGGGCAATTCCAGAAGGATCACTTGGAGCAAATGAGGGCACCAAGTAAGGCTGGCCCAGTTTACAAGGCTTGACAGTGGCAAAATGGCCATAAATTGCCAAATCTGCCCTTTAAAGGCTGTGCAAGTGTTAAGCACTGACAGTGCTCAGAAATGAGTTTTTCTAAGAAGTTTTTTTAGAGCTTCATGAGTTGGTGTTTGACTAGTTATATAACTAAGTATGTAATGCAATGGTTTAGTTCTAATGATCAAGCCTGCCCTTCAGAAAATTTAAAGACCAAGCAACTACATTTTGGCTTTTTGTAGTTTTCTTTAAAAGCCACTCCTGCAAACTCTGTAATTTAGATGTATGTACAACCACAAGGTTTGACAGTTCTAAGTCATTCTCTGTTTTGAGTAGCCATTCTTGATTAACTGTTGATATTATACAAACTAAATTACTAATTTTATGCATTCTTTAGCATTTTCAGGTTCTCATTCGTTCATTCATTTTTTGGAAACAGAGTCTCACTCCATTGCCCAGGCTGGAGTGCAGTGGCATGATCTTGTCTCACTGAACCTCACGGTCCCAAGATTCTCTTACCTCAGCCTCCAGAGTAGCTGGGATTACAGGCACGTGACATTATACCCGGCAAATTTTTGTACTTTTAGTAGAGACGGGGTTTCGCCATGTTGGCCAGGCTAGTCTCAAACTCCTGATTTCGGGTGATCTGCCCACCTCGGCCTCCCGAAGTGCCACAGGTTTTTTTTTTGTTGTTTTTTTCTTTTGAGACAGAGCCTCACTCTGTTGCCCAGGCTGGAGTGTAGTGGTGCGATCTCGGCTCATTGCAAGCTCTGCCTCCCAGGTTCACGCCATTCTCCTGCCTCAGCCTCCCGAGTAGCTGGTACTACAGGCGCCCACCATCAGACCCGGCTAATTTTTTGTATTTTTAGTAGAGATGAGATTTCACCGTGTTAGGGAGGATGGTCTTGATTTCCTGACCTCGTGATCCACCTGCCTCAGTCTCCCAAAGTGCTGGGATTACAGGCATGAGCCACCGCGCCCGGCCAGGTTCTTATCTTTTTAAAGTCACTGTTCAGAGTTATGTAAAGATTAAATAAGATGTCACAAGGGAAATAACTAGGTTCCTCCTTGGCATATAAAAAGTAAACAATAAATGTCAATTGTTATTTTATTTTGTTGTATGGGCACTAGTGTTTTCCATCTCTACATAGCACAGCTTATCACCTTCCCATCTTCTTCCCTAATTTTCTAAACTAAACAATTTGATGCTTCAGTGACTGTTTGAGACCTCTTTCTCCACACATTCTTAGCAGTCAAAGCAGAGATGTGACTGCAGGACCTCTCATGACCAAGAAGGACTTGGCTGATGACTCTCTCTCCCACCCCTGCAGAGCTGAGTTTATTTTTTGCCAGTGGCTCTTCCTTGCTTCCTCACTCTCACTTTCCAAGACCCCATTCACCAGTGTCGCCATACAGCTTTTCCTCTCTTCTGATTTTCTTCTTAATTTTGTTTCTCCCCCACTTTTTTGGGGATCATGTACAAAAAGCTTGACCTTTGTTGATAGTAAGTTTCCTTCCATGCCAGCATATTAATTACATCTGGTTCCTTTTTTGCTATGCTTATTTGGTTATTGGTTTCTTAAAGTTCTCTTTCACAGCTAAAATATATTTTGTTACATATGCTATTATACATATTAAAATTTTAATTACATTTTGTGTGTTGTGGGAAGAAGAGAAGCAGCATTTAGGTAATGCTACCTAATCTGGAACTACTCCAGAAAGCTGGACCATAATAATAATAACGAAAATAATAGTAACCAGTCACCACTGCAATGAGAGCAGTAAAACTGACAATAATCATTTGAGTTCTTACTCTGTACCATAGGTTGGTCAGAGTGATTTACAGACAATCTCAGTGACATCTCACAACACTATTGTGGGAGATCTCACGCCCATATTCCAGATAAGGAAACAGATGTGAAGGAGTCAGGTCGCATGCTGAAGGCCCACAGAAAGCAAAGGTGGAACTGCTGACAACCAGTCTTACTCCAGAACCCATACTGCTAACCAGGGAGCCAGATTTCACTATACCTTTACTCCAGTCTTTCTAAGTTTGATAGAACCAAAGAGGTGATCATCATAAATTTTATTTAAATTAATCAGCAAAACACTTAGAGGAAGCATACACGTCACACTTCAGTTTTGGGAGCTACTAGAATATTTCCCCTGGGCTACTAGAATAGTTCTTCTATCATTGTAAAATTCTGATATTAAATTTGAACAGCTAAATCTCTGAATAACTAGTCATCATACCTATTATTTTAAAAGTTGAAACGATTTCCCGGAAATAAAGCTAGGCAAAAATATCCCCCATGTTGCCAAAATATATTCTCATCCAGGATTCAAATGCATTTTAATAGCTATAAGATGAAATTGATATAAGCAAAAAAAAAAATCACTGTTATTCATTAAGGATTAAAAGAACTGAGGGAATTTTGAAAATAATTTTAGACATTGTAGAAATGACTATATTAAAAAACATGTATTGAAAAGACACTCAAAGGTCAACAGACTCCCATAACTAGGTGGCCAAAATCATTGAATAATGGTGAAGCAGTATTCATACTACATTTAATATTTAAGAACTACATATTAATCACAATTAAGTACCCAAATCTGGCCATATACATTCTGTAGCTAATTATATAGCATTATCCATCATCATTTTGGCAAGTTAATTTTCAAATTAATAGTATATTATCATCTGGCTTAATATGTGGAAGTCATATTAGAGGTTGAATATCCCTTATCTGGAATGCTTGGGAGCAGAAATGTTTTGGATTTTGAATTTTTTCAAATTTTAGAATATTTGCATTATATACTGGTTGAGCATTCCTAACCCAGAAATCTGAAATCCAAAATACTCCTATAAGCATTTTCTTTGAGCATCATGTGAGTGCTCAAAAAGTTTTAAATTTTGAATCATTTTCGATTTCAGATTTTTCGATTAGGAATACTCAACCTATATATCCGATAGTCTAAAACTGAATAAAATATCATTATAAAAATAGTCATGTGAAATAATACCTCAGTCATGGGAAATGGGTCCCAATGTCCCACTGGAAAGGCCATTCAACTAGGGGATGTACAAAAACACACAAAAGGTTTTAATGCAATATCCATTAAGCCCAGATGATAATAAATCTGTGGATAGAAAAGCAATGCCTTATTTGGTGCTATCCATGCCCTTATTTCTTTTAAAAAATAGTTTTATTTTCTTCCAAATTCATTTCCTTTTCTACTCATTCATTTCCCCTTTTTTATGCGCTATACTCTAATGGCTGGTTTTGAATTGTTTCTGCTGCATAAGTTTTGATCTGGGAGAGGAGCAAGATAAAAGTAACTCTCAAGCACAACATTTCTCAAACTATCTGAGGTCCAGGATCGGTTTTTTCCTCCAGTCCTCCACAGACTGATAACTGAGCAAAACACAAAGTAATGTACTTCTAAAAGAAAAAAAAATTTTCTCTAAAAAAAGAGAGAGTACAAGTCTCATTTAAAAAAAAGTATTTGATTCAATAAACATAAAACTTATTATTGACTGACTATGAAAGTTTCTAGATGCTAACTCTCAGTTTCTGTACTTAGCTTTTGGTGGACAGGTAAATGGCAAGGCTGTGGATGGGCACAGGCCCAGAACCATACAATTCTGTAGCTCTGCTCTGGGCAGGGCACTTCACTTGCCTCTTTCCCACTTTTAGGATCCACTTCTCCTCAAGGAGACCTGGATACCACAGGCACCCTGGTAGACCCTGGGACCCCTCCAGCACTCTTTATTTTCCTGATATCTCCTGGAGGAATCTGCAATTGTATAATTTAGTTGGTTGCTTGTCTACTGTCTCTCTCTTTGGCAAGAATGAAAGCTCTGTGAGCAAACAGACCTTGTCTGCCTTATGATCCATTTCTTTACTAGAGCCCAGGACTGTTAAATTCATTAATAAAGTCTTTCCATCACTTTTTGTTCTTCATATTCCTTTACTCAATTGATATTCAGCATGTATAGAACAGTTCTTTTCCCAGGCTGCATAAAAGTTTTGGAATCAGGCACATAAATAATATCCTTCTACCAATAAATGCTATCTGTTATAAAACAGTTTTTATTTTGTAATCACTGAATATGTCAAAACTTTATAGTAGAGGCCTTTTGAATCAAATGCAAAACCAAATATGAAAAGATTAATGGATCTTGTCCCCTAAAATTGTAGTTTGCTATACAGGAAAATAGACTCTTAAAAATGATAAATTGAAAAAATATATATCATTCTTAAGGAAACATATTAATAAAACATTTAAAAAGGCTGAGATCTTTAATGTGAAAAATAATAAAATAAACATGACTGCCACTGAAGAGAAGAAAAAATGTTTTATGTTTTTTCTCAATTTGTATAAAACTAAATCTTGTACCTACCAAAATGACACTTTTTTCAAAGAAAGGTATTATCAAATGTGTACACTTGAATACACAGCACTTCCTTGTGTAAATGTATAGGAAATCCTTAAAGGAGCATAAAACAATTTATGTAGAAATTCTATACTTAAACTTATTCAAAGGAAATAATTAAAGGTGTGTAGATAAGACATGCATAGCATTGCTCTAAATGTCAAATAATAGGGAATTAGTTAAATAAGACATACCTATTTAATTCCATGTAGCCATTAAAAGGATACCATAGAACAGAACTTATTGATGTGAAAAGATGATTAAAATGTACTTGTTGCTAAAAACAGCAGGTTGCAATACTGTATTATATAATAATGGGCCCATACTGTATATCTAGATAAACATATAACGATAGTAATAAATGTATGAGACATAGACTATATTTTTGCTTCTCTGTATTTTATAATTTGTCTGCAATAAACAAATATTATTAATACAATGGAGAATAAGATAAAATATATAAAAACAACAACAACTATAAAAAGAACCCCTTCAATGAAAAAGAGATAATCAGGGATTTGATTCAACTATGGCTTGGCACTATTAGGAGGCCGAATATGATTCACTGAACTGAACTGTAGTAAAGACAAGATATTAGGAAAATGTTTAAATTATGTGAGAACTATTCTCAAGCACTTTAAAGATCTATTTGCAAGATAACAAATGTGCTACTTTTAAGTAATGTCTATGCATTCTTGAGACCAGCTTTGACAATGACAGTTGTCATTCCATTTGACTTGTACTTACATTACGTCTTGCCTACAGTTTCAAAAACAGAACCCAGGGACTGATTCTTACAAGCATTTTCTTAAAGATTCGCCGGGTGTCTGTAAATCTGATCAACTGGTCTTTGGGAGATCATTACTCAACACTTATCACATACTTTATTTCTGGAGCTATGACTGTCGCTTCCCAAGCCTCACTTCGTCATGAAAATAAAGAAAACAGCCCTTGGAAAAGTTGGATGGTAATATCAAGTGAGTAAGTTTTTAGTATACACCGTATCACAACCTCCTACATGGCTGACTTTTGACTTTTTTATTTCTTTTATAACTGACAGAAGACACAAAGGCAAAAATGTCAACTTCACAAAAAACTTAGTGCTTTTTGGAAAGAATCTTAGAGATCATTCAGTCTAACCCCCTGATGTTACAAATAGGGAAATTTAGGCCTAGAAAATAGGTTAGTGACGAACCAAACCAGAAGCAGGTGTCCTGCCTCTAAGCCCAATCCAGTCGCCATCCTGATTTACTACTTACATGGAACATCAGATTCCACTTTAGAAGTTAACTATCAACCTACAGGGTTAAGGAAAATAGCAATGTGTGTATACAGACCTTGCATCTGGTAGCTGTATGGTGCCTGTCCAGGTTGAGGGGTACTGAAGCTTGTGCCATAGCTGAGAAATCCTGTCTGTCCAGGCGACTGAGACTGTGACAATCCACCTTCAGTCTTGATGCCTGCCCACAATGCACCTAAATCAGTTAGTGATAGCTTATCTATCTGTTCATTTTCAAAAGCTGGTAAATATACAAAAACATACACTTCCACAACCGTTTAACTACAAATGTTTCCCCAATCTTATCTCAAAAATAAAGGGCATATACACATACAATGATATACCATAAAGTACAACTTCAAGTTTTTAAATCCAGGATTACAGATTTGAATGTCTATTCACATTATTCTCTCGTTTTACTGCACTTTAACACACATCCCTTCTATAAAATGTAACTCCTGTGATATATTTTCATACTTCATTTTGTTGTTTTAATGTAAGAGTTGAAGATCATCTCCTTCACAGTCAAGAAATAGCCATAATTAAATTTTAGCTAAATGATCCCAAAGTTGCTATATTGACTAGCGTCAAAATTAAAATCCTTTATATATATGATTTATACAATCATATATATGATAATCATATATATATGATTAATTAGATACTATACAGTCACAGTATTTTTCCCTCCTTTACTCTTTCTACTACAAAGCTGATTTCAGTACCAACCCATTTTGAAGTCCAAAGACGCAATACTGGGCACAGAGCTAAACAACATGGTGGAAAGGCTTTTCCTGAATATCTAGGTCCTATCAGAAAATAAGCACAAAGGAAGCAGAATACTAATGAGCTGAATCTTATAAAACAGCAGTGATTTATAAACAAGTGAAGTTGACCAGCAGTTTCCTTTTGTCCCTTTTAGTGTGAAATATTTGTCTATAATTGTTTTCAATGTAATCTAAAGTACCTTTGTTTTTATTATATGATAATATAAAAATGATGTATTTGTGGCCCCCAAATACTTCCCCAAACACCAGACTAACATCGTAATTTTGGAACTTGGAATTGGCAGCACTGAGGTATGGGGCTCAGCTCTGTCTTTAATTAATTACAATTAGAGACAGTCATGCATGTTAACAACTCTCCTTCATTCTCATAGAGGGAAGGAAGGAAAATTTCTGCCAAGGGAATTCACATTTTTAAATAATTTTGCTTTGTACTTAAAATAAATGATATCTTTAGGATCTAGAATACACAGTAGTCTGTTTATTTCCATTTTAGGGGAATCTCATCAGCAGAGTGCAGCTAGGTAATTGCTTTAAGGCAGTGGGAGAATCTGACTCTTGGCTGAGAGTGCCTACTTTAATTTCTGCAGTATCGCTAAATAACTTCATAATGACCTTAACATTTAAGTCTTAACACAACCTTAACATTTTAAAAATGTGACTTTTCCCTGTAGAGGTAATCCCAAACCAATGAATAACCCATACATAGAAATGGTCCCTGGAAATACACCTGCCCCAGACAGGTGGCGTGATGGCTTTAGAAAATCCCTTTCTTTCCATGTTGTCACCCCTAGGGATTTTCCACCTCTTGCTGCATTTGAGACTATACTGATGTGCTTCCAGCCTTCACCTATACCAATAAAATGCCAATAATTCATGTCTTTTTTTTTTTTTTTTTTTTGAGACAGAGTCTTGCTCTGTCACCCAGACTGGAGTGCAGTAGTGTGATCTCTGCTCACTGCAAGCTCTGCCTCCCGGGTTCATGCCATTCTCCTGCCTCAGCCTCTGAAGTAGCTGGGACTATAGGCGCCCGCCACCACACCCAGCCAATTTTTTGTATTTTTAGTAGTGATGGGGTTTCACCATGTTAGCCAGGATGGTCTCGATCTCCTGACCTTGTGATCCGCCCACCTCGGCCTCCCAAAGTCCTGGGATTACAGGTTTGAGCCACTGTGCCCAGCCTAATTCATGTATTTTGATTCTGTTTTTAGCTTATTGGTTCCAGATGGGGATCTTTGTGATAAGAACATGTAAGGAAAGGCAGAAAGAGCTAGAAAGCACCCATAGCCACGCCTATCTCTGTGACTTCTACCTACAAGGTGGCAAACTCATTTCACTGGCAGACCCTAAGCAGATCCAGCAAAAAACAGAATGAATTTGTGTTTCCCCATTGATCTATCATTCTCATGATAAAAAGATATGCCAATCTCTTCTTACAGGGTCTCAATAGAAAGTCAAGAGCACAAGTCCTTGGAGAAAGTTTTGTAAGACCATCTGAGCCTTGACTATCAGCAGTTAAAACCCAAGCTATGTGCTCTTCTTTCATGAAAGAGCAAAGGGGAGAAGGATGCCATATTTTTCAATGCACTGGCCCCAAAAATAGAACTTTTGGATCAGAAGTACTCAGAGCATCTCCTTGTACTCGAGTTCCCAAAAGAGAAGACAGGGGGTTATGGAAAATGCTAAGAACTGAAAATTATTCCCTGGGAATTTATAATCATAGAAAACTCTGGAATCAAAGCCCTTCACCACACTGAGCCTCACTCTCTCCCCCCTCCCCTATCCCCACCTATCCCATTACAATCCTCATCCTCACTCTGCTAGTTCTGATTCTATTCCCAGACCTTTTGCTCATCTCACAATCTTTGAATAGCTATTTCAGACAAGGGCATTCATTAATGGTTTAGAACTGGAGGAACCCCTAACCCAGAGCTCAGAAATTGGCAAAGGGAGATGTCCAGGTCCCACTATGACTGAACGGGGAGGAGAACGAAGAAGAAAGGTGTGTGGCTGGTAGCCAGGGCAATGATGGGAATGGCGCCTTCCAATGATAGCACTGGTGAGCTGACAGTACTTCAGAACCGTGTGGACTGGAAAACATATTTACACTTCAAATAACCATCTCACAAAGAAAATTTGAGAACGTAAATCAAAGACTGCCTTGACTTCTATTATAGAATGGGAGCTGATCCTTTTTCTTCTTTTAGTCCAAGAATAGTTTGAAAATAAATTCCAGCTAAATTTACTCTATAGCTAATATTATTATGAGAAACTGTGAATAAAAGTTATGGAAATAAGACATAATTCTAAAAATTCCATTTTAGGACTGTCTCTAAAGTCTACTTTAAAAATACCTATCTAGATAACATTAGGTTCTGATGGTTTTAAAATAAAACTAAAAATACTAAAGTCATATGTAATTTAGGTTATTTGTATATATTTTATAAGAAATTCATATACAGTCGATTTTGTTTGGGATAGAATTAAAAGGAAAAAAGTAATTTACCTTCTTTTTTTTTTTTTTTTTTTGAGACAGAGTCTCACTCTGTTGCCCAGGCTAGAGTGCAGTAGCATGATCTCGGCTCACTGCAAGCTCCTCCTCCCGGGTTCACGCCATTCTCCTGCCTCAGCCTCCCGAACAGCTGGGACTACAGGCTCCCGCCACCACGCCTGGCTAATTTTTTGTATTTTTCAGTAGAGACGGGGTTTCACCGTGTTAGCCAGGATGGTCTCGATCTCCTGACCTCGTGATCCACCCGTCTCAGCCTCCCAAAGTGCTGGGATTACAGGCTTGAGCCACCGCGCCTGGCCAATTTTATTCTTTTCTTAATAAAAAGCCAGTAATTCAAGTGTTTCTATTCAGCTCAATCTACTTAGAATTGCAATGACAATTTAATGGAAGAAAACGTATTTTGAAATTCTGAGTTTTTTTTTTAATTAAGCTTTGAGATTTTGTTGGATTTATTTTTAATTTACAGGTATTGACCCGTAACAAGTGAGTTAAGTTACACCAAGATAAAGATAATCTCCAGGTGGGAAGGAACAAATGTCCATGTGAGCTTTAAATGTTTCATGATTTGCCTCTTCAAAGTGCAGTCCAGGCAGTGATATATAGATCACTTTTCCTAATGGTTGATAATGCTGAAATTTGAGACTATTACCACCCTCGAGTTTAAAGCAAGAGTTTGTTGAATTCTACTTGTACGTCCCTAATCACAGCTAGGCATCTGATAAATAGGAAATGAATCTGTACCCCCAAAGACTTCATTCACAGACGTTTTATCACAAATATGCACAAAAATATCTTGGATTCCATAGCCCAGTGCTCAAATGGCAAATTCAGGGTTGAGATATAAATGGAGAAAAATGAGAGCAGAAGGCATACGAACCACACAATCTTTTGGCTACCTCTGACCTCAAGATAAGGAGCTGCCAGTTCTTATAAGGCTCATTAGAAACAATCACACTAAGAATTTAGACACAGAAGGTGACAACACTTTCTAAACTGGCCAAGAATTGGGTCTTCAAGTACCACTCAAATATGTTAATACATGCCTGCCCACGCGATAATAGCACCACTATAATAGCAGGGTACTCACCATATGAGGAAATGCCGTACGGCTGTCCTGGCTGTGGGTACGTGGCATAGGCTGTAGCTTGTTGCATTCCTGTGGTAAACTGTGTTTGCCCATATGCAGCCATAGTTTGTGAGGAAGGGGTAGGGAGAATATGTGGGTATGGTCTGCTATTTGTCAGAAATGACAGAAAATAGAAAGCCCATGCATTAGATGGAAACATGCAAACCGATTAACAACCACATCACAAATTCCAGCTAAATATTGTATCTTAACGTAAAACTTTCACACAGAATTGACAAAACACTGAAATACTTCAGTGTCTCCACTACATGATGCTCAAAATAAATTTGTGTCAATATGTTTACATCTCTATGAAATGCACTTTCATTTAAATTAAGATGGAACATGTGGACACAGACATGACTTGAAATAAAAGTCTACTCAGAGAAGTTATTTATTGATTAAGAGAAAAATACATCTTACTTGGAAGGGTAAATCTGTGGTGGAGAGAACTGGTGAGTTGGTCGTGGGCTGAAACAACTGCTCCCAATTGCTGAAAAACAAAACAAAACAAAATAATGCACAATAATCCAAGCAAAATACAAAATATACAGAAAACACTGATATATTTTCAGCTATAGATTGACCATATGTAATTTCAGATATTTGATCTTTGTGACCTGCAGAGATGGCAATTTCATATGGTTCCACCTAACAGAAAGTTAAACTATAAAGAGGAACGAATAGAAACTGATTAAGGGCTCCAGTTTTAAATGAACTCTTAGAAAACATCATCACAATCTTCTCAAATACCTGCCGGCACACTGTGAGTTTTTACAGTGACAATACTTCAATAGTACGAGGAGTCCTGGCTACTGTTTGGAAAGCCGTGCTGAAAGGGGAGGTATGAAGCTGAATTGCAGGATTGGGTGGGAATGTGAAAGGTCAGCTGGCCTATTGTGTGTGTTCAGTGAGAACACACAAACCTGAGGCTGCATTACCAAGAAAGGTGGTCTAATCTTCTCTCAGGTGAGAAGAACCAGGATAGATCCTCATTTGCCTGCATTGATTTAGCAATGGTTTTTAGTAAAAATGCATTCCTATAACTATCTTAAATTTCTCAAGTTGCAAGCTAAGCCTATTTTTCCCTGTGCTGATCTGGGTGTTGCTTTGCCTTTTAGTTATATGTGATCAACTTCAATATTCAACTAAAAAAAGGTTTGCCTTTATTTTTTAAAGAGGTATTTAAGCATTCATGCAGGACTTTTCTTCTTAATCACATTCACTTGATTAAATAATGCACTAAAGTCCTAGCAAATGTTCTTGTACTCTAATTCTGAACTAAAGAAGCAAAAACCTATGTTAACAAAGTCCTGAAAATGGCAATTTCAGCTTATTTCATTGTAAACCGAGTCAATCTACGTATATATAAATCTCTCTCTATATATATGTGTGTGTGTTTATATACATACATATATATCTACACGTATTTCCGTTTATCACATGTACATATTTTTTTCCTGCAATTCCCTAATCTCTATCGGGCTAAGATGCATATTCCTTGGGGGCAATTATTATAAGATATGACAAGTTTATTTTATTCTTCTACCAACAATTACTATCTTCGGAGGCTCTATTATTTATTAATTCTATTCTACACTAAAATCCTTTTAGAAGGTTCTATGTACTCAAAGTTTCAAAAAGTTTTCCCATTGTCACACTGATACATTTGTGTTTCTCAAATTCAATTTTCCAGCTTTTGTTTGGGATGACAGTGGTAGAACTGGACTAAAGTCTTCAAATCTATGAGTAATCCTTTCCTTGTAAAACAAACAAGGCCTGTCCAGGGACAGTAGATCTAGATTCGTACCACTGTTGCAAGCTCCCAGACTTCAAACATCTGACTGGCCGCTTGGCAGAGACAGCATCTGTCCTGAAGAGATGGCAAGCTAGCCCAGCTGGTACACTCTATCATCTGGCACATACTGAGCCACTACTCTGTTCCAGGTGCGGTGCTAGATGCTGCAGGTGCGAAGGTGCAAAGACTAGTTCTGTCTGATACGCGTGGGAAGGATGACACATAGAGAACTGTGGGATGGTCAGTTAAAGACTGCAATTTATAGGAGAGAGGGATTAGACTTCTTATTATCCTGTTTCCTCAGCACCTGACAGGGCCTGGCATGTGGTAGAGGGAATCAACACACACTGTTTGTTTAAAAAGAATGTGAGAATTAGGGCATAAGCAAAGCAGATGTTTAAAACCACAATAATGTGAAGAATGGTTCAATTATTTTAAGTTTTACATAAACATACATAATAAACCCAATTCAGCTCTTTAGCAATACAGATTGCAGTAAGTAGTATCCCTTATGAAATAAATGTGAAGAACTGACAATGCTGTCTTATAACTACTCACCTAGTTAGGTGTGCTTAAAGTTACTGAATATGTCAAAGGCCATGTAATAAGTCATATCTTTTGGGCTTTTTAAAATTTTTAAAATTATACTTTAAGTTCTAGGATACATGTGCACAATGTACAGGTTTGTTACATAGGTATACATGTGCCATGTTGGTTTGCTGCACCCATTAACTCGTTATTTACATTAGATATTTCTCCTAATGCTATCCTTCCCCCTTCCCCCCACCCCATGACAGGCCCTAGTATGTGATGTTCTCCACCCTGTGTACAAGTGTTCTCACTGTCCAGTTCCCACCTATGAGTGAGAACATGTGGTGTTTGGTTTTCTGTCCTTGCGATAGTTTGCTCAGAATGATGTAGAATTTCCAGCTTCATCCATGTCCCTACAAAGGACATGAACTCATCTTTTTTTATGCCTGTATGAACTCATCCTTTTTTATTCCATGGTGCATATGTGCCACATTTTCTTAATCCAGTCTATCATTGATGGACATTTGGGTTGGTTCCAAGTCTTTGCTATTGTGAATAGTGTTGCAATAAACATACGTGTGCATGTGTCTTTATAGCAGCATGATTTATAATCCTTTGGGTATATACCCAGTAATGGGATGGCTGGGTCAAATGGTATTTCTTGGGCTTTCTTTAAATTCAAACCCCTGTATGGCTCCCACAATCTCTGTGCAGCCTGTATTCAAAAATCTGCCATCTTATACCTCAAGTACCTTTTCTGTAATAGCATGAAACACTTTAAACTTTCCAAACAGTAGCCCAGGAATTCAGACTAATTTTAATTTCATAGGACAAAAACAACCTAAAACAAAGGGAATGACCCCAGATCATCTATCAAGGTAAATTAAACAGTCATTTTACCCTTAGAAAATTCCAAATTACACCTGCCACAGAGCCTTGGAAATATACAAACAACCAATATCTCTTTATCTGTTTCAATTATTCCATTCTATGTCCAACACAGAAAGAAGCTCCTTCAATCTTTTTGTAGGAAGGGAGAGGGGAATCAAAAGTGAATAATCATCACAATCTTGGGACCGCTGGGAGGAGCAACAACTCTTGAAATTGGCAGGTCCTCAGCTCATTCCTCCCCCAGGCTCCTTCATGGCAACACTATTCAGCCAGACAATCAGGTCAAAAGCTTAGAAGTAAAGTTTTGACTCTTCTCTTTCCCTCACACTCCACCTACCCTTTGATCATAAGTCCAGTCTGCTTTCTCATCAAAATATACCCCAAACCTCACAGCTTCTCACTTCTCATCTATCACTCTGTTCCAGTCACCAATGTTGTGGCAAACAGAAGATGTACCTCCTCGTTCTTCTGCTTCAGGGGATGAAGCTGAACAAGGGCCTAACTGTTAAGTCCTGCAATCCATCCATGCCATGCAGGGCAGGGGTGAGGGGACACTTTCAAAGGGCTTAACCCAACCAGTGACAATGCACCAGGAATACTAAGGTAGGCCTGCCTGTTCCGGGGAGATCTGGGGCTCTTCTGATGGCCTTGCTGAAGTGTTCTTAGATTGCACTCCCAACTAACTTAACCTCCCTTCCTTCCCTCTCTCCTTTTCCTTAACAAAATCCTGGTACAGTTAATCCTGCCTTGGTGGCTCTTCTAGGAAGACATGAACTAACACAGTCATCTTTCTTCTGAGCAAGGAAAATGTTGGTCTCTCTGCTTCCACGTGCCCTCACCTCACCCTTCTCCCTATAAAGCACCTTCCATGCATCAAACAGTGACCTCTTAAAAACATAAATTAAGTCATGCCACAAATCCCCTGATCCTCAACTCCAAGCCCTCCATTATCCTCCTATCACATTTCAGTGAACCCAAACTTATTCCTGTCCTTCACCAAGATCTCTGCTCAGATGTCCTCTCCTCTAAAAGAGACTCCCATCCATTCCTTTACTAAATTCTTTGATCAGCTTTTTTTTTCTTCTTAGCACTTTTAGTTGCCTGTTTATGTACACCAGCACTTAACACTTACCCATGTATTATCTGTCTCTCCCAAAGAATGAAAGCTCCATGAGGGCAGAGACCCTGTGTACCATTTCACTGCTATATTCCCACTGCCTAGAACATTGCTTGGCATATAGCAGGTGCTCAATAAATAATTGTTGAATGAACAATTAAATAGAGAAACCATATTTGTTACACAATATTTTTTCTCCTCCAGAAGCATTCCTGCTTCTATTTTCAATTTTCAAATATCACCAGATATCAACTAGCATTTTACTTAACAACTTAACAAATGTGGGCTTTGCAGAAATGGCAGAGGCAGCAAAGATATTAAAAACACTTTATTTGCAATCCCTCTTGTTCTTAAAATTTAAATCATTAAAATATTGCTTTTCATTGATAAAGAGTAAATGGGCATCACTTTACAATATTTTGAAACCATGATAAACAATGCTGCAATTTTCAATTCAGCCACACGCCTTGGAAAACCAGCCTCCCCTTTCTTTCACTCTCCCCACACCAAGATCCCTGAGGGCTTCCCTGGAAGAGTGAGTCACTATGTCCTCAAGGCTTGCAGGTGCTAGGGCTCCTTGAAAGAGAGGTGGAGATAGCAATCACCAACATCAGAGTGGCTCCATTTCTTCTTTATCCTCACTGTCTATTTTGTTATGACACTAATAATAGTTAGGGTGGGAACCTTTAACTTTTTTTTTTTTTTTTTTTTTTTTGAGACAGAGTTTCACCCTGTCGCCCAGGCTGGAGTGCAATGGCGCATCTCGGCTCACTGTAACCTCCACCTCCCGGGTCCAAGCGATTCTCCTGCCTTAGCCTCCCAAGCAGCTGGGATTACAGGTGCCTGCCACCATGCCCAGCTAATTTTTTGTATTTTTAGTACAGACAGGGTTTCACCGTGTTAGCTAGGATGGTCTTGACCTCCTGACCCCGTGGTCCGCCCACCTCGGCCTCCCAAAGTACTGGGATTACAGGCGTGAGCCACTGTGCCCAGCCAGGTTCATGTGAATTTTTAAGCCATTGTGGAGAAGAAAGTAGGAGTGGTGGCCACAGAGGTAAAGGACAGCTTGGAGTTAAAGACTTAGAAACTTCTTTATTTTACAAACCCTAAACCCTGTTCATAGCCATTCCAGTATGTTGATTTTTGTCTCTTTTATTATTTATAAAAGAGAGAGAAAAGAAAATGTAAAATAAGAGAATATCGATTCCAGGGTGCTCTGTGCTTCCTATGCCTTCACTCAACCCCCTCAGCTCTCCTGATTCTTTCCTCTGTATTCAACACAGAGAATCAAACTCTGGAAAACAAGATTCTTTATAGCTTCAGCCTCTCCACCACCTACCCCTCCACCTTCAGCTATAAGCCCTTCTCCAAGGCCTTTGCTTCTCCTGTGTATCTTTTCCAAGTTGAGGCTTCTTCTCAGATTCCAGATGTCACAAAGACCTGAAAACATATTTTCATTGTTGTTTCTTCCAAACCATTGGCTTTCTACTCTCCCACAAAATCTTTCTTTCTCTGGGGTTGATGACAGATCTTCAACATTTCCATGAATGACCCACATCCTGGACATTGCCTACATTTATCAAAACTTTAAGATTGGTGATGTCTCCCTATAAGCCCCAACATCACCCTGGGTTATAGGGTTATACATCCACTGCTTTTCTCAGTCTGTCTAGGCCTCAACCCTGTCCTTCAGTCATCAAGCTCAAGACCACATCCTGGCCCCTTTTCCCTACTCCATGGTCTCAAGCCATAATCACATTGATCAATTCATTCATTTCCTTAGCAAACATTTACTGAGCATCTCCTATATGCTCGATACCATGAAGGCCACCAGGACTGTAACTGAATAATACAAACAAAATCTCTGTTCTCATAGGGCTATAGTTTGGCAGGAAGACAGAAACCAAGAATTAATCCTAAAAGTAGTGATGAAGGCTGAGAAACTAACTACAGAGGCATGTGGTGAAGGCCTCACTGAGTTTAAGTAAGGAACATCATCTCTGTCTGGAATTTTCATTCCTTTTTTCTTATTTCTTGTGTTATCCAACCTCATCAAGAGATGAAGAACACCTGACCTCCCTATCTTTTCTCAAGGTATTAGCCCCTACCTCTCCTTCTTTCTACATGTCTTGAATACATGAAAAATTATTTTAAACCATTCCTTTACTGATACTCTCAATTTTCTTAAGTTCATATTCTATCATGCTCTACCTAGCAAACCCTTAACCCTGGATCAAGCCCAGTGTCTTTTTATGTGGTCTGTTAAGCCCTTGTAGAGAAAAATCACTCCATCATACAGGCCCATGTTCATTAGCTCCAGCCTTGTTCAACTTCAGCTCTACGGTCCATCCCCTTCTCTTTCTAGGCAGCTTCAGACTTCCCCAGCATCCACTAAGTCAATTTCAGTCTTCTTCAACTCTTCAAGCTCACATGCCTATCACTACTCTCATTTTGAGTCACTTCAGAGGAAAAAGTAGAAGCCATCATTTGTTCATTCATGTTTTCTTTAATTCAAATATGTGGCAAATATTAGGCAAATATGTGAGTGCCTAATATGTGGCAGGTACGGTTTTAGGTGTCAGGGATACAGAAGTGAACCAAGCAAGACAGAATCCCCGCCAACACAAGCTTACGTTTTGGTGGGGTGAGAGTCCAACATTAAACATAATGCACAAGAGAATGACAACATTTGCAAAAGGCTCATAATTATTGGCAGGAAAGAGTAGGGAGGAACCTGGCCTGGTAGAAGAGAAGTAGAACAAGAGAGCTGCACTGAGTCGGGTGGTCACGGTGGGCCTCGATGAGAAGGCAAGATTTGAGCACAGACTTGAAGTCAGGGAGATAAAGGCAGGTATGCAGGGAAGGAACTGCCAGCGAAAAAGGAACTATGTGGGGAGCACGTCTACCATGTGGGAGGAAGAGCAGTAAGCAAGGGGGGCAGGCAACAAGGTCAGACAGTCTCTGAGGCAGACGATGATAGGGCTTGTTGGCTTTTTAAGGATTTGCTTTTTACCCATAGAGACGAATGGGAGCCGTTGAAGGGTCTGAACAGAATTGTATAGGAACTCCCTCAATGTACTGCCACCTTCTCCACTTCCAGTTCATCTGCACCACTTCGTATTGCATCTTCCCCAATGTTTCAGTGGACAAGTTATTCTTTTTCTAGCCTGATCGACTTCTGTTTTGGATTTGTGCTATTGCTGTCCCATCAGGGGCTTCCCTCTATCAATTATCCCCCTACTTGCCCGTACCTCTAATCTCTGCCTCTGTTGAGTTTGTGTCAGCAGTATGAAACCACCCTGACCTAAATGCCATCCTTCTCTCTAATGAATTTCCTTTCTTTCCCTTCTTTTTAGCACTATGTACTTGAAAGACATTTTTCTTTTCCTCATCTTCACTCCCCAATGTTATTCATGAAATCATCCATTCATTCAATAAATTTTAGGAGCACATACTATCTGTGAAGGGCTATGCTGGAGGCACAAGTTGGTCATATGGTCCAGCAGGGACAAGGATAAGTAAAGTTCACTCATCTACTGAAACTGCTGCAGGCTTACCCATTGATGCCTGTAAATTTTTAATTTTAAATTTTGACACAATTTGAAACTTGCAAAAAATATTCAAGAACAGCACAAAACGTCCCAGACATCTTTCATCCAAATTCCCCAACATGTTATTAGCTTTATCCTTGATTTCTTCTCTGTGTGTGTCTGAAAATGCATACACATATATACCTCACATTCTGTTGGAGTTTTGTGTATGATATCTTTTTACTTATAAATATTTCTGGCTGGGTGCGGTGGCTCACACCTGTAATCCTAGCACCTTGGGAGGCCAAAGTGAGTGGATCACGAGGTCATGAGATTGAGACCATCCTGGCCAACATGGTGAAACCCTGTCTTTACTAAAAATTCAAAAATTAGCTGGGCATGTTGGCATGCACCTGTAGTCTCAGCTACTTGGGAGGCTGAAGCAGGAGAATCACTTGAACCCAGGAGGCAGAGGTTGCAGTGAACCAAGATCGCACCACTGCACTCCAGCCTGGGCAACAGAGCGAGACTGTCTCAAAACAGAACAAATAAAAATATATACATATATATAGACAGACACATATATATACACATATATATTTTTTCTATGTGTATTTCTTAAAAACAAAGAGTTCTTTTACCACAATACAGTTATCAAAATCAGAAAAAAACAGTGATAGTGATGCGATACTATTTTCCATAGATATTTTCAAAAAAATATATCTTTGTAGCACATGATTTTTAACTTGGACTTTAAAAGTATTACTTTTTAAAAGTATAAAAGTTTTATATATACATATATATATAATGTAAAAATATTGAAAACAAGACAAAAGCAGAAGGAATAACATTCAAATTATCTTCCACCATCCAGAGAGAACCACTGTCAATTTTTAGACCTATATACACAGGTCCACATATGTACATACAGATGCCTTTTTAAGAAAGCAAAATTGTGATTATACTGAAAATATGACTCTTTCATAACTTGCTTTTTCTCTTAATACAGTTAACATTTTCTCAAGATGTTTTACAAATAATTTTCAAGAGCTGTGTACAAATCCACATTGCTGACAATGCTTCCTTAAAATTCTTACCTGTGTTTGCTTCCAGTTCGACACTCTTGCTTTTTGTTTGTTTGTTTGTTTGTTTTTGTTTTAAGACAAAGTCTCACTCTGCTGCCCAGGCTGAAGTGCAGTGGTGCAGTCATAGCTCACTGTAACCTTGAACTCCTGGGCTCAAGTGATCTTCCAGTCTCAGCCTCCTTAGTAGCTAGGACCACAGGCACATGCCATCATGCCCAGCTAATTTTTAAAAAAATATTTTTTGTAGAGATAGATCTCCCTATGTTGTCCAGGCTGGCCTCTAACTCCTGGGCTTAAATGATTCTCCTGCCTCTGCATCCCAAAGTGCTAGGATTACACGTGTGACCCACCATGCCTGGCCAAAACTTTTGCTTTATTCCGAATTACCTGTTTTCATTTGATCTTCTGCCCATGTCATATATATTAGCTTTCCATGAATTCTGTCTTCAACCTTGCTTACCCCACTAGCTTTAACTCCCTGTACACTTTCAAATTTCCCACGCCAAATCTCCCCTGAGCTCCAAACCCTAATATACTTGGCATCTGCAGGTAGATGTTGCCTCACGGTCAACAAGCCCAAAACTAAGTTTCCTGTCTTCTTTTGTCAACCATGCTCCTCTTGCATTTCCTGGCTCTTAACTTCTTTCTCTGCATCACTTACCCCTATACCCATTGGTCACTGACCACTATAAATTCTACTTCATAAATGAAATGCACCAAATCCATCACCTTCCCATACCCATTGCCAGTGCTTTATTTAAGGTCTTCAATATTTTTTCTCAAATTAATACAAAAAAATCTCTAACTGATTTCTCCACTTCAGCTCACCTGCCCTCAATTCATCCTGCCATGGTGGCCATAATTCTGCTATGAATATGATCATGCAACCTCCTTCCTTTGATGCTTCCCATTGCACACAGGAGAAAACACAAATTCCATCAAGTTCACACAAGTCTCTTTAGACTCTGGCCCCTGCCTCCCTCTGCAACATGCCCCTGCTCTCACACTGTACATACACCAGGAACCCTGAACCATTAACAGTTTCCCAAAGATCCATGCCCTCTGCGCTGCTGTCTCCTTTCATGGATTGCCCATTTGTCCAGCTTCTCCCTCCCAGTGCTTTTCTCCTACTCATTTCTTAAGACCGAGTACCTACTCCAAGACACCTTCCCTGATCACTCCACCCCAAGCTGGTCTCCACTAGGTCCCTTCCTGGGTGTTCTTTGGGCTCTCTGGGCTTCCCTCTGCATTATCAACCTGTACTGTGGTGGTCTGTTCATTGGTTCATCCCACTAAGCCCTGCACCAGGACCATTTTCATAGACCTATGAAGTCAGCATGGCACCAACCACATAGCCAGGCAAAAGTCCAATTCTAATAAATGTTTTAGGAAAGAACAAATGGATATTGCACCCTTTGTTATCTTTTATTGCTTTTACCTGGTATCATTAGTATCGAAGTTGTATGTTTGCATTTCATTTTGTATTTACAATTTCTTTTTGTTGTGGTATGTATTAAATAAATGATCCAGAGAGCTTGATTAAATCAATCACAACTTTATGAAATTATAGCATTTCCAATAGAGAGGTGCTAAAATTATAGCAGGCAATATAAAAAAAGTCAAAATTCTAAGAATTATCTCCGATATAAATAATTTTTAAATGAAATACTCCAAGCTGGGCTGGGTGACTTGGCAAATATATAATCACATTCTCACAACCACCTTATGATCACAGTCACTTTCTTGTCAGTCATTTCATGATGACACTTGTGAAACTTGGATATTTTGTTTATTGGAGGCAGGTTTTATTAATGTGAAGGAGATTAAAAACTAACTGAAGAACTTAATGCTGCTTTACAGGGTCTATTTAATTTAGATCTATAGTTGATATGACAGTTACTTCACAAGATGGCTTGGCGAGTCTGCTTAGAAGTGTAAAACACCAAATTTTGCCTAACCAAATTTGAAGACCTGGAAAAATAAAACATCTAAGAGAGAATGGGGGTGGAGTCACCAGCATAGTAAATATAATTAGAAGAAAGGAGAAGAACAAAACCCTTTTGACCCCATTTATTGAATACCAACATTTCAGCAACCACTCCTTCATAATGAATGAAACCAGAATTGGTAATATGTGATTCTGAGCAAAGCTATTTTATATGTATATATACATAAGTACATATATACCCACACATATACACATATACATGCATATATATAGATACACAGGGACATTACATGAGTAAACCGGAAAAAATAATGCTTGGTGTTGATGTGAAAATCTGATATTTATTCCTTACCTGAACCTGAGAAATTGTCTAAAGACCCGTCTGCTGTCGTTGAAGCTGTTTCACTGCTGCTCATTGGCTCTGTTTTAACTACAAAAATAAACAACATACATCAATATTGAATTAATAGTTATTTATAAAGACATGGAAGAGAAGATATAACATTCAGAGTAATGACAAGAAAATCATTTCAAGAAACATTTTCCCTAACTGAACATAAATCATAAGCATAAATAGACTCCTTTTAAAAAACATTCATATATTAAGTTCTTTCCCCTTAGGAAACAATCTATTGTCACAAGTTACCCTTTAAAAGCAGCATTTTAAAAGTAATTAAATTCATCATTGCTTCACATATTTACTGAATTACTTATTGATAAATAAATTATCTCTCAAAATCTACATGATGTGATATAAAATAATTTCCTGGGGTTGTGGAAAAATCTGTTATTTGGTCAGAGTCAAAAGGATAGAACAGAAAGATGTGGGGAAGTAGGAAATGAGTGGGTGTCGACACCAGCAGGTCTTCCCGATGCTCAAGGGCAGGGTCCCCCCTACCACACACACACACCCTCTGGGTTCTCCAGCATGGCTAAAAAACTGAGGGCTCGATTTAATGCGCCATCGTTACCACCCAGCCATATCTGATTGAAAATTCATCAATATTTTATGTATGCTTCATACCAAAAACATTCTTAATCTAAATGAAGCAGAAACAAAGTTTTCTATTTCAAAACAGTATTGATAGCAGTTTGTGAAATACATACATGATCTTCGGTCAAGTCCCTTTGTGCTGTGAGATAACTTTTAGATTTATGCTATAGATTGTCTAAAGCAATCCACTCCCCTGATATGGTGACAGCGTTATTGTGCCCCTACCAAACAGACAAGCCAACAACTTCAGCACATCTGCTTTTGTTCTCTCTAGTTTTACATTTTTTTTTTAATGAAGAAGTAGCATTGTTGTTTTCCGTAGAAACTGCTGGTGAAGTGCCATCATCAGAATTTGCCTACCCTGCTTTGTGGAAGGTATTCATTTCTTAGTAACAGATTTTCAGAAACAATTCAGTAATATTTTAAGGGATACCTAAAAATCATTTACATGCTTCCTAAAACAAAGGCTCCCACAAGAGAATATCTGGGGAGTCCTCTCTCATAAAGCAAATACATTTTGAAGTAGGAAAAGATGATGGAGAAAATGCAGCTTTTCCTTCTCTCAATATCACCAATCTGTTACAAACACCAGGGAAAAGACAAATTCACACAATCCCTGGATCTTCAGATATTTTCCTAATGCATAATGAGTAGTTTAAAAATAAGCATTATAAATAGATGCATCAGATAGTCACTTTTTAAAAAAATAATTATTCAGATGACTTCTAAACAAGCATCAGAAAACAACAGTGAAACTAATGGAAATCAGTCTGCTGGATAGTTTTAATGTAGACCAAACAATGGTGTAACTGAAGTTTTCACTTTTCTGCCAGTTGTTTTGGGTTTAGAAGTCTTTGTTGATGCTAAAAAATTCTGACATAAGCCTGTATTTCCCTTCTCTCTCCATGCCACCAGACAACCGAATGATTTTGCTTTTTATCACCATTACACTGCCATCGTTTCGGGAAAGGCAGTATTCCATTGCTAGCGCACAGTTTCTAAGTTTCTTACTTAGCTGTCCACATCATACTTTACCTCCTTAAAAAACAAAAACAAACAAACAAAAAACCTCATATAATGCCCCATACACATAAAGCAATCGTTCTATTTCACTCTCTGCCAGACAGATCACCACTAAGATTCTGAACTCAGAATCAAATACAACACACTAAGCAAAAGATTAGAATTAGGTGCCACGGAAACAGGTCCTGTAAAGTGCCTACTGTGTGTTAGTTACTTATAGACATTATAATTCATCCTTTTAAACAACTCTACAAATAGGTCTCAGAATAGACACACTCCCTAGGCAATATTGCCTTCTTGTTTCCCATGCACACATTAAAACCAAAGGGGTTAGGAAGTCACCCAAAGACCCACAGTAAGGGGCAGAAATAAGATTTAATTTGGGATGTTTTTGACTCCAAGGCCCATGACTAAAACTTGAAGAAACGGTAATAAGTGGGACTTTCCAATAGTACAAGCTACTCCACAACAAGCCTGCTGGGGCACAGTGCCACACATCGGGTAGAGTGGAAAGCGAAGTCCCTCCCCTCCTACAGTCTTAGGGCTCCCAGCCTAGTGAAGTTGCTGGAAGTTCTCACATAGAAGTTTCATGCCCAGCTGTCAGGAAAAGATGTGAAGAAAAAATTTGTTCCACTTTGTGAGATGTCAATCAAGATTACTACTAAGTCTTTGTCAAATCTAAGGTCTATGATTTAACTGATTTTGTAGATGCAACTACTTTGTGAAGGCTTGACTACACCAAAACCACTCCTATATCTGTACCCCTAAAATCGACACCAGCTATTCCCCATATGATTAGCTTAATTGAATGTAGCCTTCACTCCCAAGAGGCACATTCAATTATACTTGAAATCCATTAAAACTAGGCAAAAAGATTAGAAAGGAAAGGAAGAGGATACTTTTCTTTTAGGCCCCAATAACACTGCTTTTCACCATTGTTCAAACATACCCATCTATACACTAAGGAATAAAGACTTCCTTTTCCCAATGAACCCAGTTTTTTAAAAAGGTTCACTGTTGAAGGAAGAGGATGTACATAAAATAACCACCAGGATATTCATGATTTTATCAGGTACTGTAATTGAATACTTTGATCACCAGGGACCTGATGCTAAAGACTGGTGATTTATTGTAATGTAAAATAGTTTCTGAATGAAAGCCAAAGAAACAAAGACTACTTCTGGCTTTATTGTAGCCAAACATACACCCACCAGAGAGTTAAAAAGACAAGAATAACCTCTGGCCACCAAAATGTTATCCATACCATTCCCACTAGCACCACCACATTTATAACTATGCTGTAGATGATGTGATAGAGCATCTCTCCAATGCTTTGAATTTAAAAACAGACAGAGTTTTCTTGGTCTTAGAGGTTTAAGGTACTGTAACATCTGAGAACAACTATCCTATCTAAGTCACCCATCTAAAAAGGAAAAACTATGAATGATCTGTTCACCTCTAAATAACTGGGATTAGTTTCTCTCCACCATACTATTCATTATATGACTCCTGTCTATTAGAAAAATAGCAACTTCTGTTTTCTTTTGCCGCCACACGAGTCTCTTTTTCTACCATTCTAAGTTTCCAATCTTCCATCTGATCCTCAAAAATATATTCATACTTTAAAAACATTCAAAAATTCCTTTTTATCCCTTAAATCTCCCTGTTCCTCCAACTCCTTCACTTGGCCATGCCCTCTAGGCCTCAGCAATGCTGGGCAACTTGCTACATCTAGATATGAAATGATCTTCCCTCCATAAATGCCTTTGAGTTTTGGTTTTGAAGTCAGAGAATCCAGTTACCTGCTATAAGACTTTCTAAAAGTGATTTCATCTCCTTGATCTTAATTATCTCCATATAAAATTATATCTATATTACAAGAATGAAATAATAATTCATAAAAATGTACATAAAGTACCTGGTATAAAGTAGGAGCTAAAAGTATATTCAACATCATCATTAAAAGTAGCAGTAGCAATATTATCTGTTGGGCTGAATGGCTTCCTCCTTTCTCCTGGAGAGCAATACCAGGAATAATATATAACAGTTAAAAGCACCCGCTTTGGAACTATCAATTGAATTTCAATTTAGCTTTGCATCTAACAGCATGAATCTGGAAGTTAGTCAACTTCTGTATGCCTCAGCTTCCTCATCTGTAAGTGTGGGTGAATACTCAAGTGAGAATTAAAAAAGATAAATGCTTCTAAATCATTTCACACTGTGCTAGGTCCAGGGCCTATGCTTTTATAGTCACTCTACCACTATAGTGTCTCTTTATGACAGATCAACGTTTTTCTTAAGACACAGATAACTGGGTCCAAATGCATCATGAACTTCACATTAAAGTTAAGCTTCCTCTTTAAAAGAAAGAAGAATCCAAAGTGAAGGGATGTGTCTAAATCAGCCATGAGACCACGCTTCAAGAGGGCCAAAATTAAATCAAAGTAACTTGGAAATAAGATGGCAGGACCAAATTGTGATTATATGAAGAAAACTTATGTTTTGATCATTAAAAGGCAGTGTATACTTTCTAAAGAAACAGGCTAACAGAATGGTTTACATGGCAATTGTGATCAATAATTCCAGAAGAAAATGTAGCCATCTTTTCTGGCATTCTTTAGGGGAGGATGGCCCATAAAAATGAGAAAACCATCTTCCTTCATCATAAATTTCAGTGTGGATCTATCTATCAGACCATTGGAGCTTGGTGACATTAGCTATCAATATCATGCCACTAATCCATCATACCACGATTTCATGCTCATCAAGCAACTTCTGGTTATACTTTGAAGGTTCCAGTCATGCAGAAGACTTCTGCATCTGCATAAGATGACAGACCATTTAGAAGAAACAAATATTCTGTCCATTTGATTAGTTATATTTTTCACCATAAATTAAGTGGGCCGCTTTAATAAACCAAGTTCACCCACAAAGGACAGTACTGCCTGCTGGACTAGGAGCCAGCCTGTGTGTTACAAATAATGCACGCCGCAACGTGCAGGGAAGGCAGCAGCCTGGGTCACATGCAGGCCCTCCCCAGCAGCACCTAAGCTCATATCACAACTTTTCTCAAACTGTTAGAGTGAGCACAGCTTGTCTTTGTTTGGCACAAACTCAATCTTTCTTTTAGTTTTGTTTCCTACCATATTATGCAGGGACTTTAAAAACTCAGTTTACCATCCTTCTCCCACTCTTTATGATTCCTTCATCTCTTCTACTTCAAAAAGAGTTACCTTCATTCCATATTGGTTATTAAAATGTTCAGTTGCACCCATACCTGGAATTGCATCACCTCCATGAAACATCACCTTTCACCTCATTCATTCACTTACTTGCTATTACTCCTCATAAGAATATCCCATCTTTCCAAATCCCTATCTATTCTCCCACTCCTGCTTCACAGCCTCCCTTGCCTAGCCTGAAACCCAGAGCCAGTCATGTCTAGCTCCCATCCTAGGATGATGTGTGGTCTCATTTCTCCTAGCATCTTTTTTGCCAATTTTTAATCTCAGGATGGGCAATCTCTCATTGTTCACTGTTCTGCTGCTGTTCCAGATGGATGAGTATAGCAGAACAGGTGCCAGCATGCTGGCAGTCCACTTAATTGTATTCTGTCTTTATTCTTTTGAGTCACCCTGTTGCTTGCCAGACCCCCTTTTCCATCTCTTGACAACTATCTTAAACAGTTTCCACTGAGTCTTTTTCCACGTTCCTTAAGCTCCCGAGACATACTTCATCCCTCACCATCTTTAGCCCTTCCCCACCAACTATTTCCCTTCCACACCAACTATTTTCTAAAGAATGTTGACGCTGCATTAAATCCTTCATCTTCCTGAAACATTTCCCAGTTTTCCAAGAATTAATTTCCATGAAGGTTTCCTTTCCTTGAGCAGGATTTAACCTGTTTTACCAATGAGACTTTCCCAACTGCCCAGTTTAAACTCTTCTTAATCCTAACTTTCCTCAATTGTATAGAATGAGCCTTATTCCTTGACACTTTTTAAAAAATCATTGTTCAATATAACATAGCAGTAGTTCTCTTCTCCCCACTGTATTTCTTTTTCTCTAGGTTTTCTTCCTTTGTCTACTCTGTGGTTCTATAATTTCACCTCCTTCTTCTCTGCATTTTCTCTCACAATCATTTCTGTCCTGGCCACACTCTATAATTTCCACTACTCTAATCTTTTACAAGCATCTCCTTTCTAATTTCACAGTCACTATCCTAATTATCTTCTGCCTCTTCTCTTATGAAAGTCAGCAAATTGGACTTTCAGCATCTATTCTCCCTGCTTTGGAAACAAATATTTATCTTTTCATAATTTAGATGTGTATGAGTCACTCCTGGCTCTGGGGTCTTCAGCAGGTTCTCCACTTTCTTTTTCTTTTTTATTTTTATTTATTTATTTATTTATTTATTTTGAGACGGAGTCTCGCTCTGTCACCCAGGCTGGAGTGCAGTGGCCGGATCTCAGCTCACTGCAAGCTCCACCTCCCAGGTTCACGCCATTCTCCTGCCTCAGCCTCCAGAGTAGCTGGGACTACAGGCGCCCGTCACCTCGCCTAGCTAGTTTTTTGTATTTTTTAGTAGAGACGGGGTTTCACCGTGTTAGCCAGGATGGTCTCGATCTCCTGACCTCGTGATCTGCCCGTCTCGGCCTCCCAAAGTGCTGGGATTACAGGCTTGAGCCACTGCGCCCGGCCAAGTTCTCCACTTTCTTCTGAATTAAGTTCCCAATCTCTAATCATGTATTTAAGGCCCCCTATACTCTGACACAGAACTTTTCTTATTTTCTTTGCTTTACTTTTCATTTCATTTCTTTCATACACTTTATATTTGCATAACAAAGAATAATTTGCAGGAATACAAGAGTACTGAAAAAATACAAAATCTCATCTAATTGTTCCAACTTTCCTGTGTGGCACTAATATCCCCATTTACAGATAAAGCACCACATATCCATATACTGGACATCATTTAAACCAACTGGCCTCCTAAGATATTTAATGCTTCCTCAAATCTACAGCTTTGTAGTACCCTTCCCTGAATATTCTATGAATTTTACATATGACTCAATCCCACAGTTTCTTCAAGGTTCAACTAAAATCCCACCTGTTTCCTTAAGTCTTCTCTGATCTAGTAATCAGGGGTGGTTTCTTATTCCTTGAACTATGTCTGTGTCTGTGCCTCCTTTAGAATATATGTCCTATTCTACCTCATTTCATATTGGAAAGTCTTATCCATTTCAATATATGATAAACTGCTTCATGACATAAAAAGATCCTCTAAGACCAAAAACACTAGGCTACATTTTTTTTATTTACATGACTGTATGTCTACAGGACTTAGCCCAAGGTTTGGTTTGCAGTTGGAAATCAATATTTACTGAGGGAATGAATAAAGATAAACTGACTTAAAAAACAGGTTACAAGTGACTTCATACTACTAGGGACATTGCACAGGACAAATAAAAACACTATTTATGCTAAAATCAAGATGACAGTTTATTCCCTCCAAATCATCACTCAGTCTACTGATAAGCAGGTTTTGCAAAGCATCTAATTTACAGAACATGTGTCAGTTATGTTATTTGCATAAACTATCAATTACTGAAATTTTTGTAGGTTTAGAGAGGATCCCACCTGAATCAGTAAAAAGAAAGGTAAATAAATTATCATACATTTGTAATAATTCATGGGACATAACCCACAAAAGCAAATGTTGGGTATGGCTGCAAATAAGCCTTAAAAGAACCCTTTATAGAGCAACACAATGATGCTGTAGAGGATCACAAAAGCACAAACATGCAACGTTATGTTACGGGTTAGATTCAATGACAGTATCGCTCACAGATTTAATGAGTCTCTTTCTCAAACCATGAGGCAGAAGTAGAAATGTGTTTTTAGAAACTGTGTCAAATGATTTAAAAAGGGGCGGCGAGGGAGATGTGAAGAGAATAAAGTTGTTGCATAAAATATGAAAGTGGAAAAAAGCAACATTGCTAAATTTATACATTTGACATCTCACTCTAAATGCATGATTAATTCAATATTACAAGTACCCATTTGATTATTTCTGCTTCACCTAAAAGTGCATATAGCCATGAACTAAATGTGTTTTCTTTAGTTAATTCCCATTTAGAAAACAAGACATTCTTTCGTGTTTGCATTGGCTATATAGCATATGATCATTATCTCTCCAAAGAGTAAAGTTGAGGCCATCTTTATCTTAAAGGAGGGCAGGAAAAAACATTAGCTGTTCAATGGTACACCTGGTACAATCTTATGAAAGCCAAATAAACACATCCAGACTAAACTTGAATTTAAGGGTATACATGGCCAAAAAGAAACATTGGTCCATTTCAAAACCTGCTATTCATGGAAAGTACAGCATATATTAACAGCAGCATGTGCAATTACTTATGGGGTAGTCTAGACTAATTGACATTTTTTTGTAAAAGAAATAATATATGGTCAATCATAACTGCTCCTTTGTAATGTCTTTTACAACTCCACGTTCCTTTTTGTTTTGCAACTCATTCTTCCACACTAGCTGTTTCCTAACACATACAATCTGAGAAGATTACATGAGCCTCTACACTAATGCTCATCTGTCCCCCAATCCAGTCTATCCTTGCAACTGCTGCCAGATCAACACCTAAAACACTTCCACCATATCAGCCCCTTGCTCAAAATATTCAGTGGCTTCTCTACCGACTCTAGGATGAAATCCAAATTCCTTAGCTTACTATTCAGGGTCCTCCACAGTTTGGCTCCAACTGATCCTTCCAACCTTATCTACTATCAATTCCTTCTTCAGCTAAACTGGTTTCCTAACAGTCTCCCAAACTATCCTACCTTTGTTTGCATTGTTTCCTCAGTTAGAATGCATTCCATCTCTTCTCCACCTATTCAAATTCTACCCATTTCCCAATACTCAGCTCAGATTCCATCTCCTCCTTGAAGCCTGGCCAGACCTTAGCAAGCTGAAGAGCTCTTTCTTCTGTACTCTGAGAGCACTTTTGTTCAGATCTGTGGCTTCTAACCTTCTTGAGAATGAAGCCCTCTAACACCAAAATATTTCAGAACCCAAAGTGTATGACAAAAATCTACTGTGAATTTGTAGACAAAAAATGTGTATTTTAATAAACATAACAGAATGTCCATATGTGAAAGAGTTAAATATATATGTGGCCTGTTAATTTCCTCACCCTACAGACAAATCTTTTGAATTTGCGGACCTTTGGTATTTGTTCTCCAACTACTGAGGAAGTGTAAGCCACAGACTGAAAATCCTAGTCTCCATAATTTATTTGGCATATTACCTTTTAGTTTTTGCTAACTGTTGAAAAAGTCTTATCTTCCTTAACAAGCCTCTGAGCTCCTTAAGCCAGGTGTCATGGTCGACATAAAATAGACAAATATCTAAATTAAATATTTTGTTTGTTTGAAAATCACAAAATTGCAATTCAGTACAGATACACAGAGCGGAATGGTCTTCAGTATGTCCTAAGAACAAAGAGAAGGTTGGAGGTTTTTATTAGAAAAAGAAATGTCACATTTTGTTTTGAAAAGCTCATTGGCACTAGAGAAGCTTTGGGAGGCTGCCAAGCTCTGACTGGTGACTGGTGGCTGTAGGTAAAATTAGTCCTGGAGTCATGGCAGGCTGTTTCACTAGTTACTAGGTAAACTGGTTTGAAGGGTACAGCAGGCCATTTCAGCAGCTGGGCTTGAAGAAAATTCAGCTCTTGGAGCTGGTGCTTTATTCCCCAAGTGCTTTACCCCCCTACTCTTTCAACTGATTTAGTTGGTGCTATGGTTTGAATATTTATTCCCTCCAAAACTCATTTTGAAACTTAATCGCCAGTGTGTCAGTATTGAAAGGTGGGAACTTTAAAAGGTAATTGGATCACAAGCACTCCACCCTCATGAAAGTATTAATCCATTCATGGACTAACGGGTTCATGGATTAATGGTTTATCAGAAGAGGGAAACTGGTGGCTTTATGAGAAGGGGAAGAGGAACCTGAGCTAGCATGTTAGCATGCTCCGTGCCCTCCCCATGTGACACTCTGTGCCATCTTGGAACTCTATATATAGAGAGTCCTCACTAGCAAGAAGGCCCTCACCAGATGCAGGCCCTTGACCTTGGACTTAGCCTTCATAACTATAAGAAATAAATTCCTTTTCTTTATAAATTACCTTGTTTCGAGTATTCTAAGCAACAGAAAACAAAATAGTACGGTTGGATATAATTAAAATGACCCAATTGGCATAAATCATCTTTCACACAAGAGCAGTACCATACACCTCTTTGTATTTCTTCTAGAATCTGGCAGAGTTTATTTGTACACAGTAAAAAATAAATAAATACCAGATTCCATTTTTCTCCAATATTATGCTAGAAAATTTATCATACAGACAGGAAAGTTGGAAGAATTACACAGTGAACACCTATAAATATATCACCTGGACTCTACAATTAGCATGTTACTATATTTACTTTTCTATGTCTATCCTTCAAAAAACTATCTTATTTTTAATATATTTTAAAGGAAGTTGCAGATATAATACACTTCCTCTAAACACTTCAGCATTCATATCATTAACTAGAGTTCATATTTATTTTTGACTTTTTAAAGTAAAATTTTTATATAATCAAATGCACAAATCTTAAATGTGCCATTCAATGACTTTCAACAGATACCTATTATACTTAGAAAGCAAAGTGAGATCAAAACATTTTTAGCTTATTATAATAATGGAAGCATGGCACAACAGTATGAAAAGATTGTACCAATAAAAAAATGCAGACAGCAATACAAGATTCTCAATTTATGACACAGGCAATATTAAAGTAGACTTTTAGAATGGATGAGTAATAATTTTAAATGTAGTTTATATTTATTGAATATTGAACACCTACTATATGCCATACACTTTGCTAAGCACTTTACAAGCAACAGGTTGTTTGCTCCTCATGGCAACTTTATGAGATATTTATTATTATTGCGTAATTTCATAGATGAGGAAACTGCAGCTTAAAGATTTTAAATAGTCCATGATCACACAGTTTCACGTTTCTTTAATTGCCATATCTTTTGTAAATCAGCCAAAAAGCCCAGTGTTTTCTGAATATGGTTTTATCATCCTTAATCATTCATTTGATACAGATCTGGACAATCAGTGAATGGTACAGCAATAAGAAGGTCCAAGAATACCAGGGCACTGAATAAAAGTATATCAGTGTATGTTGCAAATTAGCGGGTGGTAAAATAAATCAGTGCATGAAGATTGGAAGCAGATGAGCTGGCTCAGACTCACAACCTCAACCATATCAATGTGGGAAAATGGCTTACTTGCCTAAAAGGTAATCAATCTACTAAATATACATCTCAGATCATGTTTCTTCCCATCCTTCACCAACTCACAGGAGCACACAGACATAAACCCTACCCACATTGAATTTGCGGACACACAAGTATTGAGTATTAATTGAACAAGTAATTACTAAGTACCTCAAGTACTGCAAATACCTGCAAAGGCCATGCTTGATATGCAGGATCCCAAAGTTGGAGAATATATCCTTCCCTTACCTGGAGACATTACAGTAGCCAGTCCCAGAAGATATGTTTATTTTTAAAAATATAACATTATTTAATAATAGCTGCTATGTTTTGAGCATGTAGTAGATACCAGTAACTACACTTAGTATTTTGGATAGACTAACCATCATGCACCTGTGATGAAGGGGCAATGCCATTCTACAGCAAAGAAGGCAGAGGCTCAGAAGAAATCGATAATAATAGCCAGTGGACATTGAGCATTTTCTAGGAGCCAGACTCTGTTCTAAGCACTTTACCAACTCATCTAACAGTTATAGCAACACTACAGGCAAGCAGTATCATCACCTTCATTTTACAGACCATGAAGTAGAGGCATAGAGCAGTTAAGTAAGTATTGGTCATCACACTTGGTAACTAATAAGTGGCAGAGCTTCAAACAGAGGCAGGCAGCCTTCAGGACTCTTTCTTTGCTCCCTGCTCTGTTCTCAACATGCATATGTTAGTTGCCGTGAATAAAAAGCAGAATTGTGATTGTGATTTTTTTAGTTCAGGTAAGCCTGACTACAAAACTGCTCTCACAAGCATGCGATTCTTCCTATATTTCTAATATTACTCATTTTCCACGTTACTCTCTGTAAGGCAAGTATCAGATATGTTCAGAAAAAGATAATAATATGTAAATAAGCACATGATTTCAGATAAAATGCCTTCATTTCTTCTCACCTAGGGTCCCTTCTTAATGCCCACTACCCCTTGAATACAGTTTCAAAATAGTACCTAAGTGCATTTCTAAAACACAAACCCAATCATACCACTTTCCGACTCACAAGTCTTCAGCTCCCACAGCTCCTGTACAGTTGAATCCAAATTCTTGAACTTCATATCTTGAGCCCTTCATCATCATCTTTGGCATCTAAGCCCCATCTCTGTGCATGCTTCTCATCTTACACACACACACACACGCACACACACATGCAAGCGTGCGTGCGTGCATACGCACACACACTCTTCTGCCATTCGGAATGTCTTTGTCACAGCTATAAAGCTCAAGCTCTTTCTTCCTGGCATGGCACTCAGTATTCTCCTATCTCTCCTTCAGGACTCAGGTTAAGCATCACCAGTGTGCATCCCCACAATCCACAATCACTTCAGTGAGGATTAGACATCCTCCTCCTCCACAGAATATAGTCCTTATCTTCAAGTATGGTGGTAAATCACATTAAATAGCGAACTTCTCCTTGGCTAGAACGGAGTTTGGTATATTTCTAGATAGAATCACTTAATAAATATTTCTCAAACAATGTAATTGTGGATATACAGTACAGATATACTACATATATACACACATACACACACAGACATATACATGGACACTTTTATTTTTTTACTTCAGAGAATACATATATATATATATCCTTCTTCCTGCAATTTTTCCCCACCTTCAAAATGTTTACTTCCAATTATTTCTTTACCATCTTACCATCTACACACCAACCCTAAGTTGGTTTATTAACTGCCTTATCCTTATATCATTCAGTAGTTTCTTGGAACAGATGTATGTGGAAGTTGCTTCATCACTATTAATATACTAACAGTTGAAGTTTCTGTTTATGAAGCAGTTATTTACTACGGGTCAAAAGCAAGTCAGTCACTATAGATCAAATTCACAACCTGCAACAATGTTGACTGTGGATGTTCTGTGGATGGACAGCCCATAGCAACTATATGAACTGTCTGTGAAATGATCAATTTCAAAAATTTGAAAAACAGGCTCTAGATACTTATTGAATCCTTAATGCATTGTAAACAAATTTAATGAATGTTCTTCTCTTATAATCATTCATGTACATTATATGCTTAGTAATATGAGGCATTCATTTAACAATTTTTTTTATTTGACTTTATTGCCAATTCTCCCATTAGATGCTAAGGACACTAGAGTGAACACGTGTGTCCCCGCTTCGAGAAACTTAGAAACTCTTCTAGGTGAAGCACACATATAAATGAATGTTGCATATCTTTCATCTTGGCCACAATCTTAGATAAGGTAACATAAACACTTCTTAGGGAAGATAAACTATTTCAGCAAGAACTCAGCTTTTTGGCTAGTAACCTAAGCAGTGTTATTGGGGAGTCCATGTTTTAAAGTATAAAGAATATAGCTTTGAAATCAGCCTGTTAGGCCTTTGCATCTCTTCCGCAACACAGTTAATACACTGTATACTAGTCACTTAAACTCTTTAAAATGAGGTGCATAAAAGTTACCCTAAAGATTGTTTTGAGGATAAATGTAGGTAGAGGGCATATGATGTACTCAAAAACTTAGTCAATGTAGTTCATATTCTTTATTGCTGACAAAAAGGATTCTTTTCACTTAAAATGCCCTTATTAGTAATAAATACAATGATAAAATGGGTAAGGATTATAGATTTTGATTCATGTTACAATGTTAAGAAAAAAGTTCCTAATTTGTATTATGAGGAGTACATAAACATACCTCTTTGGAATGTGTTTGGTAGAGTCTGTCTACCATTTTTTGGTATAATGGGATACTGGAGGCATGCAAAAACAAAACAAAACAAAACTCAAAATCTGTAAAACTAGCAAATTACCATGAACATAATCATAATAAGCTCTCACTTACAAATTGTGTGTCCTAAAAATTAACACAAACCCTTGATAACCTTATGAAGACTTGCTTTCTCTCTACTATAGTATAAGCAATATTTGACAGTCACTGACATGTGACAGATAATTTTTTCCTACCCAAAGCAAAAGTGGAAAATTTGTAATATGTATGTATTTTTTTCTACTGTATTGTATGCTTAGAGTGAAAGAGAGGAGAATGAATTACTCTTGACCCTTACTTCAAGTTAGCAAGGTGAGAAGAAATGTAACAGACCCCACTTTATTTATATACTGCTCACACCAAGGCATCCTTGGATATCATAAGAAATCAGGACTTACTTAAAAGCAGGGAATCTGTCACCAAACGCATATGAATTTGCCCAAATACTACATAAATGTTCACATATCTCCCGGGAGGAAACCAGAGGGTTCTTCCAGAATATTGGATGTTCTCAGGGAGATATATTTCTGCTCATACCAAAGTTCTGGCCCAGGCAGCATAGAGATGCCACAAACTGTGATTCTCTATACTATTAGCAACTGGAAGTAGGGAAAAGTTGTCTACATCTAGACCTTAGTTATCAGGAAGCCTCGCTCTAGAAACCTTGAGCCTAGTTGCAGGCAATCAGCACAGGAGTTCCTATTCTTATTATGAAAGATACAGTTAGCTGCAGGTGAGAGGCTAGAGCCTATCTGCCGCCCTACAAGGCTCACACGTGCCACCCCTCTATTCCTCTGATTTTACCTCTTTTACTCCCAGCCATTCTCTCTCCTCCAGCCACACTGGGCTCCTTGCTGATCCCAGAACATCCCAAGCATATTCTCAACTCTCAGATTTGGTCATTACTACTCCAATGGAGCCCCAACAAATGCCAACAGTGTTGTTTGGCTGGTACAATTTTGTTCTCAAAGTCAAGAGAAGTGTGACCAAATTTACCACCTACTTAGAAATATTTTCTGAGGTAGAAAACATTTACTCTGAGCAGTAGCAAAACTGCAACCAGTTTTTAAATTTCACAGTAACACTGCCCCAAACCAAATGTGCATATGATAATGACCATTATAATGAAAAGTAGAGATGATTTCCCATCTCCATTTGATCTCAGAGAGGCTTAACAGGCAGACAGTTGATGAAATTATAATTAAGTCTAAAGCTTTGAAAACAAGAAACAATCCCCTAAAGTTAACCTAATGATGCAATACAATGTGCACGTGGACCACAGGAAGGAATCTCACACACTCATGCACATCAGAACTTCAAGACCGGACTGTAACCACCCTGAAGAGTCATCCTTATAACGAAGTCCTTGTCATCAGAGCCTCTGCCACTGGTTCTTGCACAGCGCTGCTGTTTGCTAGGGAATGGCATCATCCAGCCATGAAGGCACCACTGTGGCAATGAAAGCACCAATGTTTAGTAAAAGGTATTAGAAAAGGCATTTGTAGATGATGCAAATCACATATTCTCTCCAGAGAATAATATGATGATTAAAAACCCAGGCTCTGGACTCAGAACTTAATTCAAGTACCCGCTCAGATGCCAGTGGTACCAATTACAAGCCATGTGCCTTTAAACTTGGTGTTGAAGTCTTGGATTTTTTTGTGCATAAAATGGGAATCACACTGTAGAAGTGACTTAATTATATATGGTATAGCAGTTAATAAATACTGAGCACTTATAAGTTCCAATCATGCTGCAAATTTTATGTCACATCCTCACAGAAAGCCTGATGTAAGTTCTGTTATTATCCCCATTTTACAGATGAGAAAATAGCCACCCAGAGGCTGACTTGTCTGAATTCACACAGCCAGCAAATAGTGAAGCTGGAATTCAAGCCCAGACTCTTAGCTATTTTGCTGACAATGTTTTTAAATTTGTTTTCTAAAGATTAATGAAGCAAAACATAGAAAATGGTCATCACAGTGACTAATAGGTTATTCATAAATATTAGCCAGCAATATTATAATTAATTCACAACAGACATGTGAAAATTATTCCTATATATACAACATAGGAAAATATTAAATCCTAACAAATTATTTGTTCATTCTTTCATGGCTTTTATTTAAGAACAATTTATAAGAGGCCAATTCTGTGGTTACAGACAAACTAAAAATGTCATTTAGAAACTCTTTTATTCACAATGTCCCTTAATCTTCCAGAAACTAACTCCTGTGCAGAATGTAAACAATAATAAAGTTATATTACCATGTTTCTATTGACAACAGAATATTTAACCACAAATATATAAACATAGACTATAAAATACAGCCTCAAACCATAGTTTTATACACATCTGCCCCAGTTTAGATATTTCTTGTAAATCAGATTTCTTAAAAATAATCTAGTTGGATAGCATTATATTTTACTAAATTAAAATTACAGCGAGAAAAACAAATCCAGATAATTTACTAGTGTTCTAAGTTTTGTAAAAACGATAAAAACAGCTTAAAATGATTCTGATAATGTATAAAACTGAACCTATCAGCCTAAAATATGTAATACACAGTAAATTTTAAACGCAGAAAATTTAGCTACCTAATTCAAGATTGTATCTGTTATCACCTAGGAAATCTGATATACCAATTCAAAATTACTATTTGAATTACCATCAGAATTCCTGAAACCCTATGTGCAGTGAAGATTCCAACTGCATCTGGTTTTACGTCATCTAAAGACAAATCTATCCCTTTCAAGACAAGTTTAAGCTTCTTCTTGAGTTTGAGTCTAAGTTTACAATAGAGAAAACTCAGAATTAGAGCTCTGATTTTTGCTTGCTCACACTTTTTTTGGCCTTCCTCACTCCTTACTCCAAGACAACCAAAAATAAACACTCAAACCAGCAATATATGAACTGACCAATCTTAAGTTCTCATGGACTTAAGACAACCAGCGAAAACAAAGATGGAAAGAATCACTGCTTTGCAAACAAGGCCTTAATTACATACGTAAATAAAAATCCTTTTAGGGCCACAGCCCTGAGTCCTTCGAAGGAACCTTTCCCAACTACTTCTCATGCTTAACACAAATATCAACACAAAGCCTTTACCATGTAAAGGCTTGCACAGATTCCCAAACATTACAAATCCTCTCAGATTTGATGATCATCTAATAGAAGCATCACCAAGAAGCCTATTTCTTAAAAGCTATGCTTTAACAATATAATACATAGAACAGAATTTCTGTTCCATCTTGGCCTCCAATTGCATTTGGTTTTACATCACCTAAAGACAAATCTATGTGTTTCAAGACAAGTTTTTCAGACTAACTGTCCAAAGGAAGAGGGAAAACAGTTGAAAGACAGGCCATGGTTGGTGTTTTCATAACCATCCATTAGTGTCTGCTAGGTCAAGCTTGAGTTAATAGTAACAAAAATATGCATTAATTCATTTGGAAACATATCACTTCTTACGGTGCTTTCCTCATTGCAAGTCGAGCGTTCATTTATGCTACTATTTTCTATTTTTACCTGTTTATATTTTTATATTGCAAAGACGTATAAACTGGGTGAAACCAATCAATGGTTAACTTCAACAGTAACAATTCACAGAGGGGTTGGAAGGATGTATAAAACTGTGAATAGTTGAAAGTTTTGAAATATGAAACAAACAACTATTATAACTGAAGAACATTTCATTTAGGAAATAAAAAAGCACAGTACTTGAGGCTGTAGCTCAGTGTCTTTCTGTCTTTATCCCTTAGATGAACCATGAAAATAGGCACTAGCGTGTGAGTACAGAACCTACAAACATTGAGTCTTAGGATAATTTGGCAGCAGACTTAAGAAGAAACTTAATATTCTCTGCCTTTCCATTCCATTCCCTTCTTGTTTGTTCTTCAGATGAAGTTATGGTTTTTGATATAGGAGATTTTCTTGTTTTCTTAGCCTCATTATAGGAACAAGTGGTGGCAGGAAATAAAAAATATCTCTGAGTGAAAAAAGACAACCTATATAAATGCAGGCAAAGCCAGCAACTGTGTAAACTAAATGGAAGTTCCATTGACCTAATTAATTTCTATTGGGCTGAGATGATTTTCAGTTGGGCTGCAGAGAAGTCACTTAAATATAAATCATGGCATATGTAGCTGAAAATGTTCATTGTAGAGTTAGGGGAGGTGATTGACATTTTAAAGACTCTTAAATTGTAATGAATTTCTCGATTTCATTCCTTTAATTCATCAGTAAACACTGCTGTTTTCAAACTAAATAAGATTTCAAAGAAGAAATAGGAAAATCTATAATGACTATATGCCAGAGAAGTTTGCCAGACATTAATGAATTCACTAATTTTAAGCGTAACTCCTCTAGTGGTGACAGAGAGGAATGAAATAGATATATTATGAGACATATAAGTAGCATGATAAACTGATTCACACACTTAATTAAAAACCTAGAACTTTCCAATATTGTTTGTATCTAAACAGACATGTAACATCAATCATGAGGGAACTTTGGGTCCATATTTTCAAACTGACTACTAAAATAAAACAATATGTCAGAAGATTGAGAAACTTCATTTATTCTCATTTATATCGATACCTTCTACCTTCACTTTCTAACCACCACAATGCTTGTAAAGTACATTAATGAAGATTATGTACTTTATGCCTGAAACAGGGTGAGATGAGTAATTGTGTATTTGTCTGAAGTCAAGTCTAAAAAAATTCATTTCCAAGACATAAAACAATTAAGTTTAAGATAAAGAATAAATTCTATGTATTTTCCAGTTTGGTTGAGGAGATCACATAATTACCTAAAATGTTTTAATAGTTTGAACTTATTTTAGTTATGCAAAAATCTAATAAAATGCGGTATTCCTAAATATGAATGTGATATCAAGCTATAAAAAGTAAATATTCAGAAATATGTTATTCCTCCACATGTGCTTAGAAAACAAATCACACATCACTCACATAAAGCTAAGGGGAACCCTAAACACATACTCTGTTTCAGTACTGCGTGGTTCTTATTTTGTAGGAGAGAACTTGCCAATAAAATGTTGAGAAAACGAAAACGTATTAGTCCTATTCATTTCTTCATGTACAAAAAAATTAACTACCAGTATTTAATAATTGCTCTTCCATATATGTACTGGTATATTCTGTTGAGCAAAATATTTTAATTAGTCTTCCTTATATTTAAGTTAATTTGAACGACTGTCTGATCCGGACTTCACAATGATGTAAATGCCTGTTAAAGGTCACCTATGGGCCTTCTGCAGCTCCTGTCAGTGGCCCCCCTCACGCTGACTCTCACATGAGGCCTGCCGGCGCAGGGACCTGCCGCAGTCTGGGTGACTATATCCACACCCAGTCTGCACTCCGCAGTAGGCATGCTTTACATGAAGCCAAAGCCCAAAAGGAGAGGAAACAGGACTGCTTGCTTTTATTTTATTTGCTCTATAAAATCCACTTACACACTAGAACTACTTTCCTATAGATAATTTAAATTTCTCTCTGATTGCCTATCAAAATGGGAAGAAAAAAGTTTCAGATGAAAAGGCACCTCATGCAGAGATTAATTTTCTGCTACATCAGCAAAGTTTCCATTTTTGATAGTACCCATTTTTCATAAACACTTGAAATGAATGTATTTATGCTAAAAGAAAAATGCAGAATATTTACACATTCAAAGAATCACTGCTGGAATAAAAATCAAAGCATCTCATATCAGAAACAACTGATTTTATATTTTTCCTATTATTAAAAATTATATAACATTATAAGTTTTAAAAGCCTTCACTAATACATATTGGAATATCACATCAAAAAAGACAATAATTTTACAGCAGTTAGCTTTATTTTTTAAAAAAATTGTGTAATGAAGGATCACCATGGTGACTGGGAAATGATGGTTAAGAGTTTTGTATATGGACGGAATTCTGGAATATTCTAACATGGACAATTTATCGAACTTCTAGTAAAAGGTATGCTCTGAGTCATCAAGGTCCTGAGGCTTAGTAATGAATAAATAAGCAAAATATCATCTTTGAAGAAATAATTTTTCAATAGACTACAGTAGAAATAAATATAATGCAATATGTAACATATCTTTCCATATGTTGAAGTTGTAAAAATATGCATAGTACCTAAATGACTGCATAAGAGGTAGCGACAATACATATAACCTTATATGTTTAATCTTAAGTATACATGGATCAAAGTAGGTATTTCTACTTATATAAAATTTATATAAATATTCCTATGTATTAATTACACATAAATAATTGTAATTGTTCTACATTTAAACTATGCTATTTAATCTTTAAGTAAATAAATTGTGTGTATATCACCTAAATGATGTTGTATACTTCATAAACAATATTTTTACTTATTTATATTTTCACAGCCAAAGCCATAAGAACACTAGGCAAATTATTTCATTGATATTTAGAAACAATCCAGTCCAATGTTTACATTTAAACAAATTCGGCTATATTTAACAACAAAAGGGAAAATAAAATAAAGGAAATAATACCAAGTTTTAATTGGTCATACAACAAAACAACACAAATTGATATTGCAGTGTGGACATGATTAATAAGAAGATAAAACACACTCAAAGGTTAAAAATGTTATGCACACAAATATGTATAATACACATGTGTATATATGTATATGCATTTGGCGAAACAAAACCAATCTATATAATGTTACAATAACATGGAGACATGAATCTCCTAACAATGAATACGGATTCGTAAGTCACATTATTACCTAAAGAGGAAATATAACAGTAGTTTTACAAATTTGACAACAGAAATCATATTAATGATTTCAACTAATAACAAACCAACTAATAACAAAGCATATACTGATGAAGAAACAAGGTACAAAGTAAACAGTGAGAAGGCAGACACTCACCTTCGGTGCCATTGGGAGTCATGGAATTACTATTTATATGAGAGTTATCGTGTTTGGGGCCACTGGGGGATTCACTACTACCACTCAGATGGCTATGCGGGCTGGTTAGATCCTGCATTTCCATAGACCTAAAGACAAGAAGCCTTCCGTTTGACAGATGTACCAAATTCATAACACCACTATTTAATGCGCTAATGACTTGACACCTGCTTTGAAACACACTCGCACAAAAGTCCCATTGTATCTATTTCTTAGACTCAAAATAATTCATCTCACATTTTGACTTCAGGCATCCCTTCATCATATGTACTATCAAAAGATGTCACTTGCTTTACCTATCCAGCCAGTCACCTGAAGTTTTTAAAATTTCATTTTTTCTCTTACACAGTTCATCAAGTCACAAGGTCTAATGTGAGACAATGACACCTATTCTACTTTTCAAAGAAAAAATACAGTCTTTTTCTTTTTATATTAAAAAGGACCAAAGGCATTACTTTTCTAAAAGAAAAGGCAACTATGTAAAGAAGTAAAATAGAAATAGATCACTTTTCTGGGGAATCTGTTTCATCTAATAAATTAGCACTAGGTACTCCCTTATAATTTACCACCCAATTGTAATTTAATGGGTCTCCAAACCAAATAAAACACTTGAAACCTATAGTCTAGTGACAGGGAATGAGATAGTCCTGATGCATGTGTTTACTCTGGCAAACTACTTAATTGTTCCTCTGTTTCCCTTGAAACAAATGCAGCATTAAAACATTATGATGTCGGCTCACTTGTTTGCTTTGTGGATTACATACAGCGTGCCCAATTGAAAAGGGATAAGGCCAACATACAGTGGGTCCCTGCAAGCATTAGCACTTGGAATACCTCAGCTGTCACTTACTCTGGGAAATAACAACAATTCTACTTCAGTGCTATAATTTTGCAATTTTACCATATAAAACCAGTTAAATGCCCCCTGAAAGTTCTTAGACTCTGCAGTTACTTATTCTATAAAAGGTACAAAAGCCATTACTCATGTTCACAATTTCAGAACTATACATTTATATTTAATACCCTATTAGTGAAGAGAGAATTTATTTAAAGTCACTAAAAACACACTTAGATACCATTATTTTCTTACAGTCAATTTCTTAAAAGTTTAGGGCCAATTTACTTTATTTTATACTTTGTATGTTTTTCTAAGAAAAAAGATGGAAGTTTAATGTTTACATATATAAAGTTAATACTATTTGCTCCTCACCCTATCAGGTCAATAAAAGCTACAGTCATTTTAATTTAGAGGTCGCACTTACATTGACTACGGGTATCAGTTTTTAAAACAGTTTAACATGAACCATTTTACTTCTAAAGTGAGCTTTGACTTCCACAAATATTCTGAATTCAAACTAGAAATGGTCTAAAATCCAATTTTTCTCTCCTGATTCTCATTACACATTCACAGTTTTCCTAACACTAGAAACTATAGCCCATAATTATTTTCAAACCGAGGTTCCTATTCCCTTTCTACATACTTAAAATGTTTTACAAGCGCACACATACAAACTGTTAAGTAATTTCCAACAGAGGCTGTTGCTATTAATAGAAATAATTAAGAAACACTAGACAAAAATAGATACGGGTCACAGAAAGGTAATCTCCAAAAATGTCAAATATCAACAATATCCTTACCTGCAACTTGAGGAAACAGCAACATCTGAACTGGCTTGAGATGTTTGCACCTGTGATCAGGGGTAAAAAAATTAGAAGCTGTTGTTACTCTGCTTCAGTGTCAGCTCTTAATTATACAGAGCACATGGTTGAGAACGACAATGCTCTCTTTTAACCAAAAGAGAAAAAGGAGGATACTGCAGCAGTGAAAGGCATATTGTCTTTAAGTTGAGGTCTCAACTGTTGTTTCCTCCTGCAGGTCTATCCTCCTCCTCCCCTTGTCAGGGGGGGAAGGCAGCCAAATGACGTGATAGTGATTCATCACTGGCCTATGACAGCTGCAAACGGGATTACCCCTCCCCCAATCAACATGCAAAGCAGCCTTGCCCAGGCAGCTTGGAAAAGGTGCTTGGAAAAAAAATAGCGATTGACAAAATGAGCATGTTTAACAGCAATAGTTCAAGCAGTAATCCTCCAGCATCCTCGGAAGATCTTTCATCTTCTGTTATCACCAGCTGAAATAGAGCTCCCGCCCACCCCTTTGACTCCTGACAGTTTCTTATCCTTATCATAATGGTTTTCTCCTACCTTTACTATTTGTCATTTAACATTCACTAAAACAGCTTCTGGGCAACTTTCAGACAATGCTGGACTAGCTATAGATGGCAAAGGCAAGTTTTCATACCCAAAGTCACTCCACTGAACAATGTGCTCATTTACTCTCGCCAATTTAAAATTCAATGAATCCTTATTCAGTTCTGCCCAGTAAACTAGAAAATGTAGTTAGCATTTTTGGTAGATTTTCCATCTTTTAAACCGAGAAAGAAAATGGAAAGTTTAATAATCACTTCACCATCCTAGTCAGCTTACATTTTAGTCTCTCTTTTTTCTAGACGAATCTGTACTTCAGGACTTCACTGAACAACTTAACTAATGTGCAGGCTTTGACAGTCACTGCTTGTCTTCCAGAAGCAACTCAAACTGCCAGCAGGTGATAAAGCTCAGGTAAGGCCAGACTGCTGGCTTGTAGGCTCAGGCTAACGCCTCAGTAGGAGAGCATTCTGCAAAACGTTTAAAAATGGCTCAGAATTCCAAATCTTTGATGTGCATTTTCATTCAACCTGAACTGACATCAATTAGGGTTACAGAACAAAGATGAGAACTGAAGCATCTCAAATGGCATTACAGTTATCCAACCAAACGTCTTCTGTTAAGTCCTGTTATTTTTTAATTATGATTTATGAAATAAGAAATACTACCTTTCTAGCAAGAATAAAGCATCTTTAAAGTCTAACTGTCTTGGTATAATGTTACCTAAAATTTCTAGGTATATGTTTCTACAATACGTGCAGGATGAAAAACAATTTTTAAAGGATGCTTGAGTATAAGATAAAAATTAAATTTCAATGCCTACAGATGTGCCATTCCGTGATAACAGCCTTCTGCAATTTTTGTTAAAATTAATGTTCTCACACAAGTTTAAGTGGTTTCCTTTAGAAACTCCAGCAATATACCTCAAGGATAAATTTCCTTTTTCTTTCTTTTTTTTTCTCCACTTTTATGCACCTGGAATAAATTATAGGTGAGAACTAACTTAGTTTTAAGAACTCTCCTGGCTTAATTATGTGAAAGAGTATTTAAAGCATTCTTTCTGTTAAATGTTAAAGTACATTTCCATTTTAACATTAGCTGGAAAGTACAATGTTGGAAATATAATTTTAGTTTCAGTATATACTTTGAAAGTTTGGTTAGATTTATATTTGTGCTTTAATCAATCATATTTAAATTTCAAAGTCAAACTACTGTTAATAAAGAAAAAATGAACTTCAAAACAAGAATTATTCTACCACATTTCACTGAAAAAAATGCATTTTCACTATAACACATTTCTTTTACGCTGGTTCAACTAGACTCTACTGTATTTTCATACTCTACAACTTTTGAAAGTCCATACGCATGATCTACATTTCATTAAGTATACTTCAGATATATTCTTTTGTGTCTCAAGGATTATTTAAACCATGTGTTGTGTGTTACTGTATTTAAAAATGACTCTTTAATCAAAATAACTTTAAAACAACTAATCCTCACTTAGGCTGGTCAGCTGAATCCACATCGTGGTCCAGGAAAAATAAATCTACTCTCAAGAATGCGAATGCAGACAACAATTAGACACAGATGTGAGCAAAATTAGTTACAGTTTACGAAATGCTACACTTCACATGCTTTTAGTTTTTTATGTGTAGTACAAGATTACAGTGCAGAAGGAAACACAGTCTTATAATGACTTATCTAAAAAGAACACCTATTTCTGATTGCTGTTGATTTCCTCTCATGTTTGATAATATCTCTGGAAGTTTCTGTGTTGTAAAGGTCTGAAACCACAATGTGTTTTGAAAATAATTAGGGATATTTCCATTCAAAAGAGAAAAATATTATTTTATTATTTGTAGAAAAGTGATGTGAGGCATTCAGTAAGTTCACATTTTCTGCTTTACACCCATAAACTTAGTATGTTTCTTATCTTCTCCTAATCTGGTATTTTTAATTCAAATACTTCTATGAGTGCAAAAATATTTCCCATAACATAACAAATGGTTATCTTATATTACAATCAAGTCATTTCACTTTAATGCTTTTTAAAACTCATTGTATAGAATACTCATAGTCGCATATTGACAGAGTTGTGAAAATACAAATAGCAACAAGCAGAACTTCTTAGAATTCAAATTCAAGAATCCTAAGCTAGTAACTTTGACTTCTGATTAGTTAATGAGGTCTTTTAAGTTTGCCTTTTTTCTAATTAAATTTATAATTCTTCACAGATGTAACTTTTGTTGATGTTCAATTTGTCTCTCTCATTTTGTTAAACCTCACATAGTACTTCGCCAATCCATTGAATAGCCACATTAAATCTGTTAATACCATGCTCTTCAACCCCAGAAATTATTTCCAGAAGGCAAACTTGCTTTGAGAGATCATCAAACAAGACTTAAGGTACACATTTTATCACATTTTCCCTACCACAGAGCTCAGGATGCAGAGCAAAATTCATGACTTTTGCACTGTTTATTATACTTTGCTAAATTACAAATCAAAAGCATCTGACAGAAGATCATGCGTGAAGCCAAAAAGTTAATAATGTTCTGTGAAAAGTAAACTGTAAATGGAAAGGGATTCTAAATCTCAGCAGCACAGAGCAAATAAAATGTAGGTACTTGTCTAAATTATGGGTTTTCCATAGGCTTTTTTTGCTTGCTAGAAGCAATTTTTATAAAATGACTATAATTTAAAACTTTTTTTTCAAACTGAAAAGAAATTTTCAAAGTGAAAGTACTGAGCTTATCTAAATAAATAGAGTTGGCAGGCAAGCTAGTTTTGTCCAACCACAGATCAACCTGAGCACTCCAAATTTGAAAGACAATGGCAATTTTCTCATCAGAATGTATTTTATATATGTATAAAAAATTTCCTTAGCCATAAATCTGTGTTTTAAGCAGGGTATATTCTTGCTAAAATTTCTCCTCAATCGGTATCTCCAACTATGGCATCAGTGTTGTAATGAAAACTTAAATTTTAAAAATAAAACCCTAAACCTAAAATTGAAATGAAGTTCTAGGGAGATGTAGATGTTTTTTAAATGTTAACACTGTATTTCCTTCTTTATCAAAGACTCCATAAAATAAATGCTTTAATACTACTGCTGATTATTTTAATGTAGTATAACTACATTACTTTTTGCAATGCGTCGTTTAAAGAAAATGACAAAATAGAGCCCGCATGAAAAAACAAATAAGTATTTAAACCACATGGATGCTACCTATAGCTTTAAAGGATTGTTTTCAATATCAATTTATTTAAAATGTTGAATGAAATACTTTTGATATTTGATTAAACAAGTGGTTTTATTCTAGCTGCAAGTGTTTTTCTTCTTTACAATGTATTCTTACTTGATTTTCACAAATGGAAATTTTCTTTTGAGAAAATCATTTATCATGTCTATGAAACTCACACAGCAGTGGACTTCCATTTGGCCCTCTAAAACTGAACAGTGGCTCAATTAGGCTTCTATGTCTGTCACCGCAAAGAATGTTCAAAGATTGAAAATCCAAGACTGCTTGCTCACTTACTGAACACTTTGGGCCTTGGGAGAACTCAAGCATGGAGAAAGTCAAATATCAAATATTTGATAATGCAAAAGCATGACTATACATGTGTGCATGTCCTCAGACCCCAGACTTGAGGGGGGGCGGGGAAGACTCACGCAAGCATAAAATAAAACCTACTTTGAAAGACACATTATAAAAACAATCTCAAACCTATAAAACTACACTATGTGCTTACTATCAACTTTTTGTACCCCTTGCCATTTTAAGAAATAAAACATAAAAACGTTTGTCTAAATTCAATGACAGCTCTGAATTTATTGAATTCTTGCAAATGCTATGCTTAAATGTGTTCAAAAACTCCTCCCAAGAAATATAAACCCACGAATCATTAACAATTCATATACTGATTTTGAATGGCAAATATTTTAAATGATAATTCAAAAGTTTACAGATCTTGTTTTTAACTTCAAGGTCCAGTCAAGCCTTACAAAGTGTCAATAAGAGAAAAATATATTAATTGGGTAAATATTTGTTATATCACCTTTCGAAGATAAGTTTGTTTAATATAACGTTTGGGAAATTCATTTATTGAAGCAAAAAGATTTTCTTCCTTAAAAAGTGCTATCAGTTTAACGTTGTTACCTGTTGTCCTTTCAAATGTTAAATGCTTCATTTTTTCATATCAAATTAAAGTGTGTAAGAAAAGTTATTTATGTATTGCAATGAACACATACGTACCGCTTTATTCAATATCACACAAATATATTTGAGATTTGTGCAGCAATTCAGAAAAGAGATATGAAGTCATCTCCCTACAAGAATATGGTCCTGCATATTTATTTATCTAGAGCATGACAAAAGTAATTGTTAACAATTAATTTGTAATTCTCTCTTAATGATCTTAATCGCTCATACTTTGGAGGTTGGAAATTCTACTTCTTGGATGAAGCCCTGTGGCTCATAAAGTACTAGGTACAAAGTGTCATAATTTTCCCCATGCCATAATGTTTTTCTTTGAAAACAAATCAAAACAATAATAAAAGCGCTCCTGTTAGCTTGGGCTTTGCCCACAGGACAGCTGTTGTCAGTCACTACAATTTTTCAAACAGTCAGCTTGTACTTACAGCGCTTACATCTGCTGCATCCACCAGTTTAATGTGTTCCTTCGAATTTTCTGGGTTAGCAAACCTCCATTCCTGACATAGTTTTGCTCCTGGATTGGGACGCGCGAGGGCTCTCAGGCGCTCCGGTGCAGCCGCGGCGCTTCTGGGAGCGGAGCGCCTCTGCGGGGGAAAGCTCGGCGCAGGGGGCAGGCGCCTGGCCGCTGCCGCAGGCTCGGGCTGCCGAGCAACTGAGCGAAAACGCGTTCCCCAGGAAGAAACCCGCCACAGTGGACGGCAACAGGAAGGCTTAAAGTCGGAAGTGGCACTGGAGAGTTTCTACCTGGCTCCAAACTCGGAGCCATCAGCTCCCACCGTTCTGTTTCGTAACAGCTTTGCGCCCTGCGCTCCTTCCCCACCAAACAGCAGCCGCAGATAGCATCTGAGAACCCTAGACAAAGAAACAGCAGAATCTCATCCCTCGATTTGTTTGCGCAGCCTTGTAGGTCTGCCCATGGAGCCTCGGGGCTTTTTTTTTTTCTTCTTCTTTTTTTTTTTTTTTTTTTTTTGGTTTTTGCAACGCAAACCACAGCTATTCTCTTGTCCTAACCTTATTGGTTTAAATGCAACAATTGAAAGGATCACTGCTCTGTCTGACTCAACCTTGCTGCTTAAAAAAAAAAAATTATTATGTAAATGAACGCGCCCCACGCTATCTGAATAAACAGCTGTGTGAGAATAACTTCTCTGAGACACGATCAACACACACGCGTCCTCTTGCAACAGTAGTTACCAATTAAGATCTTTGGGGAATAGTTACACGTTATCTTTTACACTTTTCCTAAACTTTTTTCAGGCCCTGAAACTTGGGGAATCCACTACTTTTCAGAATTTATTTCCTAACTAACGTACCTACTACTGAAACAGGTCTGGGGGAAATAAAAAACTAGAATGGCCATTTCCCTTTAAGTGGAAAGCGAAAAAGCAAACGTGCAAGCTATTATCAGTTTAATAATGAAAGCCTGAAGGATGAATCCTAAATGATTTCTAGAATGGCAAGTCTTCAATGAATAATTCCTTGGATATGAACCAGATAATGTTTCAGTGTTAATATTTTTAAATGATTTTTGGAAAAGATTCATGTTATCTAGAACTCTTTCTTTACAGTTTATTCTTTAAAAAAAATTCTTACCTCAGAATCTATGCATGACAATCTATAACACTCACCTAAAGAGCTGAGCTTCAGTTAAGGTATGTTTTATGCAGATACATGACTTTGGTGATAAGACTTAACCATTATGTTGATTTCATATATTCAAAGAAGGCATCGTTTGTTTATTTTGATGCTAGTCACTGATTGTAACCAATTTTGTGCTCTAAAATAAAATCTTTATACCCACTGGAGTTTTCTTAAAACTGTTTTGTCATCACCCATAGAACACTATTCTACTTAATAGGTTTTTTATTTAAAAAAAACAAAAAAAACAAAAAAAAGCATCCTCATTTTTTAGGCGCTTGATAGATGTGAAAACAATTTTAAAAATCACAACTTTTTGCATGACTTTATAATACATTTCCAGATCATCAACTAATAAAACACATAGACACAATCATAACTTTATATTGCTAATATGTAAATGAAAGCACCATTCCAATGAAAACAAAAAATTAAAAAGCTGCTAATGACCAAAATTTAATACAGACTTCCCCCCAACTGCCGAAAGTATGCCAGTCTGAATTCCTCAGAAAGAACACTTTGTCAAACATAAGCTACAGCTTAAACTGCAGACTCACCTAGGATTTCATTTTGTATAGTACCAGCAAGGAATCATGGGCTAGTCATCTACCATATTTGGGAAGCCAGATCAAGAAACAGTTGATTGCTATTGGATCTGTTCATATATGCAGCAGAAATAGAATTATGTTACCACCTACTGCACTTTCTCAGACCAGAAGTTTCAGTTATTCAATATACTAAAGTATATATGCAGAAAATAAAATACAACTTGTAATGGAGATTTCCAGTATTGTCAGATAAAATGTAATGTTATGGTAATTCAATCTATGATATCAAACAGTAAATACTTTTGCAACCACATTTATTTCTAAGCTCTATAAAATCTGAAATTTGAGGTGTTGGTTGGAGAATTAAACAATGTTTGAAATTTTACATTTAGCTGTTGTATTCATGCTTCCAATTGTTTAAAAATTAGTTTAGACATAAGAGAGTAAGAAATTATTTTTCTAATCCATGAAAGATTACACTGACAAATCCAGAATATAAGAACTATACAAAATCAAAACAGTGGGAATATTATGTAAAGTGTGTCACATTTATATACAAGTTACTTGCCCACATTATAGTTAAATGTATCATATTATCTGTTTTATGTTGAAATTTAATTTATATTTATATAACTAAATGAAATATTAAATAAATGATGCATATAATTATGAAGAAAATTAGTAAAACTATGATGAATGTAATGTGACCACTAATTGATGTGATATAGCTCATGCTACATAATTATGTAACAAAGAGCTCAGTCACTGACTAAAAGTAATATCCATGTGCATATTTACTACTTTTATGGAGTTTCATTTTCCTGAAGCAAAATTAGATGGATTAAAAACAATCACATTTACCCATAAATTGTGTATGGTTACTACTTCTGAATATCCAGTATATAATAATTACTATCGCATAAAATTTAAACCAAAAGTCAGTTATCCTATGATAAACAGCCACATTTAAGCTATTAATAACACCCAACTTGTAGTGTATTGATAGCCTCCTATTTCTAAATCTTCACCAACTATAACTATATTATGTAACTTAACCATACCCTTTAAGGACTAAATCTTTCCCTAAATACAGTCATACATATAACTACAAAATTTAGGAAAATGTGTTGAACATTGCTACTAGTAAAAGGTAATAGAAGAAAGCATTGTTATTTCATATTTGCCATGGAAATCTCAATACATAAATGTATGAAAAGGAATTTTAAATTTTTCCAATATGCTTTTTCCCCAATAAAAAATTACATAATTTTATCTGGAAAGGGAAAATACTTGAAATATTCAACTGTAATGAAATGTTTGAAAACCCTCAAGGAGACAATATCTTTCACAGGCTGTATCGCCAACCAGGTTGTATCTGACAGAGCCAGCTGTTGCCTAGGTACCTGCCTGGTTATATGGAGGAAGTCTTCAATTTTGGTAGAAGAGTTTAGTGTTTTAGGTTAAGGACATGATAGAAAAGATAAGCAAATACATATATATGTATATATACATGATATTTACATTACATTTGTAATATTTAATACATATTACAAATGTGTTATATATATATATATATATATGAGAGAGAGACAAGGACAGATACAAGGAACTCATTACAACAGTCTAAAAGGTAACTTGGACTTTTCTAAAACTTCATGAGTAAACAGTTGATTAATCAAATTAAGTATAACAAATAAACACTAAGAAAACAAAGGATAAAATACGAGTGTCCCTTTTCCTTTTCATTCCAATAATGAAAATAAAGCTATTTTACAGTTTTGAAGTTGTCAATAAATGAGGCACTTTGAAGTTATTTTTCTTCTATTTGTGTTTACTTTGAAATAACTTTAGAAGTCAGCATGCATGCTATTACCTGGTCCAACAGTTTACTAATCTCTTTGTTTCTATGCTTTTTATGAGATGATTATTTCTCAAAAATAACAGTACAGTAAGTTGCAAAATATAACCAGCACTTAAAGACTAATGCATTTTCTTAAAAAAACAAAATCTTAGCCATTATTTCTTCCACATGATTAAAATCAGTATGTGGAAGTATTCAACATTTTGTAATTCAAACTGTTCAAAGTAGAATGGCAAATACAGTATCCCAAAATACTATACTGCCAGTCTTCCTGGTTTCATATAAATTTATTTTTTTTTGTGGTCCACACCATGGCACTACCTCCCTGGCTTCTTTATGGAGCCTTTGGAACCGTGTCTGGATGGCTGACACTATGATCCTTGCTGGCATTTGGAGTGGTCACTTCCATGACCTGCTCTTTCCCCACCAGCACGAGACCTACAATGAGGGTCCTGCTCCCACGAGCCTTCTGCTGAAATGTAACCAAGTAAAACATCCTCTATTTATTTTAAGAATGATATTAAATCTGCCAAATTGAATGTCTACCACTATTTTGTGGAATGTTTTCCATTCAAACTCCAACATGATTAGCTTTTAACAGTAAAGTTAAGGAGGTAATTAACTATTAGCTATACCATGGAAAATTATTTTAATACACATTAAAGTCTTTATACCAACACAATATGAAAATATAACCTATTTCCTGACTTCTTAAAGAGCACATTCATTATTACATATTAATAATAACATTTATTTATGTAGGGTGGGAAACTTGTTATCCTATGTAGTAATGACTGCCTATCGGATTTTTTTTTTTTAAGTATTATTCTTAATAGAAACTTTGAGCAGCAGCACTTCTTGAAACTAATAGTGATAGCAAGGGCAGTGGCAGATTTTTAAGGAAAGGGGATGAGATAATATAGGTACTTAAACAAAATGACAAAACAGTTTTCCTCTTTTAAAATCAACTGATTTTCCAAAATGGCAAACAGTTACTTTTTTTTCCTTCTGCTGAAAAATATATAAATAATTGGTCCTGGAAGCATATGCTTAATCTCAGCGATGTTATTTTGCTTTCTCATGCTGTAAAATGGGTTTCTGTTGACGCGAAGCAACCTAGAAAACCCAGGTTGTTTCTTCTTGAAGATTTTTTCCTCTAAGCCATGGGCAAAACCAGTCTTGTCAGCGCCTCCCAAAACATGTAAGAGGATCTGGAAATTTGCTTTGTGTTTTTCAGGTTTCATGACAGCTGAGTTCACAGTTTTTAAATTCTTTGGAAACAATGAATAGCTCATGGAGGAAAGACGGGAATTAGCATTTATGAAGTGCTTACTACATGCCAGGCACTGTGCTAGGCATTCTATATTTTTGTGAAGCCTGATTTTTTTAAGTATGAGTGATTTTTCCCTCACTATTTGTTCTGGAACCTGCCTCATTTTTCTAGCACCATCAAAGTCACTTCTAAACGGTAGATGGAGCAACGGGACATTAACATCTCCTCATTGTATCATCATTTTGAAGCAAGGTGATAGCCCATAAAGTTAACAAAAATCCAGAAAAATGTATGATATTTGAAATGATACATACTGTTATATACCAAAATAATATATTCAATATGGAAGAGAAGAAAATCACTATATAGTAGCTGATTATTTCTGAGCACATACTGCAAGTTACTTGGCAGATTCAAAAATAAAAGCACATTAAATGGTCAATAGAGAAAAAATCCTTGAACTTGAAATGCTCAAATCAGGAGATATGGGATTTTTCTCCTTACATCTTCAAAAAGGTTAATTATTTTCCTAGAGATTATAAATATCCCAACTTATTCTTTATATTGAAAAGCAGAGTCCGAGTTTATGACCAACAATTATATGCATGTCTTGTTTCATAGTTATATCAATTTATTACATTTTACCTTTCTTAATTTCAGTTACCCAGTATGATGTGCTTTGTTTTTAATAGTTATTATACCATAAACACTTGATTTATTCACTGAGGAAATAATTATAGTGAAAGTGCACTCCACATTTCCTGATGCATTTGGATATATAGTTTAAGTATTCAGAATCAACAAGTTCCATTATTATTAAAAAGGAATTGCCAGAGATTGGGGAGAGGGAGCCCCCAAACCTAATAACCTATAGAATTTTTTTCTTCCTTCAAGCAGCATTAACTTTTTCTTCCTCCAGTCTCCCATATCAGAAAGAAAAGAAAAGAAAAAAAAATAAAAAGAGTAACCTCTAAAGCTGTTTTAGACAGAAGGTCAGAATTCAAAGGATCAGTAACTTAATCCACTGTGCACTACAATCACATTGCTATTGGAAACACAACCAGAAGCACCATTATTCTAGAAGTTTTTATTAAGCAACGTCAATAGGTATACAACCTGGAGGTTTCTCTCTACTGTAAGGTTTATCTAGATTTATACTTGCAAGTGATCAAATTGCCTTGGGTCCTTGGGTTTTACTTTAGTATACTATGGTGTGAAGGAAAAAAAGTAGACTCTATAACACATACTAAGGAAAACAATAGCTTCAGTTTGTTTAAATACTTAAAACAGAATTCCTTTCTGCAACCCAAATGTAAGTACGATTAAACATTTTGTGGTCTTTAGATACTCATAATTAAGAGGAATGTTTGTTTTAGATGGTTTAATATTTGGGGTATTATATTGATTATTGAAATATGTGATTCATGTTCTTTCAAAAAATATAAACCTGGAAACTATCCTCTGCCTCTTTCAGGGATTATGTTTTAATATTATCAATGATCTGGTTTACCTGAAATACAGAGTAAAGCAAAGCTAAGGATCTGGGAATTTTAGTATGTTTTAAATGTGGAAGATTCTTTAAAACAACACCCTGGTTGATAGAGAGTACAGGCTGGTGGCTTGTTTTTTTAATCAACACAAGGAGAAACAAATAGTTTACCAAGAGGTCAGAGCACCCATAGAGGAGCCCTCTGCTGCACGATTATCATTGACAACCTCTGCTGAAAGATCTGCAAGCCCCCATTAGCTTCAGCCTCTCGGGATTGCTGTTCACTTTCCTTCCTGTCCTTCCCTGAGAGGAGGATTTTCCCTGCTTGTAGAGAGTGGATGCAGGGGAATGGGTAAGGAGAAGGTGAAGGAGGGACAGGACAAAAACAAAGTAAAAAAAAAAAAAAGAATTTGCTATTCAAAACAATGATCCAAAAACCTGCCCAAGAATCCCAGCCTTTTTAAAGAATGACAGCCTTTGACTTAGAAATTCTAAAGGAAAAAGACATTGTTTTCAGATATGCAGACTCTATGCATTTTAAATTTGCAGTATCGTCATAGTATACCTGTCTCTTTTAGGATAAATTGTATTCGATAAACCTAAAAATGAACACAAATATGGATGACTGAACTCACCACAAATAAAGGTATTCATGATTAATTACTGAAGACTATTAAACAGGAGGGACCACACCTTTAAGCTCTGTATTTAGAATTTTCCAAAATTATGCCTATTATCAACCCATGAATGACTTACACGTGAAAAGGAAAAAAAAATAGACATTTCACATTAAGATCTTCTTAAGGTTGGGTAAGGTGGCTCACCCCTGAAATCCCAGCACTTTGGGAGGTGGAGGCAGGCATATCACAAGGTCAGGAGTTGGAGACCAGCCTGACCAACATTGTGAAACCCCATCTCTACTAAAAATAAAAATAAAAAAAATTAGCCAGGCATGGTGGCACACACCTGTAATCCCAGCTACTCAGGAGGCTGAGGCAGGAGAATTGCTTGAACCTGGGAGGCGGAGGTTGCAGTGAGCCCAGATCACGCCACTGCTCTTCAGCTTGGTGACAGAGCTAGACTCCAACTCAAAATAAACAAAACAAAAAAAAACCAAAAAACAAACAAACAAACAAACAAAACTTCTTAAAGCAATATATGGCAACCCTGATTTCCTATTCCATTTTTGTATATTCTTGGTTTTTATGTCTATCATTATTCAAGGTTGAAATGCTATTCGTTTCCTTAAGTGTGTAGAATTATTAACATCTCTCTATAGTCAAGGGTACTATTCACCAGATTAAAACAAATGCACCAGAGATTCAAGTGAATTCTAATTCTGGTCTCAACATGGGCTTTCTCTATGTCCTTTGTTGTCACAGTACTTATTCTCTCAATTTATAATTTATAACTAGCTAGCTATTAAATGGATGCAGTGGTACACACCTTACCAAAATGGTATGTGGATGAAAATGTTTACTGCTATGGTAAAGCTCCCATGGAGAAAAAAAAGAGCAACAGAAAAGTTAATTTCAAATCAATTTAATTGAATGAGTGTGGAATGAGTGCTTAAACAGGGCATAGTTTCCAAGGTTTAGCACATAGGAGGTACTTGGTGAATGTTATTAAATTAATTAATACATGCACACAGGGCTACTTGAGGGAACATGGACCTGGTTTGTGAAAGAAAAATGACTTCCTTGAATTTCCTTTGCTTTCATTTTCTTTTTTCTTACAGATTGTTATATTTTCCTTCCATTGAAAACTTTAAAGCTGGACTGGCTAGGGCATTATCATTATAGGAATATTAATTTCATTTTATGTACAAAAATATTTAAAATAATTTATGGGACAAAATTGAGTCCTTAAAAACCGTACTAGGAATTTGCCATCCTGACAACAGGGAGTAACCAAATAGCAAGAAAATTAAGGAATTAGAACAGACTTGAAATCACTATATTCATATGATGTATGTATTTAAATGGAACAGGAAAAAGGAATAAAAAGTTCAGTTTTCGGTTAAAAAAAAAGCCACCATCTACTGCATTCTAGCTATGTCATATTTTTCCCTAAGTATACTGTTATCTTAATACCAGTTCATATTTCCCTTTTAAATTCCTAACCAAAATAAACAGAAAAATTAATTTAAAAATGTAAAAGAGTACTCAATAGGATGAAAGTATATTTAAATAAACCCTACATGTCCTGCCTTTCAGAAATAGTTCATTGTAGGTGTGTCCACAACACCATCATTTAAAAATTTTGCAGCTTATAGATGGTTCAGAAATCTAACCAACATAGTTAGTCAGCTGGTCTGTCAGCTAGTAATCAGTCACTCAATAAATATTTATCATGCATCTAGTATATGCCAGGTACTATGGGCATAGATGAAACAGTAAACAAGGCAGACAGAATTCCCACACTTAAGGAAATTATGTGTGCATAGAAGTGTAAATAAATGAAAAGACGGCTGACTGAATATATGCATTCATTTTTGCTTTCTCTATAAATCCCCTAGAGCACCAGTAAAGAGTTTTTTCTAAGACATAAATCCCCAAGAATGAAGAAAAGCAGGTAATAGGAAAACAGTAACACATTTTAATTAATTATTTAATTAATTTAGAGATAGGTTCTCACTCTGTCACCCAGACTGGGGTGCAGTGATGCAATCATGGCTGTCTGCATCCTTGACTTGGCGGGCTCAACCAATCCTCCTGCCTCAGCCTCTGAGTAGCTGAGACTACAGGCACTTGCCACCATGCCTAGCTATTTTTTTTTTTTTAATTTTAGGTGGATAGTCACTCTATTGCCCAGACAGGTCTCAAACTCCTGAGCTCAAGCGATGCTCCCACCTTGGCCTCCCAAAGGGCTGGGATTATAGGCATGAGACACTACACTCAGCCTTAACAAATTTTAAAAGTAGGGGAAAAAAATCTAAACCACGCAGAATATTAGTAACTCACTTAGCAGATATGAGAAAGCTGAATCCGAAGTTGGCAGTAAGGAAAGCTGAAAAGCAATCCAGCTTACACCACCCAACTCCTCCCATCCCCAACATCTTAGCAATTGATGATACCAGGTACTTCTGCAAGTGGAGGTACAAGTATGGCTACCATAAGGAGGATTTGGTACAAGTCAGTATAAGATGCAGTAAGACCCTTTTCTCTACTCTACATAGTCAGCTCTACATAGTCAGTAAAACAAGTAGACTATGGATTGTAGGAGAAGCCCTGGTGTGTGCTGAAGAAGCAGCCACCATTTTGATAACAGGCAGAATATAAAACACTCATGCTGAATGCTGGGATAACTGCCCCTGCTCCCGTCCTCCCTTCCTCCATAACTTTTCCTCATTAGGGTTCCCAGAACACTGTCAGCCAGTGATCATCCAGGCAGGAGCCTGAATTGGTTTTACTAAGTATTCAGACCAGCCCCAAAGGAAAGATCTAAATCACTTATATCTGGGGACCTCCTAAGGAGAGAACTCAATCTGATCACTCCAAAGTAAAAACTACAGGCAACAAGTCATTTAACTAAAGTAAAAACCATGGGCAACAAGTCATTAACAAAGTTCATGCCCTACTCTTAAATATAAGCCAAGAGTTAAGAATTATGAAGAGTCTGAGGAAAGCTTCTCAAGAAATGTAGAAACCAATGAAAAGAAAAGCAACTTGCAGGAAACAGAGATCAAAGAAAAGCAAATGTTAAAAAACAAAAATAAACTCCCATTAATATGAAAAGAGAAATAAGAGAAGATACTGAAGCCATGAAACAAGATAAGAAAATAACAATAATTTTTTTTTGCTTTTAAAAGAACATCTAACAACAAAAAGGAGCCCTTGGAAATAAAAAGTAAGATAACTGGAAAATAAAACTCAAAAAGATTTGAAAATAAAATTGTTGAATTCTCCCAGAGAAGAGAGTAAGAAGAGATGGAAAATAGAGAAGTATAGAAAATATAAGAAAATGAGAAGTTATAGTTCTGGTTGTCCAACACCCAGATAACTAGAGTTTCAGAAAGAGAAGAGGGACAATAAAGGCTAAAATTTAGGCCAATAATTCTAAGATACTTCCTAGGGCATGAGTTTTCGGATTGAAAGAGCTCAATGATTAACTAACAAAAAGAATAAAAACAATTCACACCAATGGATATTATTTGGAAATTTCAGAACACAAAAAAGATGGCCCCTACAAACTTCTAGAGAGGAAAAACAGACCACATACAAAGCCTAGGTCATGACTTGAGACTTCTCAATTGGAACATGTATTTCTAGAAGGTAGTAAAGCAATGGCCTCAAATTCCTAGATGACAAATAATTCCCAGCCTACTAAACTTTATAAGTAGGAAAATTAAATATTTCAATTAAATTTAAAACATTTTCAGACAAGTGAATTCTCAAAAAGTTAACTTCCCAATCAGGTTGATTTCCCAATCCTTTCTCAGGAAGCTAACAGAGGGTGTGTTCCATTAGATTTAGGAAGCAAACCTCCTTTACAAACTAGATAATCCAAATAGAAGAAAGATGAATATAATTTCTGGTGCTTATGGAAAAGGAAATTCTAGAATGATAGTTATGCCCTAGGCATGACAGTCCAGATTGGAGAAGGTCAGAAGGCTCCAGGAACACTTTCATGAAAATAAGGGAATTGATAAAATAACAGATACATCTGAACATATGCAAAGAAAAGGTAAACAAATAGGGAAGAGCACAGAATTGAATTATTAAAAGGACTCAACTTAATTCAACAACACATCAAAAAGATTATACACATGACCAAGTGAGGGTTATCTCTATGATTCAAGGTTGGTTTAACATTTCAAATCAATAAATATGATACGCCACATTAAAAGAATGACACTTCAGAAGCACTGTTCACCTCAACAGGTACAAGAATAACATTTAACAAAGTTCAACATTCTCTCATGGTAAAAATTCTCAATGAAATAGGTATAGAAGGAAATTTCCTCAACATAATAAAGGCCATTTATAAAAGGCCTACAACTAACATCATAATCAATGAAGAAAACCTAAAGGCTTTTCCTCTAAGATCTGGTACAAGGCAAGGATCCCCACTCTCACCATACCACCTCTGTTCAAAATAGTACTGGAAGTATTCACAAGAGCAGTCAGAGAAGAAAGGTAAATAGAGGGTATCAAACTTGGAAAAGAAGAAGTAAAAAGTATTTCTGTTTGCTGGTGATATGACGCTATATGTAGAAAACCCCTTAAAGACTCCACAAAAAAGTTAGAACCAATCAATTAATTCAGTAAAGTGGTAGGATACAAAATCAGCAAGTAAATATCAGCTGCATTTTTTATGCTAATAATAATCTATTTGAAAAATCAAGAAAGCAATTTCATTTACAATAGCATCAAAAAGAATGAAATGCTTAGAAACAAATTTAACTAAGGAAGTAAAAGATCTGTACATTGAAAATTATATGAAACACTGATGAAAGAAATTAAGAAGACACAAATAAATGAAAAGGTGTCTTGTGTTTGTGGATTGGAGGGATTAATATTGTTAAAATGTCCATGCTACTCAAAGCAACTTACACATTCAATATGATTCCTGTCAAAATTGTAATGGCATTTTCCCCAGAAATAGTGAAAAATAATTCTAAAATTTATATAGAACCACAAAAGTCTCCAAATAGCCAAAACAATTTTGAGAAAGAAAAGCAAAGTTGGAGGCTTTGTCCTGATTTCAAAGTATATTACAAAGTTATAATAATCAAAAGAACATGGTACTGGCCTGAAAACAGACACATAAACCAGTGGAACAGGATAGAAAGTCCAGAAATAAACCCAAGCACATATGGTCAACTAATTTTCAAGACCACCAATAAGACCAATAAGGAAAGGATAGTCTCTTCAATAAATGGTGCTGGGAAAGCTGTATGTCCATATGCAAAAGAATAAAACTGAATTCTTATCTTAGACCAGACACACAAAAAAACTCCAAATGGATTAAAGATCTAAATGTAAGACTTGATACCATACAAATCCTAGAAAAAAACAGTGGAAAAACTCCTTGACTTCGGTCTTGGTGATGATTTTTTTGGAAAGGACAAAAAAGGCAAAGGCAATAAAAGCAAAAATAAACAAGTGGGACTACATTAAACTAAAAGCTCTGCACAACAGATAAAACAATCAATAAAATGAAAAGGCAGCCTATGGATAGGGAGAAAATATTCACAAACCATATATCTGATAATTGGTTAATATCCAAAATATAAGAAGTTCACATAACTCAATAGGAAAATAACAAAGAACCCAATTAAAAAATGGGCAGAGGACCTAAACAGACATTTTTCTAACACAGACATACAAATGGCCAACATGTATATAAAATAATAAACATCACTAGTCATCAGGGAAATGCAAGTCAAAACCACAACAAGATATCACCTTACACCTGTTAGGACATCTGTTACCAAAAAGTCAAGAAATAACAAGTGTCCATGAAAGTGTGGAGAAAAGGAAACCTTTGTAGGCCGTTGATGAAAATGTAAGGTGGTACAACTATTGTGGAAAACAGTATGAAAGTTCCTCAGAAAATTAAAAATAGTACTGCCATATGAATAGAATCGCCATATGACTTAGCAATCCGTTTGCTGGGTATACAACAAAATGAAATGAAATTACCACCTTGTAGACTTATCTGCACTCTCATGTTCATTGCAGCATTATTCACAATAGCCAAGCCATAGAAACAACTGCAGTGTCCATTGCCAGATAATAAAGAAACTGTAGTATATATACACACAATGGAATATAATTCAGCCTTAAAAAAAGTAATCCTGTTATTTTCAACAACTTTGAGCAAATTATACTAAGTGAAATAAGCCAGACACAGAAAGTTAACTACTGCATAATCTTATTTATATATGGAATATTTTCTTTAAAAGTCAAATGCATAGAAAGAGTAGAATGTAGTTACCAGGGGCAAGGAAGGGGAGGAAACCGGGAGAGGTAGGTGAAGGGTGTAGGTGAAAGCTTGTAGTTCTATAGGATGAACAAGTCTAGACATCTAGTGTATAGCTTGAATACTACAGTTAATTATATTACATTGTATACTGAAAATTTGCAAAGAGTAGGTTTTAGATACTCTACTACAAAACAAACAAAAAGTAACTACAGAAGATGATGAATAGGTTAATTTGACTACAGTAATCGTTTCACTATATATGTGCCTATCAAAATATCATGTTGTACATCTTAAATATATATAATTTTTAAAAATAGGAATACTGCCTCATGCTAGAAGAGCTTACATACAGGGGGAGTAATGTAAATTCCAAACATTGATCCAACAAAAATCAGGATATACCCATCCTGGAAGAAAGGCAGGACTGGCAGTATTTGTGTACGAATGTGTTGGGGGTGGGAGTGAGATGAAGGAGACAAATCCTCATCTTCCATGGTGACAAGTCAACAAATAACATCTAAAACATGAAAGATCAACAAAGAACAGCATAACTGTTCAGCTGAGAAGTGAGAAGCGTTTTTCTCTGGGTAGGGGAAAGCAAGATGAGAGGAAGACAGGAGACTCCCCTCCTCTACACAGCAATTTTTTTTTCTTTTCGAGACAGAATTTTGTTCTTGTCGTCCAGGCTGGAGTATAGTGGTGTGATCTCGGCTCACTGCAACCTCCGCCTCCTGGGTTCAAGTGATTCTCCTGCCTCAGCCTCCTAAGTAGCAGGGATTACAGGTGCCCGCCACCATGCCCAGATAATTTTTGTATTTTTAGTAAAGACGGGGTTTCACTATGTTGGCCAGGCTAGTCTCGAACTCCTGACCTCAGGCGATCTACCTGCCTCGGCGTCCCAACGTGCTGGGATTACAGGTGTGAGTCACCACACCTGGACAACAATTTTTATAGAATTGAGTTTTAAATTACACACATATAATTTTGATTGAAAATATAAAACTAGACATTTTTCTGCTCCCATGTATGGTGCATGTGTATAAATTATTGACAAATAGTTAAAAATCAAATTCAGGTAAAATTTGGCAGACAGGGCTGTGTGCGAAGCAGTGAGTGCTATTACAGTTAGCCAAAGAGGGCCCCTTGAAGGGGGTGTCATTTGAGTTAAGACATAAACAATGGAAAGGTAATATACTTGTAACAACTGGGGTGAGGAGGGAGTGGTCTACACAAAAGGAACAGCAAGTTCAAAGGGAGCAAGCTTGGCAAGTAGGAGGGAAGAAAGAAATGTGGATAATAGTGAGCAAGAAGGAAAGAACAGGGCCATGGTTGGGTGTGGGGCATGGGACTTTTTTGGCCAGGTAAAGAGTAGGATTTTATTCTGGTTGTAATGAGATGTTACTAAAGGTGGCTTTTGTTTGCTTGCTTTAGTTTTTGAGCAGAAAAGTGACACGATCTGATTTATGTGTAAGGAAGGCTGCTGTGTGGAGGATGAACTATACAGAGAGCAAAATAGAGGCAGGAAGGCAAATTAGAGGGTTATTCTAGTAGTCCAGGTGAAAGGAGTGTAATCTGACCAGGGTTTTCTCTGGGCAACTGATGATATGTGGTCAGATTTAGGGTATATTTGGAATTAGAGTCAATAGAATTTGCAAATTGAATGTGAGTTTCAGGCAAAGAAAGAAATTAAGGACGACTGCAGTCTCTCAGCGTAAACAAGAAACACCAGTGATTTGACTTTCATCTTCATTCTTCCTTCTGCTTTCTTGCTCATACAAGAACATGACATAAACACAAAAAGCTGGAACAATCAAAATCTGAACATTAACTGCAAGTTAACTAGTTTTCATCACCATCTTCTCAAACTATCTGAAGCTGCCACTGCCCTGCCTAGGCTCCCTCTGCAGCAGCCTCCTTTCTGTCATTTCCATTTACTATGCTCGCTCCTGTCTCTGTGTATATGCTCAAGTGTCTCTGTACTCACCAGCCTGATATAAACGTCCTTACCTCTCTTTTCTATTTAATCAACCTCTTTTCCATCACTGTCTTCTGTCTTATAATGGTAGACTGTTACTTTGGTGACCCCCAATGAACCATACCTCCCCAAATTCTGGGTTTGGCAAATGAGACATTAACAAGGAGGAAGCAAGCAGATACTAAATGGTACATGCATACTGGAGGTAATCTTTCAGGAACACAGACATTTTAGATCCAGGCTTCATGAAAGAAGTCCAAGCTATCCATGTGGTGGAAGAGAAATCGCAGCCTACCAGCCATCCCAGCAAGGTACTAGATATGAAAGTGAAGTTATGTTTGACATTCTAGCCCCAGCCACCATTTGACAGAAATTGGGAGGGACCCTCAAGCAATACCAGCAGAAGGGCCATCCATCTGAGCTCAGCCAATCCACGGAATCATGAACAAATAAAATGGTGGGGTGGTTAGTAATGCAGTGGTACCTAATAAAAATATCCATCATTACATTGAAGTCACTCTTGCAAATGCTTTCAATCAATCACAAGGATATTATCAAAACCAATGGACACATTTCTGCCTTCATCTTAATTGTCTTAATTGCAGCATTTTTATTGTGATAAAATATATATAACATAAAATGTACCATTTTACACATTTTTAAGCATGCAGCTCTGTGTCATGAAATACATTCACGTTGTTGTGCATCACCATCATTCATCCACAGAATTTTTTCATCTTCCCAAACATAAACTTTGTACCCATTAAATACTAACTCCTTATCTCTGCCTCTACCCAGCCCCTGGTAACTACCATTCTACTTTCTGCCTTTGTGAATTTGACTTCGCTAGGTATCTTACATAAGTGGAATCATGTTATAAGTGTAGCATTGTAGTATCATCTTAATTGTTGCATCTGACATTGCTGTACATTCCCTCTTTGAAATGTTCTCCCTGTGAGGTCTTGTCACAGAACTGCCTTTTGCCTCATTTTTTGATTCTTCCATCTTGGTCTCTTTTTAGGGTTGTTCTTGACCTACTGACTCAGCTTCTTCTGAAACACCAGGCTCTCTCCAACATCTTCTCCTGTGTGATCTCATTCCCATATCTACCTCAATAACCACATAGATGCAAGTGGTAACCAAAGTCCCATCTCTAATATAACGAAGCTAAATTTTAAAATTTGAACTATACCCTGATGTATTTTCTTTTCTCAGCAATTATGATCCATCCCCCCCTCCTACTCCCAGTCTTTCTGCCATTAAGATTAGGCTTGCGAGGAGGCTAAGGAAGATATTAACAGAAGATACGATGTAAGGGAAGACCCTTTGAGATAAGAAGGGGAAGAGAAGTACCTTCTAGTTGTGAGCACTGATTGCTAGAAATGGAAACTCATGACTGTTTAAGGCGGGGTAGGCTTAAGAAGTGGTAGCCATAAGAATGGTGACCAAGCCTAAATCATGAATTCAGTTTTGAACCTCCTTAGAATGTAGAATATATAAACCAAAATTAAACTGTCAGGAATAAAAAACCAATAATCTTGCCTAGTATGAGGTGATATTTTCTTGGGATCTGATAAGATTGTGATAACCCCAGGAATATACAGTAACAAGGTTTTAAAAAATAAGGAAGTATATATGTGTTATACTTCACAATAACATGTAAGTTGTAAAGAAATGAAGACATCAGAAAACTTTATTATTTATAATTTGAGGTTTGAAGATATGTGAGGTAATATATTTTGTAATCATTGGATTGCCTTGTATATTCTTGGTCAGCCTTTTAGGATATTTGAAACCTTTACTACATCCTAGAGTCATAGACATAATCACAATTTCAAATGGCTAAAAGAATTTGGTTAAGTGATGCTAATGTTTAAAGAAGACTCAATCCACTAAACTTATGTGTTAAATAAAATACTTACATGAATGAAATTTTTATTTTGTAAAAAATAACCAGATGTAGAAGTAAAATAAATTCTGTAAATTGACTTTTAGCTTTGAAATGAACAGGTATTTATCAAAGCACAAATGAATGGGGGAATTCCTTTCTATACATAAAAGGCTTCCTCAAGCATGAAATCTCACCTACTACAGTAGAGAGAAGAATGCCTAGGTCTTCAGTGGGTACATGAAAGGGCAGAGGAACTTGAACTAAGTGGAGGCTCTATGTGAGGATGAAGAGGCCACAAATGGATCACTTGAGCCTCAAGGCTACCGTGGAGACCAAGAACCTGAACCGTAGGGCCCACAATGATGCTGGACAAGACCATAGAGGACTAATCACACCTGTACATACTCCTACCCAGGTTTCATGGTGATTTAGTCGGATGAGTACATCTCTACAGGGGCCACAGAGAACACCGAGCACAGCAAAGGCACTAAGGCCAGGATGATACACTCATGAGCCCCTGGGGACTTCAATTACCCCAGGGAGAAGGATGAGCAAAGGTACACTGGAGAAACCAGAACCATCAAGACTGAAATCCTGAAAGGACCACCTGTGTGCCTGAAGAGATTATGTTTCTTGAAATAGGCATATTTGAGGGGTTTTATTGTTGTTAATTTTTGTTTTGCTATAGTGTGCGTGGAAGCAAGAAGCAATAGGATGTGAAAAATAAAATTACCTTTGATTTTACACCTGAATTGTACATGAATTGTGACAGCAATATTTTAACAGACAACTTCTTCTGTGCCCAAAACCCAATCCAGCCTCAACACTGCACCCACACTATCAGACCATCTTTACAAATGCTAAGCTCATCATATCTCTTAATTTAAACTCCTTCACAGATTTTAGGTGAAGTCCAAAATCCTCAGTTTATCCAGTGTACAGAGCACCCTTGGCATAAGTAACTCCATCTTAGAAAAAAATTCCTTCTCACATTTCAAAAAGCATCATACTAACAGGAGCCAGATGTTGGCCTAATCAATAGAGACTGTTCTCAACCAGATAGGAATGTAACCAGGCACACTCTTTACTATTAGTCCTCACTCTACGTCTATAAAAAGAGTAGGACTTCATCATCTTGAGATGGCTGTCTTAACACACACTGTCCTGCTGTCACTCAGGATCAGCACCCAGCACCTGCCACTGAAGGTTCTGCCCAAATCACAGACTCTTCTTGCACAATCCTCACAATCCTTGTTGACATCCCTCAGGATCAGTCCAGGATATTCTCCTTGCTCACTTCTCTCTCCTTGGATTGGTTCAATAGACTCTTTTTTCTGACCCCTTTCCTCTTGACGTTGAATGTCACTTTTTTTGTGGAATGTGTGATCTATAACATTTATGTATTAATTAAATATACTATTATGCATGGTTTGCAATATTGACTGACTTACGGCTTGGCTTGAACCTATGTGCCCATGGCTTTCGCTACCAGGTGAATGGGTAGTACCAAGGAGAATTGCCTCTTTGGGAACTCCATGTAGCTTATGGTTTCTATGACTGAAAAAGCATCAATAAAAGTCTGATGTTGTGGGAAAACACAAATGTTCATGGACCTGGGTATGTCTGACCTTCCACCACTCATGCCATCCAGCATAAGCTGCCTTCTCCTGCCTGCAGCTCTCCCTCTGCAGCACATCTATTCTAGCCATTCTGAGATGCGAGTATTTCCCCAAACCTGATGTCCTCATTCATGCATTTGTGCTGCTCCCTGGCCTGGAATGTCCAGCCCCTACTGTCTTTCAAAGTTCAACTTAGCATTATCCTAGTAATCTCATAATCTCACCCCTCTTAGTGTAGTCAACTAGCTGCCCCATAGGCACTTCAAATGCAATCTATACCAAAGTAAACTTACATTCTTGTTCCTATAACCTGTTTCCTTATCTATCTATTTCACTGGGGGTACAACCAGTAATTCAAGCTGGAAACATACAGATTTTGTTTTCCTCTTCCTTCTCCACATCTAAATCTAAACCCAAGTCCAGCTGATGGCCCCTTTACCTCTCCTGTCCTCAATCTCTGAGGACCTTGCCCACCTTGTGTTGCTAGCTCAGACTCCTCCCAGCAGGTCCCACTGCCACCAGTGTTCTCGATCCACACTGCAGCCTGCAGGTGGACTGCCATTCTGGCCACTTCACTGCAGGACTTAAAACCCTTCAACAGTTCGCAAGACCCCATTATCAAAGATAATCAAAGGTATCAAAGATAATCAAAGGTACCAAAGATTATCAAAGCCCGAATCCATAAAACAGCTAGCTGGCCAGGCCCTCCACAGTCTAGATCTGGTCCCCTTTTTCACTCTGGCCTGGGATCACCCGTGGCCCTAAACTGCCAGTGGCACTAGGCACGTGCTTCTCAAGCACCTTTACTCATGTTGTCCCTGCCATGTGTGACATCCTTGAGACTTTAGTTAGACACAAAATTAAAAAAAGAAAATTAGGGCCATGGTAATACTTTCAGACAAATTTCCATGGGAACAAACATGGAAGGAAAGAGGCTTCTTCTGCCTTATCAGTCTCTGCATTAACTTCTCCCTCATTCACTTCCATCTATAAGCTGCTTTATGCCAAAAGGAGATGAAATGCTGGTGGAAGAAAAAGGAAAGAGGAGAATATAACCAGGGGTCAGACTGAAGCCTCGGGCAAGGTACATGCAAGCAATGGCCTAGGACAGACTAAATCCTCAAGATTTTGACTTTCTGAAAGACAGCAAAAAATTGAAATGCAATTTTATCAGAGCTGAAGAAAATATGTATTACACTCATCCTTACAGTATGAACCAAAAACTAGATACCTCTACAGTTGTACCAATCATGCAGACACACGGAAGTGTGCCTAAAATTGCTTTGAAGGATGTTCCGCTCTTTCTTGTCCTCTTAGAGGACTGAAAAGAAATGTCTACATCCTCCTCCCACCCCCCCACACACTCAGCTCCCTATCATACACAATCTGGTGTGCAGACACCATTTATAATTGTCTCCCTTCAGTGTGTCATTTGGGGGTTTATTGGTATTTTAGTTAACAGGTTGATTCTAAGTCTTTATAATAATAATAATAAAAGCACTTTGTATACACACATGGGCACAGATCCAGAGTAATGTCTTTAATGCCTGAGGCACTTAAAATTTGTTTTACATCCGGCTAATCATGTTATGAATCTGCATTTTCATTATACATCACAACCATCCTTATTTTTACTAATGACATAAAAGATGAGAAGAAACAGAATGCATATATTAAGGCTACCATCTGATCTTCCACTTGTTAGAGTAAAACTATATATTTTAGTAGAACCACAGATGAATTACATAATATTTATAAAGGGATCTTATAATAAAAATGAAGAAATTAAAACCAGATGAAAGTAGATAAAAGCTTTATTTTCATAATTAAAATTATATTATACTGAATTGAAGTACTACTTATAGTGGTAACAAATTACTATGTAGAATATTGAATTACTTTGCATTACAAGTTGCTAAAATATACACCAATTTGTGACACAGAAAATATCTCAAAATTCACTACTTTAACAGACAGACATACATTAAAAAGAGCAAATATCACAATTATTCCAAAGTCTAGAGGAATACAAAAGATAAAGTATGAATATCACAGACATATTAAATTTAATTTTATATTCACTTCACACATATTTCAGCACACAATAGTAGTTCATACTACAAGAATTTTAAAAAAATTTTTTTGAAGTTGCAATTTATCTCCTTAAAAGTGTACATTAATAGGAAATAGATAAGTGATGTTATGTTTTAAAGGGCAGGGCATTTTCTCATTGACTAGTAAAGGATATATATGCTTATTTCTTAAATCATTGCATAAAATAAAACAAAATTATATTCTGTATCTCTGTGAGAATTCAATGACTTGGCAGTCTACACTTTCTAAATCTGTCTATCTCCTGCTTCAATCTGTATAACGGTATAACAGCTCACAGAAATCATATCGATTTCTAGGTCTCAGGAAGATTCTATAACAAATACATAATTTTGATTCTTAGTATTATAACAGTAGAAAACTGGCATCAGTTCACATTTTGGAAGCATGACATAACTAAATATATGTGGCATGTCAGACAGACATGAACAGAAAATTGTGCTTTAAAAAATTCTATTGCTACAATTTTTGAGAGTTTTATCTTTGGTTAAGCAACTTTTCTTCTGTGGAACAGTTACATTACTATAACATATCTTCAGTTATATTGTTTTCTAACAGCACCTTTTTTTTTTTGCATTACCAATTTATAAACTATGACCTCATTTAGGAAAATACAGATTTGCATGACATACCATTTTATTCCCAGCTAAACCAAAATTATAAAGTCAGGCAATTCCAAATGTTGGCAAAGTTGGAGCAATGGGAATTCTTACACACAGCTGTTAGAGTGTAAAAAGGTATACTTCTGTTAAAAGTAAAGATATTAATATTTTTGCAGCCAGCAATTTCACTTCTAGATAGATCCTCTAGAGAAACTCTTACACATGAGTGCAAAGGAAAATATACAAAACTATCCACCATAATACTGCTTTAAATAGTCAAAAAATTTTAATTAAAGGAGTTTTTAAAAAATTAACAGCTTACATTTCCATTACCAACAGAGTCAATTTTAATATTGTGGTATATTTGCCATTCTATAGCATCAAAATGAATAAACTAGAGCTACATACATCAATATGAGAAATCTCTCTATATACAGAGTTGAAGGAATAAAGCAAGTTTAAGGATGATACAGACAATAGGTTACTTTTTGCCTACGTTTTAAAGCATGCAATAATATGTGTCGCCTACAGATACAGATATGTAGTGAGAATATAAAGTCATAAGTGGGAATAATAAACACCAAATCTAGAACAGTAATGCTGTCTGGAGAAGTAAGGAGAGTAAGGAGAGTGAAAATGAAGAAGATGCACAATGGGATTTAACTTCTATAACGTTTTATTCCTTGAAAAAAGAAAAGAAAAGATTTGGAGAATACAATACAAAAATGTTACATTTTACAATCTAGGTAGATGTATGTAGGGATTAATTATATTATTTCTAATTTTTATATTTTAAAACTATTTCAAACTTTAAAGAACAAAAATTTAGGGTGAAATAATATTCACCCTAATAAATATTATTAGACATACTACACTATTTTTAAAAAAATTCATTGCATCTCAGAGACAGCAACTACAATTTTAAGCGAATTTCCATATTCATAATCTTCTCTATATCTTTAAGAATGTGTCCAATTTCCTAACCTCACTAAGAGATAAGTTTAGACCTCTGATGATACACTATCTGATAAGGTAATTGGTTGTTTTCATGTTGCTTACATTATCAGCCTTCATATATTTTAAACTGGTGTGTCTGTTTCCCATTTAAACATTTTTAAGAAGGTTATTTGAAGAGCTTAACCTCTCTGTGTACCTTTCTTCTCCTCAGAGCTTTGTGAGATCCACGGTAAAGTTGACTTACTCCCCCAGACTTCACTGGCTGTTCTCACTGAGACTTCTCATTCTTTACCAGTCATCTCAGGTGGGGCCTACCCTGGGTTGCCTTCTCTGACCAGTACAGGCCAACCTGGGCCCTCCCTGAGAAGCCCTTTGTTTTTATGGTACCTTACAAATACCTGGATAGCAGAATATATCACTCTGTGCTGTTCTGGCAGATACTCCATCTCCTCAATGGGAATATGAACTTCCTAAAGCAGCAACTATGTTTTGCTTCCACCTTCTCAAGATCTCAGAACAATCAAACATTTGCTTGATAAGTATTTGTTGAATGAACAAGTGAATAAATGCAGTTGTTAGAAATAAATGCAGCATGAATCTTTTCCTACTAGTGTTGTTCTTTAGACAAGACTTTTGTGTCTAGGAAGGCAAAAGGCAATTCAACACATAAACACTTTTTAGGAAAATGGTTACATTCACTGTAGATGAAATGCATCTTACTCTTGAATCCAAGTTTTTAGTATTAAGGGATATAGACTGTAGTGCTTTCTACTACTAGATTGTAGTGCTGATAATTAATACTTTTCAAAAAGGGATATTCACTGATGCAATAATTTATACACAGGTACCAAACTATGGCAAGTAGACCCTTATAAATTGCAAATATTAAAATATAATCCAGGAATTTTTTCATTTTTTATTGTTTTGAGATAGGGTCTCACTCTGTCACCCAGGCTGGAGTGCAGTGGCATAATCTTGACACACTGCAGCTTCAAACTCCTGGGCTCAAGCAATTCTCCCATCTCAGTCTCTCGAGTAGAATCCCGAAGACTTTCATAACTTACTCTTAGTAATTGAGGAATAAAGCAAATGGAATTCTAGATATAATACTAGCACTTAATTTCCAATAAAAGAAAGTAAATTAAGAATTATTACATAATTAAAATAAGGGACTAGAAACACATTCAGCAGCAGCCAAGCAGAGGGGGGTGACCAAGTAGATGAGCCCAGTTTTCCAGATGACAGAACACCCTCTAACCCTCAAAGAATAAATGATCACTCTTACCCAAGCCATCATGTAAAACAAAAATGGAAAGAAATGTAGGCACAAAAAAAAAAAATAGTTAAGAAAACAAGCAGAAAAAAAATAGTGCATTTTTATCTGTTACAACTATCTAAACTGTCTATTGACTATAGTAACATCTGAATCTCATATAATACTTTATTTATAAAGCACTTTCCCACAAGTAGCTCACTGAGGGCCCATAACATTCCTTAGATTAGGAAGATCAGGTAATATACCTGTTATACAGACGAAGAAATTGAGGCTCAGAGTGAGGCTAAGGAAAAAGAGATAGCATCAGAAGGAATATTTAAACCCAAACTTTAAAAACTTTTAATGCAATGTACTTCCAGAATGTGAAACCCCACTTTAAAAATCCTTCTAAGTAAATATAGTTGTACTGGAATTTAGGTAATTTTGAAACTCTGCATTAATTGAATAATATCTAGTTGGTGATACTTAGCATTTTACTTCTGATTGCATAAATATTCATAGGGAAACACCTAGGAGGAATGTTCAAAGCACTGAGTGGTGTGGTTCTCATTAGCACTAATAGAGATCAGGTGGATAAGTTCCCGTTTAACGCTTTGAAAATCTGTCCCTGACTTTGCACCACTTAAGTAGCTATAAAGTATACTCCTACTTGGTTTTGTAGCAAAAATTATGCTTCACTGTATTACTTTCACACCACTTAGGAAAATATTTCTCTTTTTCAGTAATGATAATTTTCTCTATTAAGTTAAATTATTCAGTCGTACTTCTTTAGTTTCTTCAATTTTATTCTCTTCTGATTCTCTGATTGTCAAAACTCTAGAGGCTCCCCGAATCTCAGATCACCACTGTCTCCAAGACCAGGGTCAACACTGCGACGTGGTTGGCAAACTGCAAGGCCTTCAAGAGCCTATATGTGAAACATAAGGGAAGGGATAGGGCAAAATGCACTCATGAGGCAGTCGCTCAAGCTCTCATAAGGGGTCATTTGCTGTTCCACCCAAGTTGGTTGTTGACTGTGGATTCACTGTTGCTGGCTCTTCCAAGGTTTTGAAAAAAGCCAGAAATTTATATTTTCCTTAAGGAAGTTTAAATGTTTAAAGGTCACAATTACAAATAATTTTTTAAATACTGTATGGACCAACATTGTCTAGAGCAAACAGCACTTGTGGGCCATGAGTTGACAATAGATAATTCAGTTTCCTGTTCTAAAAAGCAGAATGGTTGACTCAGGTCATTAAGCTTCATACCATTCATTCAGATGTCAGCTGGGAAAATTGTTTTCCTCCATTGTGTATAATCCAATTGCTGGACAAATTTAGGAAAAAAACAGGATGATATAAACATAATTAGAATATTAGAGTCACAGAGTGGGTACAGAGGAAGAAATTGCTTGCTCATGCCTATATAAGTGAATATTGATGAGAAGTCAAGGATGATGAATTTAGTATTACCTGCTTCTATTTCATGATAACCTGACGTAAGGATTCAAAAATAACTATAAATGGAAACTTTAATCTCAATCAGACAACTTAGTATCATCTTGCTGACTGTAGCCTTGTAAAATGGTTCTTAACCTGGAATTTATTGAGCAGATGGGGGGTTGGCTCATGTCAATAAACATTTTCTGGTTCCTCATGTGGCAAGATTGTACCACATGCTGAGAATACAGGTAGATGAGTCCCCGACCCCCATAGAGCTCATGATCTAACGGGCAACTAGAACCTGTGATGGGATCAACTTCTGTAAAGACAGACTACTTTAGGGGAGTAGAGGAAAAGATTTGGGGAGCACAGAGTAGGGATAGCATGACAGTCAGTGATGAATGACTACAGGTGAGGATGAAACTGAATATTAAAGAATGGGAGACACTCAGGTAAGCTGGGAATGACAAGTCAAACAGCATTTGGGATAGAAGACAGAAACAACACGATGTCTTTATCAATCTATATGCAGAGGGGTGTTGACATTTAAGAAGAGGACTTGCATGGTCATCTGTTTCAGATAGATCATTCTAGTTGCAATGTGTAAATGATAGATTATATAGACAGAAATGATAGGTAGAAACACCACTTGAGAGTCTAGCAGTGGTCCAGGTGAGAGAGAAGGACCTAGACCAGAGAAAAGTGACATGAGTCTTTGAGAGAAAAAGGAGAGATCTGAAAAACATTTACAGGTAAATTGTTGGAATAGAATGATTTGTATGATGGTAGAGCCTAGGAATAGCGATGCCGATGGCACCCACATTTCTAACTTCAGGTCGCATTGTGGATAGTGGTAGCATCTACAGAGATCAAGAACAGAGAAAAGTAGCAAATTTTAGAAAAGATGCCACATACCGTTTAGATACTCTGAGTTTGAGGTACCCATGGGACATCTTGGTGGAGATTTTCAGCTATCCAAATCTTGGGGATAAGATGCAAGCTGGAGACATATTTTTGAAAATTATTAGAAATGCAGTGGGGAGTAAAGCATGAGGGCAGTGGAGATAGACCATATCCAAGAAGAAGGTTCAAGAATAAGCAAGTATATGCCAGGAACTGTGCTAGGCCTGCACACATTGACTATAATCTCATAAATTAATGATCATTATATTCTACCCATCTTCTAGTCAAGAAAATTGAGCCACACCAAAAAGAAAGTACCTTGCCTAAGGTCACTCTCAAGTTAAGATTCCTGTGATTCAAACCTAATCCTGCCACATTTCAAAGACTGAATAATTTTCACTTCATCCAGAAACCAGTGATCCCCGAGGTCTTATAGCAAAGTGGTCAAGTAAGTTAAGGGTTGAAAAGTATCCATGGGATTTACAATATGAAGGCCACTGATAATTATGAACAGTAACTGTTATCTGGAGTGAGTGACAAGTCAGGAAGTGGAGTTAGCAAATGCATACAACTCTTCTAAAGAAGCTTGGGCACGACAATAGAAAAGAGAAAGCCAAGGAGGACACAGGTTAAACAGTGAGAGTGACCATAGTTATTCGGTTGTCTGTGAAGAACTTTACAAGGTGCTCATTATCATGATGGTTAATGTGTAATTTCACATATAGAAAGGAGAGGTCCGAGGACCTTTCTGGAACTATGACTCTACTCATCATTTCCAGGTAGCTTCGATCTCAGCTGCCAGGGAGTAGGAACTAGCAACCATATTATTCCATCTTCTAATTAATGCCACATTGCACAAATAGAAACACAGAGCTCCTGTGACACTCTGATGCTGAACCTCTATCACACAGTTTTGATCGGGAATAGGAAGTGAGCAGGTCTTTCTTGGCTCAGCAGCTCGGGTCAGAGGAAGTACATTTTAATAAGCATAATAGTGATAGTCAGAATCAGCCTGAAAATGAATTGAATTATACATATCAAGTCTTATGCAGACTGGTCCTGGTTATCAAACAGCATGCTGGCAACTTCACAGCATCCAGCTAGTTCCAGGAGACTTGGGAGGCCTGCCAGTTCCTACACACAACTCCCTCGTAGACTAAAAGACATAGAACATTCCTCTTCTGGGCCCCTCTCACCCCTCCACACCAGAACGCCTGCCAATCTGCTTACTCTCAGGACTTCACCAAGACAATCAAGTAACAATAACAGAAAGAGAGAGACAGACACGCACACACAGGCAGAGAGAGATGGAGAAAGAAAAGAAACAACAAGGTTTCTGCCATACCCCCCCAAACTCACCATTTTTTAATGGAGAAAAAAAATTCTGGCAGGGAATGCTCATGATATTTTCATTGTTTTTTATTCCAATATGATTTATATTTAGTATACAGGGTTATTTGTTTGTCTTTTTTAAAGTTTTTGAACATATTATAAATATTTGTTAAATGAGATTTATTTATATTGCTAAATTCCTACTTTAGAACAAAAATGTTAGCATATGTGTTCTCTTTTATATTAACAACAACAACAAACAGCTTCACAATATGCAGGTGAAATGAGACCTGAAATTCATTGGAACTCTCCACTTATGAAATGTTTTAAATGTTCTGCATGTAACTATGAGAACTCAACAAGTTTCAAAAAGTGAGTTGGCAAAGCAGCTTCTTCTTTTTTTTTTTTTTAAAGCAGCTTCTTTATTACACAATCAGTTTTAATCAAAATGGGTCAATTTAGAGCTTTTACTAGACTTGACTTTTGAAGTTAGAAATATCAACATCATGGAAACAATCTTTCTAACAAAAGATATTAACACCTAAAAAAAACTGATTCAACAAAATCAAATGGTCCATGTATGACTGGTGACAGATGCATATTAAAAATCTTTTTTTTTTTTTTTTTGAGACGGAGTCTCACTCTGTCGCCCAGGCTGGAGTGCAGTGGCCGGATCTCAGCTCACTGCAAGCTCCGCCTCCCGGGTTTACGCCATTCTCCTGCCTCAGCCTCCCGAGTAGCTGGGACTACAGGCGCCCGCCACCTCGCCCGGCTAGTTTTTTGTATTTTTTAGTAGAGACGGGGTTTCACCGTGTTAGCCAGGATGGTCTTGATCTCCTGACCTTGTGATCCGCCCGTCTCGGCCTCCCAAAGTGCTGGGATTACAGGCTTGAGCCACCGCGCCCGGCCTAAAAATCTTTTGAAGCTAAGTTTGGTATAAGATTATGACCTATTGGTCTCCAGTTACTAGCAGAGTTTTCTTGCTCTCCATCAGAAAGACCCCTTTACACTGTAATGCCAGTAGTTCAACTGGCAACTTCAAAGATCTGTAGGTTAATACTCAATATTTCCCAACCTATCTCTTTCCCTTTGTTCAGTTAATTGTAAATATAATGTTCCTCTCCATTTGATGCTTAACTGTTTGTACCACTATTAAAGTTATCATTTCAATGCTGATTTCACCAGACGCTTTTTCTTTTGCATTTAGTAATACATGTATATTTTCTCCTTTAAGGTTTGGAGGTAATGACTTATATGTTGATAGATTTCCTTATGTTAAATCTTCCTTAAAGATTTGCTAATCTGATTTGCTAATCAAATTGTCTTAAAGTTTTAGAAATCTTGCATCGACATTTACAAGTGAAAAGTGAAATTGGATAATTCATTTTATTTTTATTTCTTAGAGTCAGAGTCTCACTCTGTTGCCCAGGCTGTAGTGCAGTGGCACAATCAGAGCTCACTGAACTCTTGACCTCAAGTGATCCTCCAGCCTCAGTCTCCTGAGTAACGGTGACTACAGGTATGTACCACCACGCCCAACTCTTTTATTTTTTGTGGAGATGGGATCTTGCTATGCTGCCCAGGCTGGTTTTGAACTCTCAGTCTCAAGCAATCCTCCCACCTGGGCCTCCCAAAGCGGTGAGCCAACATGCCTAGCAATTCATCCTTTTTAACATCTAGCTTTTGATATTCATGTGAAGCTGTTCCATAAAAATGAATAGGAAAACACTGCCATCTTTTTGTTTGAGCTGAAGTAATTTTAAAACTATAGGAATTATTCTTTCTCTGACTATAGAAGAACCTAGTCTGATTTCACTTATCTTAATCTTTTTTCTGCATCCATTTCCTTTTTCTTTTCTTCTTAGACTCCAGTGTCATAAATGCTAGGCCTACTGAAATTGTCCATAGGTCCCTGAGGCTCTCTTAATTTTTTAAATTTCTTTTCTTACTATTTTTTAGATTGAATCCTATTAATCTATTTCAAGTTCACTTACTCTTTCCTTTGTCTTCTCTACTCCGTTATTAAGCTAAGATAGTGGATTTTTAAATTTAATATATTGTATTTTTCAGTATAAAATTTTTCTTTTTTGTTTTTGTTTTTGAGACAGGGTCTCGCTCTGTCATCCAGGCTGGAGTGCAGTGGTGCGATCTCAGCTCACTGCAACCTCCACCTCCCAGGTTCAAGCGATTCTCATGCCTCAGTCACCCAAGTAACTAGGACTACAGGTGTGTGCCACTACACACAACTAATTTTTATTTTATTTTTATTTTTAGTAGAGACAGGGTTTTGCCATGTTGGCCAGGCTGGTTTTGAACTCCTGACCTCAAGTGATCTGCCCACCTCAGTCTCCCAAAGTGCTGGGATTACAAGCATGAGCTACTGTGCCTGGCCAAACATTTTCTTCTTTTGTTAATAGCTTCTGTTCCACTGTTGAGAACTCCCATCTTCCTGTTCACTTCAAGAGTGTTTATCTTTCTATCAACATGCATAGTTATAATAGCTTCTTTAAAATCTTTGTCTGATTGTTCCAACATCTCCATTATGTCAGGGTTTGTATCTATTGTTGTCTTTTCACTTAAGAATTTGTCACCTTTTTTTTAATTCTTTGTATGGTGAGTAATTTGAGTAATTTTAGATTATATCTTAGACATTTTGATGATTATGTTGTAAAACTCTGGGTCCTATTAAAATCTTATGGAGAATATTGATTTTTATTTGATTTTTAATTTTGTTTAGCAGGCAATGAATCTGGCTAGTTTCAGACTACAAGTTCTATCTTACCTTCTTGGCATGGTAGTTCAATTGTCAGTTCAGATTTCAAAGCCTTTGCTATGCTGCTTTGGGACTTACCCAGGTGTGAACCATTCAGAGGCTAGTCTGGGACTTGGACAGTGGTTCATACCATAGTACAATTCTCAAAGCCTTTGCCATATTCTTTTTGTCTGTTCCTTGTATGTAGAGCACAGTGGTGAGCCCAGGGTGTTCGCCATTCTGAATATAGCATTAGGAAGTCTCCTTCTCCAACTTTCTCCTTTCTAGAATCCCACTGCACCCAATCTCTAACGGGTCCTTTCATCTGCATTCTGTCTGAAAAGATAAGAATTCTCTCAGAACTGCAGCTGCAGCTCCTTGACTGGGGCCTGCCCTTGAGTCAAAGCAGAAAGATTAAAGAGAGAGAAAGATGAAAAAACAACGGAGATTTTCCTCCATAGTCTTCAAACCACAGGACTTTGTTTTCCCAGTTCCTCTGGACAGAAAGACAGAATTTCTCCGAGTTTTAGTGGAGGGAACCTTCTGCTCCCACAGCTTCCCCAATGGAGCTGTCCTCAGGGGAGGAAGGGATGGAAAAATACAAAAGGAAAACTCCTGAAGACTTACCCCCACACCCTTTGGCTTGCGATGGGTCTTTTTCTAGGTTTCATGTCCAAAAAGATAAAGAATTTATCCATTCTTGCTTCCTGGACTTCTGCAGCTACAGCACTGTGACTAGAGACCAACTTCAGGTTAAAGCCATGACAGGAAAAGGGGAAAAAATGGGGCTCACTCCTATATAAGTTGCTTTGTCAAGTTTTGCCCTTCCTCCCTAATCTTGCTGCTTACGATTACATTTCAGAATTCTAAATGACGGCTTTTTGTATTTGCCCAGAGGTCCAGTTGTAATGAGGGGGAGAGATAGGCTGTAGTGGGCTTACTCCATCTTGGTTGTCACTGGAAATTTTGGTACCTTTTAAAAAACATAGACATTTATTTATCATTCTCACCTGCTGTATAATTATTGGTCATTTCAGGATTTCAGTTTCTTCTTGAGTAAATCATTTTTGTTCATACTTGCCAGAAAAATCATTCATTTCTTCTAAAACTTCAAATGTATTGCCACAGACTTACCAAAAAAAAGGTTGTCTTAAGTCTATCTCTTCTTTTTTTTTAAAGCATAAGATAATATTTTTAGTGAAATTCAAATCATTTTTTACAATAAACAAACATTTTCTATATGTGTTAATTTACTCAATCTCCTCATTTTCTATTTTATGTTTGTAATTTAGCTATTAACTCTGTAGCACATATATGCATTTTATGTTTTCTTTATTAATAGTGGTGCACAATTTAACAGTTTAGTTGCTATTGAGTTAAAGAAAATTGGTTTCATACCTTTCTGCAATATTTGAATACATATAAAAATCCTTATCAAAAGCTAAGATATAAAACTATGTACCTCTATTTTCAATCTAAAGTCATTTTATACACTGGAAAGTAAGTTCAAGTGCAATATTTACTGTAAAATACACACTGAGCACTTTGTTGATATAAAATTTAATGAGTTCATAATTATGCAAACATTTTCATTGGGAATGAAGGACATGTAGATTCTATCTGTATTATTTCTTATAACTGCTTATGTAATTTTCTTTTATTATTATCATTATTACTATACTTTAAGTTCTAGGGGACATGTACACAATGTGCAGGTTTGTTACATATGTATACATGTGCCATGTTGGTGTGCTGAACTCATTTACTTATCATTTACATTAGGTATATCTCCTAATGCTATCCCTCCCCACTCCACCCACCACACAACAGGCCCAGGTGTGTGATGTTCCCCTTCCTGTGTCCAAGTGTTCTCATTGTTCAATTCCCACATATGAGTGAGAACATGTGGTGTTTGGTTTTCTGTCCTTGTGATAGTTTGCTCAGAATGATGGTTTCCAGCTTCATCCATGTCCATACAAAGGACATGAACTCGTCCTTTTTTATGGCTGCATAGTATTCCATGGTGTATATGTGCCACATTTTCTTAATCCAGT
>NW_012115088.1:6059847-6060989 GCF_000951035.1 Colobus angolensis palliatus
AAATTACCTTGGGCAGTATGGCCATTTTCACAATATTGATTCTTCCTATCCATGAGCATGGAATGTTCTTCCATTTGCTTGTGTCCTCTTTTATTTTGTTGAGCAGTGGGTTCTAGTTCTCCTTGAAAAGGTCCTTTACATCCCTTGTAAGTTGGATTCCTAGGCATTTTCTTCTATTTGAAGCAATTGTGAATGGGAGTTCATTCATGATTTGGCTCTCTGTTTGTCTGTTATTGGTGTACAGGAATGCTTGTGATTTTTGCACATTGATTTTGTACCCTGAGACTTTGCTGAAGTTTCTTATCAGCTTAAGGAGATTTTGGGCTGAGACGATGGGGTTTTCGAAATATACAATCATGTCATCTGCAAACAGGGACAATTTGACTTCCTGTTTTCTTAATTGAATACCCTTTATTTCTTTCTCTTGCCTGATTGCCCTGGCCAGAACTTCCAACACTATGTTGAATAGGAGTGGTGAGAGAGGACAACCCTGTCTCGTGCCAGTTTTCAAATGGAATGCTTCTAGTTTTTGCTCATTCAGTAAGATACTGGCTGTGGGTTAGTCATAAATAGCTCTTATTATTTTCAGATATGTCCCATCAATACCTAGTTTATTGACAGTTTTTAGCATGAAGTGCTGTTGAATTTTATTGAGGGACTTTTCCACACCTATTTAGATAATTATGTAGTTTTTGTCTTTAGTTCTGTTTATATGATGGATTACATATATTGATTCGCATATGTTGAAGCAGCCTTGCATCCCAGGGATGAAGCCAACTTGATCATGGTGGATAAGCTTTTTGGTGTGCTGCTGGATTCGGTTTGCCAGTATTGTATTGAGGATTTTTGCATCGATGTTCATCAGGGATATTGGTCTAAAATTGTAATTTTTTGTTCTGTCTCTGCCAGGCTTTGGTATCAGGATGATGTTGGCCTCATAAAAGGAATTAAGGAGGATTCCCTATTTTTCTATTGATTGGAATAGTTTCAGAAGGAATGGTACTAGCTCCTCTTGGTACCTCTGGTAGAATTTGGCTGTGAATCCGTCTGGTCCTGGACTTTTTTTGGTTGGTAGGCTATTAATTATTGCCTCAATTTCAGAACCTGTTATTGGTCTATTCAGGGATTCAACTTCTTCCTGG
>NW_012115088.1:6065659-6068625 GCF_000951035.1 Colobus angolensis palliatus
TAGATTTGGTCTTTTCACATAGTCCCATATTTCTTGGAGGCTTTGTTTGTTTCTTTTTTCTCTTTTTTCTCTAAACTTCTCTTCTCCCTTCATTTCATTCATTTGATCTTCAATCACTGACACCCTTTCTTCCACTTGATCAAATCAGCTACTGAAGCTTGTGCATGTGTCACATAGTTCTCGTGCCATGGTTTTCAGCTCCATCAGGTCATTTAAGGACTTCTCTACACTGTTTATTCTAGTCAGCCATTTGTCTAATCTTTTTCAAGGATTTTAGCTTCTTTGTGATAGATTCAAACATCCGCCTTTAGCTCAGAGAAGTTTGTTATTATCGATCATCTAAAGCCTTCTTCTCTGCTTGTCAAAGTCATTCTCCATCCAGCTTTGTTCCATTGCTGGCAAGGAGCTGCATTCCTTTGGAGGAGAAGAGGTGCTCCAATTTTTAGAATTTTCAGCATTTCTGCTCTGGTTTCTCCCCATCTTTGTGGTTTTATCTACTTTTGGTCTTTGATGATGGTGACGTACAGATGGGGTTTTGGTGTGGATGTCCTTTCTGTTTGTTAGTTTTCCTTCTAACAGTCAGGTCCCTCAGCTGCAAGTCTGTTGGAGTTTGCTGGAGGTCCACTCTGGACACTGTTTGCCTGGGTATCACCAACGGAGGCTGCAGAACAGCAAATATTGCAGAATGGCAAATGTTGCTGCCTGATCCTTCCTCTGAAAGCTTCGTCTCAGAGGGGCATCTGGCTGTATGAGGTGTCAGTCGGCCCCTACTGGGAGGTGTCTCCCATTTAGGCTACTCAGGGGTCAGGGACACACTTGAGGAGGCAGTCTGTCCGTTCTCAGGTCTCAAACTCCGCGCTGGGAGAAGCACTACTCTCTTCAAAGCTGACAGACAGGGACGTTTAAGTCTGCAGAAGTCTCTGCTGCCTTTTGCTCAGCTATGCCCTGCCCCCAGAGGTGGAGTCTACAGAGGCAGGCAGGTCTCCTTGAGCTGCAGTGGGCTCCACCCAGTTTGAGCTTCCCGGCCACTTTGTTTACCTACTCAAGCCTCAGCAACGGCAGATGCCCCTCCCCCTGCTTCACTGCTGCCTTGCAGTTCGATCTCAGACTGCTGTGCTAGCAGTGAGTGAGGCTCTGTGGGCATGGGACCCTCTGAGCCAGGAGCGGGATATAATCCAGTGTGCCATTTGCTAAGGCCATTGGAAAAGTGCAGTGTTGGGGTGGGAGTGTCCCGATATCCCAGGTACCATCTGTCATGGCTTCCCTTTGCTAGGAAAGGGAATTCCCTGACCCCTTGTACTTCCCAGGTGAGACAATGCCCTGCCCTGCTCCGTGGGCTTCACCCATTGTCTGACAAGCCCCAGTGAGATGAATCCAGTACCTCAAATGGAAATGCATAAATCACCCATCTTCTGCATCACTCATGCAGGGAGTTGCAGACTGGAGCTGTTCCTATTTGGCCATCTTGGAACCTCCTCCTGCTCATATCTTAAGTCTATCTTTTCTATACATGTGGTTATATCTCCTTATGTGACATATCTTTGTTTTAACTTTCCCTTTCACAAAATCGGCAGTCAAATCATGAATGAACTCACATTCACAATTGCTACAAAGTGAGTAAATACCTAGGAATACAGCTAACAAAGGAAATGAAGGACCTCTTCAAGGAGATCTACAAACCAGTTCTCAAGGAAATCAGAGAGGACACAAACAAATGGAATAATATTCAATGCTCATGGACAGAAAGAATCAATACTGTGAAGCTGGCCATACCATACTGCTCAGAGTAATTTATAGATTCAATGCTATTCCCACTAAACTACCATTGAAATGCTTCACAGAATCAGAAAAAAACTACTTTAAAATTCATGAGGAGCCACAAAAGAGCTGGTATAGCCAAGACAATCCTAAGCAAAAACAACAAAGCTGGAGGCATCATGCTACCTGACTTTGAACTACACTACAAGGCTACAGTAACCAAAACAGAATGGTTCTGCTATAAAAATCGACATGTGGACCAATGGAACAGAACAGAGATCTCAGAAATAAGACTGCACATCTACAACCATCTGTCTTCGACAAACCTGACAAAAACAAGCAATGGGAAAGGATTCCCTATTCCAAAAAATGGTGCTGGGAGAACTGGCTAGCCATATGCAGAAAATTGAAACTGAACCCCTCCCTTATACCTTATACTAAAATTAACCCAAGATGAAATAAAGACTTAAGTGTGAAACCCAAAACTGTAAAAACCCTAGATGAAAATCTAGGCAATATTATTCAGCACATAGGCGCGGGCAAAGATTTCATGATGAAAATATCAAAAGCAATTGCAACAAATGCAAAAATTGACAAATGGTATCTAATTGAACTAAAGAGCTTCTGCACAGCAAAAGAAATTATCATCAGAGTGAACAGACCGCCTATAGAATAGGAGAAAATGTTTGCAATCTACCAATCTGACAAAGGTCTAATATCCAGAAGGTACGAGGAACTTTAACAAATTTACAAGAAAAAAAATCATTAAAAAGTGGGCAAAGGACATGAACAGACACTTCTCAAAAGAAAGTTGGTTTATGCAGCCAACAGACATGAAAAAAGCTCAACATCAGTGATCATTTAAGAAATGCAAATAAAAACCACAGTGAGATGCCATTTTGCATCAGTCAGAATGGCATTTATTAAAAAGTCAAGAAACAACAGTTGCTGGTGAGGCTGTGGAGAAATAGGAATGCCTTCACACTGTTGCTGGGAAGGTAAACTAGTTCAACCATTGTGGAAGACATTGTGGCAATTCCTCAAAGATCTAGAACCAGAAATACTGTTTGACCCATCAATCCTATTACTGGGTATATACCCAAAGGAATATAAGTCATCCTATTATTAAGACACATGCATGCATATGTTCATTCCAGCATTATTTACAATGGCAAAGACATGGAATCAACCCAAATGCCCATCAATAA
>NW_012115088.1:6073880-6117596 GCF_000951035.1 Colobus angolensis palliatus
AATGCAGGAACAGAAAACCAAACACCAAATGTTCTCACTTATAAGTAGGAGGTGAACAATGAGAACACATGGACACAGGGAGGGGAACAAACACACTGGGGCCTCTCAGGAAGGTGATAGGAGGGAGGCATCAGGATAAATAGCTAATGCATTCTGGGCTTAATACCTAGATGATGGGTTGATAGATGCAGCAAACCACCATGGCACACATTTACCTATATAACAAACCTGCATGTCCTGCACATGTATCCCACAACTTAAAATAAATTTTTAAAAAACCAGGCATAGCAAGAGTTTCTCTATTTTATTACCTTTCAACAAGCAGATTTCAATGTTATTCTTTCATTTTCTTTAACTTCAGTCTTTATTAATTACTACCATCCCAACATCTGCTGTTTACTTTGTTAGTTTCTCATCACTGCAAGTAAATAATTTTCATTGTTTTCAGAATAAAATCACATACAGCTTACCTTTTCCTCTGAAACATATTAGCATATGCATATTGGCATATTTCACAGGTTTTGCTATGAAGTGTTCTTATGGCATGGTGGTTAAGAGTAGGGGTTCTTTGAATTCCGACTACTATCTCTTGGACAGTTTACTTAACTTCTCCATTGCCTCAGTTTCTTCATCAGTCATATGCGAATAACAGTAGTACAGAACTTCTAAGATTATTCTAAAGTTGGAGACCCTCTGTAAAAAGGCTTAGAAGCTCCCCTTGGCATTGAGAAAGCTTTCGATAAATCCTTGTTGTTCTTGTTACCACCGCTACTACTACCACTTTCTGAATCATTTTTACTGAGCCCCACTTAAATGAATTCTAGTTTTTCTGTGTCTGCTTATGATTTTTTTCCCCCGGCATCCATAATGCCTGGCTATTAAAATCTCAAAAGTAGAGACAAATGAGTGGATTAGGGATGCCAGTGATATTTCTGACCATAAGAACTGTCCAATCACTGTCCTTACTAAGCACTGGAAAACAGTCTCTGCTTCCAGATCTGCCTGGTACAAGTAAAGGTCTCTTCCCACCCTCAAGAACTGTGAGTTATTCTGCCCACCGATGTAGGTCCTCTCCAAGGCTGTGCATTTGATAGGATTGAGCCATTTGAGACCCAGATGCACCAAATGGGCAGGTTTCTACCTTCTGTGCTCCTGCAAGGAATCACAGGTTTGTGTTCTGCTTCCCTAGACCTCAGTTAGAGGCAGGTTTTTTCCCCCTCCACTTGCTTTCTCTCAGATTCAAAAAGATGAAGTCTAGGGTTTACTAGCAATCATAAGCTGAAAATGGGGCATGAGAGTTACTCTGGATCAAATAAAAATTTCACTCCCAATAGCAACAAAAATAACAAGATACCTAAGAATACACTTAACATGAAAGGTATGGGGCTTTGTAAAGAAAACAATAAGCTATTACTAAGTAGTATAGGCCAAAACACATGAATAAAATGTTACATGTCTGCAAAAGAAAAGGCTTAATATTCTAAAGTTATTTTTTAATTAAAATTTAATGTATACAATAATGTAATTCAAAGCAAAGTGTATTAAATTTGGGGTTATGAGACAACTGAGTAAAACTAGTTCTGAGTTTATATGAAATAAAATATGTCCAAGAATATCCTCCCAAATTTGGCATTGAAGAGTAGGGCAAGACTGGAATTCACAGATAACACAAGTTATTATAAGATTATGCTAATTAAAATGATCTGTTTTTGGCATAGGAATATATACAGAAATTAGCAGAATAAAAAAGACAAAAATAAATCTAAATATATATGGATATTAATTCATGACAAAGGTGCCATTTCAATTCAGTAGAAAAAGTAGGACTTATTTAATAAATACTGTAAGCATAGTTGGCTAGGAAAAGTTAAAATTTCCATGCACACTACGCAGAAATCAATTCCAGATGAACTAACTTCAATCATAAATGATAAAAAAAATTAAAAAGAAAACTAGGATATAATTTGTGCAAGCTTTGAGTGGGTAAGATTTTACCAGGCAAAATGGGAAACCCAAAAGCTACAAAGGAGAAGATAAATAGAGTTGACTATATAAAGATTTTAAACTGTTGTATGGCAAAAGACAACATAACTTAAGTCAAAGATGACAGACTGAGAAGATATTTGACAGAAACTGTGTTCACAATCGTAAGCAAAACTCCACACGTTGATTAGAAAAAGGTGAACAATCCAATACAAAATTGTTCAAAGAATATGATCAGACAATTGGCAGAAGAAGAAATCCAAATGGCCAATAAACATGAAAAGAAATGTATCATTACTAGCAAACCTAAGAAATTGTCAGTGCTGAAGAACAGCAGAGTTGTGAAATGAAATTCACATAGGATGCCGGTGGAGGTGAAAAATGCCACAACATATTGGTAACATGAGTTGGCAGTATTTATTTAAACAAGCTTTTCAGTTTGCATATACAGGCTATGACCAAAACTCGGACTTGACATTACATCCTATTGAAATAAAAAAAAGGCGAGTATGTAAGGACGTTCACCGCACCATTTTGGTGACTGCAAAATTGGATCTACTTGGTCATCTACCAGTAGATAATAAATTACATTTTAAATTATAGGTGTGAAAGAACTGGACTACACTTCTTAAAAGAATCAGATAGAGCCATATCTATAAACCTGAGGAGATGTCTGCTTTCCAAGTATAAAAACGAGCTGCAGTGTGATATGTACACCATGATACCATTTAAAAACAAAAAACAAAGCCTTACAAATAATAGCTATGTTTGGAAAAGGATGGGGAAAGCCATAGAAGTATACACCCCAAGCTGTTAGCACTGGTTATTTCAAGAGGATGGGAATGGGAGGAGGTGGAGGGAAGGTTATTGTCTCTTTCTTTACATGTGTTTGGATTGTTTCACTTCTTAAAGTACATACTTGTTTTTCATGACTTCAGAAAACATTAAGGACATTTAAAAAATAATTTGTGCCTTTTTGGAATTGATTGTTGTGGTCAGTTTGACTACAGCACAGTGCTTGGAAATGGAACTACGAAGTCAGATTGAAAATGGCAACAGGGTCCAAATAATGAAGGACGAACATATTTCATCCCTACTTAGAAGTATTTTGTGTTTAATAAAGGAAGTGATCTTATCAGAAATGCACGTTTTAAAAAACAATACAATGTAGAGCAGGAGTAGGGCATTATGGAGTTGTCCATGTCATAGAGTCATTGAAAAGCCCCAGCCAGAGGGAGGGGAAGGAGAAAATACAAAAATAATGTTTTTCATACTACTGGTTACAATGTATTAATGGGTCTTGGAATGACTTGAACGGTTTGCTACTAATATTTTTGAAAAATGAAATAGAATATAAAATATCAGTGGTCACCACACTTAATAAGAGTGTTAGTCTATGAATTTTTTAGCCATATAGATATTCACATATGCAAATGTGGCAAATATGTTGTTCCTGAATTGTGATGAAAAATGTTTCCAAGTGTGGGTTGCAGTTTAAAATGTTTAAAAGCTAGAGGTAAAACTGACAGAACACATCTGATAGATTGTGAAGTACAGGTAGGGATAATCAAATGACGCTAAGATTCAGAAACACACAGGCTGGGCGCGGTGGCTCACGCCTGTAATCCCAGCACTTTGGGAGGCCAAGGCGGGCGGATCACGAGGTCAGGAGATCGAGACCATCCTGGTTAACATGGTGAAACCCTGTCTCTACTAAAAAATACAAAAAATTAGCCGGACGTGCCGGCGGGCGCCTGCAGTCCCAGCTACTCAGGAGGCTGAGGCAGGAGAATGGTGTGAACCCTGGAGGCGGAGCCTGCGGTGAGCCGAGATATCTCGCCACTGCACTCCAGCCTGGGTGACAGAACGATATTCCGTCAAAAAAAAAAAAAAGATTCAGAAATATACAAAAGGAAGGGATAATACACGTCACCTTATTTTACATAGTCACAGTCACAGCCACCTCTAGGGCATCACCTCTTCAGTTAAAGTCTGTTCTAGAATACCTGAATAAAATTAGGATTCAGGCCAATTTTTACAAATAAGAGTAGTACAAGGTGCCAAAATGGTATCATAATAGGCATTCCAGAAAGGTAAATGGCCATAAATATGTCCCCTCTTCTAGCACCTGAAATTCTACAATTAGCTTATTTCCTTTTCTGAATCATTTCAGATTCAGCTGGTCCATTTCAGACCAGCTTTAAAACAAAAACAAAAAAAAACAACAAACAAGAGATGCTATTTAGAACAATGATTGCTCAAGACCCTTAACTCATGCCCGTACTCTCCTCTCCTGTCCAACCTTTTTTCTGGATAATTAACTCTTAACCACAGAATGTGGGTCAATCAGAATTAAAGACTGGACCCCTTTCTCTTCCAAGCCACCCTCTGTTTCTGGGTTCAGGTGTCTGTGCAATTATTACCCTTCATTTCTTTATCACTTCAGCATGTAAGGCCCTTGATTATAAGGGAAGTTGTTTTTTTTTTCATCACTGTTATTTTAATTTGTCTTGATTTCACCAGCATCTGCACTATGTCTGGTACACAAAAGGTACAAAATTAGAATGGGTAAATAAATGAATGCATGCTAAGCCACTCACTAAATTCTCTTTCCATCTTTTACAAGTCTTTGCTTGGTAAACATCCACCTTCCTTGGATATTAAACTTCTGTGATTTGGATGCTTTTCCCTTGTTATTTGATGAGCATGTGCAAACTTTCCATGTAACCCTTACAAAAACAAAAACAAAGAGCAAAGTTTTCTTCAAGTTTTAAACCTATTACTTTCCTTTTTATCACTGACAAACTTTCTGGAAAACCACTCACATTTTACTATCTTCCTTTTCTCAATTGCATTCGCCACTCAAATCTTAATGTATGGCATCCCCTGATCACACCTACAATTTGCAGGAAATATACATGACAGAGAAACAGACAGCATAGGGATATAATTAACAAAATCCAGAGTGTGGCAAACTCTACAGGAGAAACAATTCAATTTCTTTTATAACCAGTGGCATATTCATATGTCCAAACTCAGCAAATTGTATCCACTACATATGTGCAGTTTTTTGTGTATCAATTATAGCTCAATAAAGCTGTAAAACAACAGCAACAATTAATTGCAGTAAATGAAGAAAAAAGAGAGAGTTAGAGGTAAACATAGATTTAAAAGATATAAAACAATTTCAGTGCATAGAAACATTTTCATTCGCATCAACTTTTATAAAGCAATTTATGAATTCACAAAAAATGGTGGGAAATGACCATTACAGAAATGAGAATTAACTGGATATTTGATGACATAAAGAAATTGTTGTTCATTTATCTTAGGTCCAATCATAGTATGATAACTGCATGTGTTTAAGTGACCTTATCTTTTAGTGATATATTCTGAAATGTTTATGGATAAAATAATATGATGTCTGAACTTTGCTCCAATATGAGAGGAATGGATGGAGATATGGCTGAAATAAGGCAATGAATTGAGATTATTATCAAATCTGGGTAATGGATACATGGAAATTTATTGTTACATTTTAAATACCCCATAATAAAGAGTTTAAAAAAAGAACTTGTGCCTTCCACATCCTACTTAAACTGCTCTGGGCATAGCCAGGAATGGCCAACATGGCCAACATCAAGGGCATCTTTTCGAGTCATCATCATGATCCCTGCCATACCTAGCACTGCTGCCTACTCCTTACCTCTCAACAGTCTCACACTTGATTTCAAGGTTCTCTTCTGATATTTCCATACCTCCACTGTTCTGATTACAAAGTATGGTGGGAATACCTTTTGAGCAGCAGTACTAGGACAGGGAGTTCCAAGACTAAATTAGAGTGGGTGAGAGGGACTGGTGTGAAGCAGCAGAGTCAGGCTGAGAAAGCAGAATCACTGTCCAAAGCCAATGTCATAGGTAAAAGTGCCATAGTTTAACTGTATGGAATGAGAGAAGGAGGGATATGAAAACATATTAATACAAGGATGATATTTTGGAAGTTCAGAAGTAGAATCAAATCAAAGACGATCAAAAGTCCAGAAAGATTATCTTTAAAATGTCAAAACAAAGTGCTTCATTCTTAAGAGTCCCTAAGCATCCCTATGGTGGTGGTGATGACAGCCTCAGGTGCCACCTGTGCAGCAGCCCGCCTCCCTAACAGAAACTTCTCAGTCTCCTGCATTAGCAACTCCAGTGGCCTTCTCAATATTCAGCGAGGATTTGAGTGCCTTCCATATGCTCAGTATATTATCCTAGTTCTGCTTCTCATTTTACTTTATACCAATTGTTTTTAGCCTTTTTAAAATCAGAAACTCCTATGGGAATCCAATGAAAGGCTTGGATCATTTCCCCAGGATAAAATGCCCATAAACACCTACACACAAAATTTGGCATGCCATCTATTTTATTGCACTGGAAATTTACTTCAAATACGCAGACTTAAAACAACCTTCTCTGTGTCACAAATTATATAAATAGTCATTTTCTGATTTTAAAAAAAGGAAAAATGCAAACTGTATATGCAAAATAAGGTATCCCAATTGTGTTCAAAAGTAAATCTCAATGCTGCTGTGTTTTGTTTTGCTTTGTTTTAGCTTGACAGCAGTGCTGTAATTGTGGTGATGTTTGTAATTAGGTATGTTTGTGTCCTCTTTGGTTATGCAATTGATTCTGAATTTTCATTTACTTAATAACTAGAGCTAAATGTCTTACTCTTAAAGGTATGCAGCAAGAAAGGAATCATTCTGCTTTGTTCTCTCTGTTAGATGAAGGTCATAAGCTGTCACAAGTGTCACAAGCTGGGTTTCCTGGAAGGTAAAATCTAAGACAATTAGCACATAGGAAATTTATTAGAGAATGCTGTTGGGATTAACAATGTGTAAGGGTAGGAAAGAAAGTAGAATTGAGCAGACAAAGAGATTAATGGCAAGGCAGCCTCCAGGAAGCCTCAGCTGCCCCAGAGGGAAGGCCCTACATAGTTATCCTGAGTAGGGGCTACAGGCCAGGCCATCAGGCACCAATATCAATCAATAGTTGGATGCCAGCTGCCCCAGAAAGGGTTTGACCTCAGATGAGGCTGTGCTTTTCAGCCAAGGCAATTCTTAAGGAGAACTGACAGCTGAGAAGCCCCTTCCAGCAGCTCTCCCAGTGGCTTTCCAAGCAGGTGGGGGAGCACGTGTTTCATTCCTGAAGGGAAAGCTGGGTAGCACTTGACAGTATCCACTACAGAACTTTTCTCTCAAGAAACACCAGAATTGGCCGGGCGCGGTGGCTCAAGCCTGTAATCCCAGCACTTTGGGAGGCCGCAATGGGCGGATCACGAGGTCAGGAGATTGAGACCATCCTGGCTAACATGGTGAAACCCCGTCTCTACTAAAAAATACAAAAAACTAGCTGGGTGAGGTGGCAGGTGCCTGTAGTCCCAGCTACTCGGGAGGCTGAGGCAGGAGAATGGCGTAAACCCGGGAGGCGGAGCTTGCAGTGAGCCAAGATCGCGCCACTGCACTCCAGCCTGGGCAACAGAGCAAGACTCCATCTCAAAAAAAAAAAAGAAACACCAGAATTATCTGAGACTCCTCAAAGTGAATTCTTGTCCCATCATTTGCGGTGTACCCAAGTCTGTACTGTCATCTTTGACAAGGTTTACAGCCTTTCTACTTTTGACTGCAGAGAAATAGCTAGAGCTTTATCACTCTTGTCTCCAGCCTATAGATATCTGTCTCAGCACTAAAACATTTACATTAAAACTTACCTGCAATCCCTTCTCTGAGATGAAAGTGGGCCAAACCAGTTTTCTCAGCCTGTTTTGAAATAGTTCCATCAGATTCTTGAATGAAAATATTTACCTCAAACATATGTCAAAATTTTCCACAAAGTAAGCCAAGTCATGTGGGAACTCTATGTGGTCAATATTCTGAGGGTAGATTTCCTTTTTACTCAGAGAAAGGGACATATCCATCTGATAGTTAGGTGCCTTAAAGCCTTGATCTCTGAAAAACCTTAGAACTTATTTCTGAAGTACAGAACACCTTTATGTGATTCTTCCATTTATGGACTAAGCCTCTGGAAAAGACAGTGATTGAAATCTTTGGTTCTACTTGAGTTTATGGCTCTCAAGTCATATTTGGAAGTAAATGCCACTAAATTCACAAAGTCTGACATATTTTGGAGCACTGCAGATGCGTCAAAACTTGTAAGACAGAAATTCTTCTCCAATAGCCTCAGTATCACATAACAGTAGAAAACTGGAGGCATTGGTTGCTCTGATTGACATCAGCAGTGATGTGCTGGCAATATGAGGGAAACTGGGGAAATATCAGTGCTTCTTTATTAGGTGAGATTCTTTGCAAAGACACCTTTCTTCCTCCTCTTCTTGACTGTCTCCAGAGAACTTAAAGTTCTCATTAATTTTGGTTCTTATCAATTCTTTGTTTGGATATGAGACAATTAACCTTATAATAACAACAACAAAGCTAATAATTATTGATCTTCTGTAGGCCAACTATAATTCTAAATGCTTTCTTTGTATTATCTCAGTTTTCACAATAACCCCATGGAGTAAGTACTACTCTTACTCTCATGTTACAGGTTCCCATATTTAGGGATGAGCAAAACGATACAAAGTGAGTTTAAAGAAGTACCCTAAACTCAGAGAGCTAGTAAGGGTGAGTCCAAGATTCAACAAGTTGCTCTGCTTCAGTCTGTCCTCTTAGCTACACTACATGGTAATTCTAGTAGCTTTGAGGGACAAATGTTAGTCTGGGAATCATCTCAACATATTTACATGGAGCCTTCCTCTTATCAAAGTTCTACCTGGCCTGGTGTGCATTCAGGGCGACACACATAAGCTGTGGCTTTGGCTTCGTTGGCTTCACACTCTGTAGACAGGACTTGGCCCCAAAGAGGCATCATGGCTCCTGTGTTGCATGTTCAGCAATGAAGGTAGAACCAAAGATAGCTGAAATCTTCATTGACATTTCTTAATTACAGCCAGATCCAACATAAACAGAGACAAATTTCTATAATCATAATAGCAGGATGTTTTTATTTAATCCCTGTAGAGAGGAAACTATTCTTGATATTACAATTTGGGAATAAGGACAAGGATGCAGTGCTTAAGTATGTCCATTTTACAACTGTTTGGAGGATGTGCTCACTCTTCTTTGTCCCCTGCCACCCTGGATCCATTCTGTGCTCTTCCCCCACTTCCCTGTGCCACAGGAGCCTGATCTCTACAGACTGTCTCTCCCCAGGTTCCCAGGCTGACAGGCTACATTTGGATTCAACCAGTAGAAAGCTACAGGAGGATGGTCAGAGGGCAAGAGGAGTGAGTGCTAGGTGCATTTCTGCCCTGCTCCCTCCTGCCTTCTGTCTCATTTCTGTTACGGCTATCTCTCCAAGAATACAGCTCCTCCTCAGCAGTCCTTGCTCTGTGACAGCAGTACTATTGGGACATCCCATTGTTGCCAGTCTCTTGATGCCTCTCCATTCCTTACTGATTTTTTAGCCCTGCCTACATCTGTGTAAGCAGTCCTTTATTCAATGCATTGCAGTTGTGCCATCTGGGTGGAATTCTATCTCCTGCTGGGATTCTAACTGATCCAGAGTACAAAAGTACAATATTGCTCTAATAAAAATATTTGAGATGCAAAAAGGAAAAACAGAATTTTAAAAATAAGAGGAAAAAAAATGAAAGATAGGAGTCATTTGGAAGGCCTAACTTATAAACCCCTGAAAGGCCACACTTGCTAGGTTAAAGGCCCTGCTCTGTGGAGTCTTGCCAGGTGATCCCCATCCATTCCCATGACTTCAAGTGTTATCTATAATCTTGCCCTCAAAGTGTAGCCCTTGGACTGGCAGCCTCAGCATCATCTCAGAGTTGTTAGAAATATAGACTCTCAGGGCCACCCCAGACCTACTGAATCACATTTGTATTGTAAAGATTCCTATTTATTCATAGCCACATAAAAATTTGAAAAACACTAGCTACAACTATGATGACCCTGTGATGGTTAATACTGAGTGTCAACTTGATTGGATTAAAGATGCAAAGTATTGTTTCTGCGTGTGTCTGTGAGGGTATTGTCAAAGGAGATTAACATTTGAGTCAGTGGCCTGGAAAGGCAGACCCACCCTCAATCTGGTTTGACACCATCTAATCAGCTGCCACCGCTGCCAGAATAAAAGCAGGCAGAACAACATGAAAAAACTAGACTGGCTTAGCTTCCCAGCCTACATCTTTCTCCTGTGCTGGATGCTTCTTGCCCTTGAACATCAGACTCCAAGTTCTTCAGCTTTGGGACTCAGATTGGCTTCCTTGCTCCTCAGCTTGCAGACGGCATATTGTGGGACCTCACATGATTGTGGGATCATGAGAGTCAATACTCCTAATAAACTTCCCTTTATATATACATCTATCCTATTAGTTCTGTGCTGCTGGAAAGCTCTGACAAATACAACCCCTAATTTTATATCGTTAGCCCAGTAGTTAGCAATGGTAGGCATCAATTTTGTCCCTCATGGGGCATTTGTCAATGGTTGTAGAAATTTCTGATTGTATGAAAGGTAAGGTATTCACAGGTTCTAGAAATTAGAACATGGATGTTTTTGGGAAGCCATTTTTTGCCTACAAAAAGTTTTTTTTTTTTTTTGTATTTCTGAGCACTCCATTCTATCGATGTATCAAAATTTATTTAGACAATTGCTAGTTGATAGACATTTGAGTTGTTTGCAGTTTTTAGTGATTATGAGTAAAGCTCCTATTTACATTCTAAAAAACACAGAAATTTCTGGTTGTTACAACTAGGAAGTGCTACTGGCATCTAATGGGTAGACACAAGGGGTTCTGCTGAACACTGAACCAGACAGCCCTCTGTAACAAAGAATGATCCAGCCAACATGTCAGCAATGCTGAGGTTGAGAAACCCTGCTTCAGGCCTGCCTCCCAAGCCCCTGATGCATGTTTTTTGACAGTCTAAAATATAACTCTATCTTAATATCTAGAGATAACTCACATTCCATTCTTCCTTAAAACACCATTATCATTCCCAAACCTAAATCAGCCTCTAAGTCCCTTTTCTTTCCTGAGTTAGAAAACTGGAAATCATCCTGAATTCCTCTCTCCACTTCAACAAATTGCTCATAAAATCCTGTCACTCTCACCTCCTTTGTACCCTTCTCTGAGCTGCCTTAGTGCATACCCTCTCAATCCTGCCTCATCTACTAAGTAGCCTTTTAGTGGATTCTGGGTCACCTGGCTCTCATCAGTGTAGTCCACTGCTCACACTGAGTCCTGAGTCATCATCCTAAGGACAAATGTGATTCTCCCACTTTGCAACTTAAAGATTCATTCTAGTTCCCCAACACTTGGTGCCAAAGTTGTAGAATGGTGTTCCCTGGATATGATGATATAATTAATTTGGTTCGCACAGTGTTTTTAAAATTGAGAGATTTAACATAAAATTTCACTTTTCTAGCTCCTCTTAAAAAATGAGAAGATGTATCATCCCTGAGCTCAGAATCCCACTTAAATTGATTCTGCTATTCTCTCTCCATGGGTTTTCTCCATGTTATTGTCTCTCCAGACAAGCTTTTCAGTCTGCCCCAGTGCCCCTTGTACCTGAACCCATTTTCTGACTTGAGCCCACATGCACTTTGGCATGCAAAATAATATCTAAAAGCCTTAAATTCGACTTAGAATGCTAGTAACACAAACTGGTCTTAATTTACCTTTCCACTTCATCCTCTACACTCTTCCACACACACACAACAGCTATCTAAAAAATACACTTTAATCAATATTCAAACATACACATTATCTCAGAATGTTGAGTGAATTATTTATTTTCATTTATTCAGCAAATATTCATTGAACACCATATAATATGCCAGGCATCGCTCTAGGTGTTGGGGATCTTCTGGCAGGGGAGGCGGAAATAAAATCTGTCCCAGATGATGATGAGTGCTGTGAAGAAGGAATTGGGGATGAGAGATGAAGGGCAATGATGGGAGGGAGGGAGGTGCTCTTCTACATGGTGCACTCAGAGGAGGCCTCTCTGATAAGATGACATTTGCATGGGGACCTAAAGCAAGTAAGAAAGTGGGCTACAGAGACATCTGTGGAAGAGCACCTGGGAAGGCCTTAAGGTTAGAATACACTTAAAGCACCTGAAAATCTGCAAGGTAGTTATTGTTGCTGGAGTGACTTAAGCAAAGGAGGTTGAGATGGGAAGTAAGGCCAGAGGATCAGTTAGAGAATCAGAATATGCATAGCCCTGTGGCCCATGATGGCACTCTGCAGAGTAAAATAAAGAACTATTGGAGGGCTTGAGCAGAGGCATGACATAATGATTCTTTTCAAAAGAATCACTATTGCTACTGTGCAGAAAACAAACTTAAAAGTGACAAGAATGGAAGCAAGGGAACCAAATAAGGAACGAGTACAACAGTCCACCATATCATTATATACATCTTAGCCATATCATCTATACATATCATAGCTTTCAAGTCATATGCTTCCTACCATCTTGACTTAAAGCAGCACTAATCATACCAGAAGAAAAATTAATTATATATTCACAAGACCTTATAGGATAGCCTATGCCATGAATTGACATTTATCATCATAACATTCACTAAAACTCCATTGTCAAAAAGCATTTCCCCTTTGAGACACTCAATTTTCTTTTCATAAAGACTGTCAAAATGATGTCTCAGATCTTCAGTTGTTGGTAGGGAATTGGGATGGAAAGTGACAGTTGGAAAAAACCAGATTAGCTATGGGTTCAAAATTGCTGAAACTGGAAGATGGTTACCTAAGTGTTCATTTTACCATTCTTTCTATGTTTCATTATTTTGAAATTTTCCATAAAAAGGTTTTTAAATTAGCGTTTAAAATATTACTAATATTAACATTTTAATATAGGATTGTTTTAAATGCACACTTTACTAGTTTTGTAATTATTCCTATATTTACATTCTAAGCTATATTTTATGTATTTGATAAATGAATAATAATAGAAAAATCCTCAAAGATGAACTACAAACTAAATTAAGATTTTTAAAAACAGGAAGTCTATAACATTAGAATATTTTACATTAATTCTCTTGTCTATTTTTCAGACATAGTAATTTTAATCCTTATTGTAGTAGCTTTTAAGATGGCTAAATACTTATTCCCATGAAGGCTTGCTAGATATAGTATCTGAAATGTGCTTAATAAATTGCACCTTCCTTGAAAAGAAAAGGTGATGGACTGAAAAATGTTTAGCTCAACCATGCATAATTGATAGGCTCCCTAGTGCAAATAAGTGTGTAATAAATAATTAAATTTAATCTCATTATAAGAGTTTTCATAATGGGATAATTTAATTAAATGAAAGCCAAAAGGGTTTCTAAGGGTTGAAAGATGCTAATGTTGCTATATTTGGCTAATGGTCTGGGGATACTATACTGAAGAAAGTAATTCACATGGGTGCATGCATTATTTAATGAATCCCTCTGAGATGGAAGAAAGGACAGATCAATGATAACTTGTCATTTTATCATTGCTTACAAAGCACATTTAAACAACCTAGGATATGTTAAAGGTGGAAAACGTGGAAAAAATTTAACCATTCTTTTAAAAGACAAAGTAACTACATCCATAATATTACACAGGAACCTTTTTGTAAAAAGAATTAAAATACACATTTTTCTATGTACCACTATGTCTACTTTTTATCTATTACTAAAATGAACATAAATAAAATCTCATAAGCTGCTGTAGAGTCAGGTCAGATCTGGCGCTAAGTGAAAGTAATAATGGATACAGCATGTATATCTGATACTAAAAAATTGATAGCTGAGTCATGAGGGACCCATTAACAAGCTTTTTGAGTGAGCCGAGTTTTGTGCTTCAAGTCTCCAGAAGCACTTAGCCAGACTAGAATAGTAAAATTGTAGTCTAAGTAGTTATCTCAGTTACAGGTGATCAGTTATGAATTAATATGAATGGTGAAAGGCATCACTCTTCTATATTATTTTTAAAAGCATCATTTTGTGAGAGGTAAAGGTACAAACACCACAAAATTTGAGTCAGGATGTCGGGAAGGCAGGTTTGTGGGTCTTTTCCTACCATTAATATGACAATTAAAAACACTTAGCCTAGGCATACTCTTGATTGTTTTAAAAAGTTAAACATAACTTTTCATGTGGTGGTCATGTCCAAATTTTGCATTTAAAACATCACAGAACTAACCTATTGGCCTCAAAGAGTGCCAGGTCTATATTTGGGACAAATAGGCCATCCCCTGAAACCTGAGTCATGGGGCTCTCAGAGCCTAGAAAAAAACCTTGTTTACAGGGAAACTCCTTGTTTTCATCAGGGATAAAAAGATGGATGAACAATGGATCATTACTTCAATCCCAGGGGTGATCAATCAATTGCTTTCAGGTTGGTGCTGTTGCAAGGAATCCCACTGAAATTTTGATGAATGTTTCTCTTGGATGGGAACTAGGCGCAGACTTACAGAATTGTGGAGATGAAAGGACACTAGACATTTCCTAGTCCCACTACTTCCTTTTACAATGAGGAAACTGAAGGCCAAGAAACGTGATTCGTTCAAGGCCAACCAACTGTTTAATGAAAGAACCAAACTGAAAATCTAGATTTTTCCAAATGCCAGTCTAGGGATTTTCTTCCATTATGCCAAGTTGCCAAGAGGAATTTTTTAATGATGGTGACATAATAGTATTTCTCAAAACTTATATCTGTCACTACAAGCTCAACAGTGTGTGTATCTCGTGGGGTGGGGCAACTTGTGGATATGAAAGCCCTAAAGGTTGTGGAAAAAAATGATGCAGCCCTTTGAACAACTGTTTGGTGGTAGCAGCAGTCAGCCATAGGTTACATAAACACAGTGGATTGGCTTTGTCCAGCTCTTCACTTGGTCTCCTCCAAACTTCCTCCCTGCTTTCTAATCTTCAATTAAGACATATGGGATGTCAAAAAGGTACCTGAAACTGAACTAATGTGCTCTCAGCAGCTGCTGCCGTTGCACCTGCAAAATGAACAATGGGGTATGTTGTCCATGTATATACATGTGTGCAAAGGGAAGGGGACAGGTTGACATGGGGCAAAGAGAATCCTAAGATTTGAAAAGTATCGGCGTCAGTATTCAAGGTATGTTGGGTAGTAGTTAGACAAATGATTACCTGTAACTATCAATTTTTAAAGAAGATGCATTTTTCTACAGTGGTTTAATATCTCCTTTCAGGTATTTTTTAAGCAGAATATCTGGTTTCACTTAACATAAAGATGAGAATTCCGAATCTGGAAATCTCTTATGCAATAAACATTGATTCTTCTGATGCCTCTGAAAAAGAAAATGTTCACTTTACTTTTATGGGGAAGCCTCCAGATATATCTTGCTTTGTTTTGTTACACAGAGAAGTCAGTAAAATCTGGCGAGCTTTTCTGGGAGAAAGCAGATGATATTTAAGACAACTCTCCTAATCTATCCTCCTTTTGGAGACATTAAGGGTTTTACTCTCTAGAGCTGCTGTCTCTCCAACAACTATTACATTGGTTACTGATCTTTGGTAATGGTAATGGGAACATGCAGGTGGCAAAATATTTGCTTCTGTTGTTTCTCAGGCATAGAAAGTGCAATGCCCTGGGCAGACTCATTCCGAATGTGCTCATAATTAGGATATTGTCTCTGTCTGTGGTCTGTACATTCTTAGGGAAAGGAACTTATCTACCGATACCTACTGTATTAGTCCATTCTCACATTGCTAATAAAGACATACCCAAGACGGGGTAATTTATAAAGGAAAGAGGTTTAACTGACTCACAGTTCAGCACGGCTGGGGAGGCCTCAGGAAACTTACAATTATGGCAGAAGGGGAAACACATGCATCCTTCTTCACATGGTGGCAGGAAGGAAAAGAATGAGTTGAAGGGGAAAAGTCCCTTATAAAACCATCAGATATCATGAGAACCCAATCACTCTCACGAGAACAGCACGAGGGTAACTGCCCCCATGACTAAACTACCTCCCATGGGGTCCGTCCCATGACACACGGGGATTATGGGATAAACAATTCATGATAAGATTTGGGTGAGGATACAGCCAAACCATATCACCTGTCTTTATTAGGAACAATGCTACAGGGCAAAAATGATTATTCTCTGAGTTTAAAGTTTTACACATGAAAACTTTAAACTCGGAAACCTGCAGCAACTAATCAATGATCACAAAAATAAATGGCAAAATCAGAACCTAAATCCAGTTTTTTTTTTTTCCTTAAAGTATGTGGCTTTTTTCCTCCACCAAAAGATGTTATAAAGTACTGATGCTCACAAAGGCATTATGTTTTCAAATTGTTGTTAATGGGTATGGGGGTGTCTTTGCTATCATTCCAAAAGTTTAGAAGAGCTCTTACAGGGCAAAACTAAGTTGATAAAAACATTCTCAAAGATTGACTGTAAATAATAGCACTAGCATACTGTTTCAAACATCCGAAGTATTTTCCCCCAACAACAATGGTACACATAGGAATGACACTCATTTCAATGTCCCTCATTACAATGTAGCTTTCAGGATTGTTCTTGCGATATTTTTATCTTTATATTTTCTGATTCATCACATTCTAATGGAGTTTTATTTGTTTTTATTCTTCAAACTGGCAAGAGAAATCCATAGTCAAATTGATCTTATTTCTTCAGGGTACTCAAATAATCATAATAATTGTCAATAAGAATATAGTTATTTCATTGTCTTTCTTGCTTAATAACCCATTTTCTTCATATTGTGATTGTATCTCTACATACAGGATTAGTCATCCATGACAGATAAGGGTAAGGAGAGGAACAAATGTTCTTTAATTAATTTCATTTAACATGTTTCAAATATACAATACCACTATTTAAAATTAATGAATTTACTTTGAACTTTTTCTCATGTACCCACATTTTTTTCTTAAAATAGTTAACAGCAAACTACAGAAGACTCTTGATTCAAAAGGCATACATTCCAAAATATACCTATTCTGTAAAAGTCTTTCCAGAAAATATATAGGCAAGACCTGAAGACAACTGAGGAGAATACAGGTCTTGGATAGATGGTTAGGATCACTCCAGCTATTAAGTTGTTTTTACTTGTTCCCCTGTCATTTGTTAATGTTTCTATTTATTTTGTAACCTCATGTAAATGTTAAACAACAACTTCAAATATCTAGAAAAATGGCCAGCCAAAATCTCCTTTTTATAGAAGTAGCAAGCTTCTTTCTTTAAAATATGAGACAAAATGTTGGATGAAATTACCTAAAATATATTCAGCATCTGTTACAGGTGCTTCCCAAGCTGCAACACCATCTATACCAGGCCCAAGCATTTTTCAATAACAGGTTATTGCCAAGGGAATATGTTTATCTGGTATACATTCCAAATGAAATATAAGCAATCAAATTTCCTACAATTGTTATAGTCAGATCCACAATCTCTAGTTAATGTATTTAATCCTAAAACATCTGAGTCAAAATTCAATGATTCAAATGGTAATGACAATGTATAAAGTATGTAAGAAAATAGGCATGACTGTTGGTTTCAAAATTAAAATTCTAATATTGAGGTTTAAATATCCTAAAATGCTTTGCTTAAGAAAATCTTGAGGTTTTTATATTTGTGAATATACACTGTATATGATAATTTCTATGAATGCACAATTTCTCCCAAATCCAAGACTCACCTTTATGAAATATGAAGCCCACTCACATAAAAAAACTGCATTAGAGACAGAACTCTTCTGACTGGGAACAGTAATTTCAGTAAGATGGCAAAACTGGCGAATGTCACCTTATCTGCCCAGCTGGAGAAGTCTATTTCCAGTCTGGACATGTTTTTTTGACTCTGCACTATGGGATCGATGTTAGTTCCCCTTGAACTTTTTGCTTGGTAAGGTTTTTCACTTTTGTGACATTCCAGGTCTCTGTTCTCATCCTGGCCTGCTGGATGGTTTCCTATAGTCTACTGGGTTACATGTGCCTTCCTTCCTGCTCTATTGGCTAAAAGCAGTAATATCCAGCTCCTAATAAGAATAGCTACCAATCTCTTCAAGAAAAGCCAGTAGAACTCCAGAAAGAAAAACAAGAGCTTCCTGACTTATTTTCTACATTGTTTCTAAGAAAATGCACACCTTAAAAAACTTGCTTCTTAAAGAGGGAGAGGTTAAGAAAACAAACAGTAAACTTTTGAACAGCAAAATGTAATTTTTAAAGTATGCTAATGATTTTTACAGATCCAAAAATGATGTTCCCCTTATTTTTTTAATCAAGCCTATGAAATTTTGACATTAGTTTTAATTATTACCTGTTCTGAAATATGATTAAACATCCCTTCCACAACACGCACACAATGGGAAAGGTACCTTCTGGGCACAACCAGTAAGCAGGGAAATTTCCCTTATCTAAGGAGCTTAATATCAATAAGCAACCGATTCCTTTCCAGATCTGGATATTCTTGGATCATAAAAAGCCATCTTTAAAAAGTGAGCTCTCCCTTAAGTCCTTAGTGTGTGTGTGTAGGTGAATGTATTTGTTTGCTTTGACATCACTAGTATCATCAGAATCACGTCCCAGTATTCCACCCATAAACAAGCATGCTTGCTGGAACAGGTTGAAAGAGGGGCAATATTCCAGGGAACCAATGGACAAGCCAGCACTGAGAGGAGCCACTGCCAACAATGGGGAAAGAAAGCAAAAGTGAAATTCTAAGACCAATTCAGCTCCAGTCCACATGTCAGAGGTCTGGGATGGCAGAAAAGGTGAAAAGGTCCAGATTAAAGCTATATAGACCTCATGAGGCTGATACAACCTTGTATTTATTTTTCTGGGAGGTTAGTTTAGCTAAGCAAGGAATGAAATACAATATCATCCATTCTGGCTGATATTTCAATAGTGTTGACTAATAAGAAGATGTATTTATAAGTTAATCAAATACTTTAGTATGGCCTAAGCTGATTGTTGTATGTCATTTGTTTAATCACAGGATGAAAAACACAGCTCTTAATAACGTGATTTTATAACTTTTAAAATAACTTTTCATTGAAATCTGGGTCCATTCTCACATGGAGACATTAACAAGCAAAGTAGAATTATCATTTCCATGTGAAGTACCCTGGAATTGTAAGAGCCAAACAAGGAAAGGGAACCACAACAGGATGGCAGGGTATCAGATATACAAGACATGTTTGATGTACAAGATCTACCAATTGCCAAAGATTCTTGCCAAGGAAATATCACTGGAGTTTGGATGAGAGAAAGACTTGGGAGATCAGGGAGAGTGCAGTACACAGGTAACTACCAACGCAGGGAAGAGAGGGGCCTGCTTCCCTTCTGGCCGGTCCCTGGCCTAATCAGAGGGCTGTTCCTGGGAGCATTCGTGGTTTGCCTTTCCCTTGGAGGGGGAATAGCTGATGTCTTCATTGGGTTTCTGGCCTCTTTTAGACCCTCTCCTTAATATTTAAATCGTCAGGTTTGCAAAATAGAGATCTAGTTTACTCAAAAACTATTATAATATCAAAGATTAATGACTTACAATTTTGCTTTATAAATTAGAAATGCAAAGTCCCAAATCTAACCTCCTTTAATGTTGCAGTGGTTGCACTCTTTGTTATTAGCTGCTTTGTTCTAAAATAAAGAGTTGCTTTTAAGAAAAATGGCTTTTTATGTATGACTAAAGAACTAAAGAGCTTCTGCACAGCAAAAGAAACTACCATCAGAGTGAACAGGCAACCTACAGAATGGGAGAAAATTTTTGCAATCTACTCATCTGACAAAGGGCTAATATCCAGAACCTACAAAGAACTCAAACAAATTTACAAGAAAAAAACAAACAACCCCATCAAAAAGTGCGCAAAGGATACAAACAGACATTTCTCAAAAGAAGACATTCATACAGCCAACAGACATATGAAAAAATGCTCATCATCACTGGCCATCAGAGAAATGCAAATCAAAACCACAATGAGATACCATCATACCATTCTATACCAGTTAGAATGGCAATCATTCAAAAGTCAGGAAACAACAGGTGCTGGAGAGAATGTGAAGAAATAGGAACACTTTTACACTGTTGGTGGGATTGTAAACTAGTTCAACCATTATGGAAAACAGTATGGCAATTCCTCAAGGATCTAGAACTAGATGTACCATATGATCCAGCCGTCCCATTACTGGGTATATACCCAAAGGATTATAAATCATGCTGCTATAAAGACACATGCACACGTATGTTTATTGCGGCACTATTCACTATAGCAAAGACTTGGAACCAACCCAAATGTCCATCAGTGACAGACTGGATTAAGAAAATGTGGCACATATACACCATGGAATACTATGCAGCCATAAAAAAGGATGAGTTCATGTCCTTTGTAGGGACATGAATGCAGCTGGAAACCATCATTCTCAGTAAACTATCGCCAGGACAGAAAACCAAACACCACATGCTCTCACTCATAGGTGGGAATTGAACAACGAGAACACTTGGACACAGGAAGGGAACATCACACACTGGGGACTGTCATGGGGTGGGGGGAGGGATAGCATTAGGAGATATACCTAATGTAAATAATTAGTTAATGGATGTAGCACACAAACATGTCACAAGTATACATATGTAACAAACCTGCACATTATGCACATGTACCCTAGAACTTGAAGTATAGTAATAAAAAAAAAGCTTTCTTACTTAAAACACAGAATTTATGCATTAACCCTAAAGATTCCTAAAGAAGATGAGAAAAAAAAAAAGCAGGAAGAAGACTCAGAATGAGAAATTTGAAGCCATGACCCAAACTTTGCATAAGACAGATTGTACAGTAGTATAAATCATGGTAACAACTTGTGAGATATAGGTGATTTCTAACAGAGTATGAAGTTGGTCTGCTTTGAAGCACTGTCTTGCGGTTTTCCTCTTCTGTGTGACTGATCTAAACTTAGCAATGATTTTGGAGCTACAATTTTTGTTCTCTTGAAACATTGCAATTTTTCATGTTTTTCCCTTCTCTTTTTGGATATTGATGTTGGCCTTGATGTTGCTTTGGATGGGAGTTTACACGAGGCAAGCCCTGCTTAGCTACATCAGCTTGTGGAGCCTTCCTCCCTATGTTGTTTGGTTAGCTTATTATATCAATTCCCCTGCTGCTTAATGACCTGGTTGTAGTTTTGTTTTATGGGTTTTCTTTTTAAATGATAACAGTTAAAAACAAGAGAGAATAAATGTCCCAGGCATCAAACCAAAGTATACACAGAAATCAAGAGAGATGGAACACTTAAGGAAAGTCCATTCAGAGTAGCAGACTATAATCTGAATTATTATTATTTCTACCATTGCTTCATTGAAGGCTGCTGAATAAATTACCTACTTCTCTCACCTCATTGTGGGCTAAGATCATGTCTCCTTTTATACCTTACATAATGCCTAGTGAGGTCACTGACTTAAAAATCAATAATGTGTTAATACACAGAATACCAGTCAGTTCATCACGTATGCTGAAAAACAAAAAAACAGGGAAGGCTAGTGCATCTCAAAAACATTATTAGAGATAGAGCAGTAGGCCAGGCAGGTGGCTCATGTCTGTAATCCCAGCACTTTGGGAGGCTGAAGTGGGAGGACTGCTTGAGTCCAGAAGTTCAAGACTATCTTGGGCAACATAGCAAAACCCTATTTCTACAAAAAATAAAAAGAAATAGCCTGATGGGGTGGGAGGGTTCCTTGAGCCTGGGAGGTTGAGGCTGCAGTGAGCAGTGATGGCACCACTGCACTAAGCCTGGGGGACAGAGAGAGACCTTGTCTCAAAAAAAAAAAGAGAGAGAGAGATAGAGATGTATCAGTAATATAATTAATATTTTCATATGGGTGAGTCTGGAAAGAGGCATATGGGTGAGTCTTCATTGGCTCCTGACCATGTTTCCATCGAATGGTTAAGTTGCCATAAGAAGCAAATTTTTGGCATATAGGAGAAAGTATACTGATTGATGGACTGAAATAGATTGCCCAAAGAGTACTTTGGTTAGTGTTATTTTGTTTGGGGGAAAGTTTATGAAGAAGTATGGATAAGCATGTATTTTAAGGGAAGAGAGCATTAGCAAAAAGTATTTAATGTAACATCAGTTGATGCTTTAAAACATTACTACCAACCTATGTTGTTGTGTGGCAATGATGCATTTTGTAAAAACCTAATGAAATGTCAGAATAAGATTTATGCAATTATTACAAAACTAAAACAAGCTCATGAATGTAAAATGTATCCAACTTCCATTATACAAAAAAATTGTAATGCAAAATACATGAATAAGATCATTCTTCAAGGCTTATACTTTCAAATGCCTCCCTTTTATCAAAATGCATAAAAAACTAGGGGAAATACTCTGTACAGAACAACATGCAATATACAAACTTTCCTAGAACTAGATCCTGCTGTAGCCAACTCTACCCCACTGGCTGTCTAGTTACCTCAATCTGAATAAGAAACGCTGTTAAATTTAACAAAGAACATCTGTTTTTCATTTGAGGTGCATTCAAGTGTTCATTAAAGTGTCCTAACTGCTCTTTTCTTTTTCTATTTCACAATGGCTTTCCTTTTAATACTATTGCAAGTTCAGCATGTGACTTAAAAAACCTCAGAGTCATTGTGGCATTTCCTTTGAAAAATGCCAGGAGAAACAAGAGAGAAAGCTGAAATCTCTAAGTTTAATAACATTTTATTACCATTCACCTTTTCCATACTTCCTAGGGGTGTTTATTTTCAACAATTATTCAAGTAGGCTTCATTGAACCTGAATACCCCAGAGGCCTTCACTCCTGTCTGCAGAGAGGCCCAGGAAAACAGATCTTGAAAGTGAGTTATTGGTATAAGCCTCCTTGATGGAAGTATTTGGTCACCTTCTATAGGAGGAAAAATCAGTTCAAAATAATTTAAATGTAATACCTCATATTGCTAAATTCATTAGAATATATAATTTATCCTGAGTCTTCGTTTTCCAAACATGACCTTTGTTTTCTTAAAAGCATCAAAATTAGCAAAGGAATTTGGATACTTACTTCACTGAAGGAGTAGAAGATATTTTACAGATTTATAGTACAGACCTATCAGATTTTAACCAATAAATTGCATCTAAATGTAACAAAAATCAGTTTCATTTTAATAAATGATAAAAGATGTCTAATCACTCACACAATTAAGTTGATTTGAAAAAAATTATATTTTTTTAAGAATGTTGCTAAATACACCTCTAAAATAAAAATCCTTGTATTTTAGATAATTTAGGTCAAATTATAATAATATACTACATTGGTAGACCTTGATAATAAGAGAAATGTAGAAGTATCTTGTGGCTGAAAAAGCAGCACAGAAATCAATTCCAGTATGAAACAGATTTTTATCAAAACTCACTTACCTAACATGATGAATTGTTCAAATGTTACAGATAGAAAAACAAAGGCTCACTCACAGTAGGTGCTCAATAAATATTAGGTCCTCAAAAAATATGTATTAAATAGAGAGACAGAGGTGATGAGCCCAGAATCTGTCATTCTATTTCACATAAAAGGGACTTGTGTATTTCCAGACAGCATTTCTTATTTCCTACCTGATTTTGAATAAAGAGGACAGGTAGTACTCTGATTATATTATTCCTGTTGATATAAAAGTTGAACTATAAATACAGCGTTATTAAGCCTTGTCAAATGAAGTTTTTTGATCATTTGAACAAAAACTACCTGTAGCTTAACTTTGGCATTATGCTACAGGTCCTCTGTGAAAATTAGTTACAGAAGTAGGATCTCAGGGCTATATATAAATCTACTTTAAAATGCAAGTAAATTAGTGCTAGTAAAATTAACTTACAAACACCTATCAAGCAAGGCTTTGTTAGTATATCCAGAGCCACTGTTTACATTTGAAAGAAAGATATTTTATTTAAAATTTATTAGCCCTATAGTAAAAACTTTAATTCACAGGTTTCATCTTCTATGAAAAGTCCAGTAATAACTTGCCTTTATTAAAGACTTATATGCCAACCACTCTGCTAAATCCTTTATGTGTAATATCTCATTTGATCTTTCCCATAACCACAAGGGAGGTATCATTAAGAAAAAATAACCGTTTTTATCTTCATGTTACAGTTGCAGAAGACTTATGTTCAGAGGAGGTAAATATACTACCCAGAGTCACACACAGCCAGTCAGTGGCAGAGCTGACATTTGAATTTACAATCTGTTAGCTATACTTGAGTACAAAGATTATCCTGAGAATCCAGCAGGACAATAGAGTAAATTAGGAAAAGGAATCCTGGGGAACCAACATGAGAATCTTGAAAAAAAGAGGAGAGATAAGAGTAAGTTGGAAGTCATGAATTGATCATGTTTAGGACCGTGCCCTGCATCATTCCAAACTTCTGGTTTGGAATAAGAATATCCAGTTGAGTCATGTCTAGAAATAACCTGTGGTAAATAATTGATTCCCTTATGGGAGGCTGGAGCCAGCCCATCTGGGATGTTGGCCAAGGGGTTTTATCCCTGAAACCAACTGGGGCGGGCGCTGTAAAGTTTCCCAAAGTAGCCAGAAATGAAGAAGCCAGAGGGTAAGAATGAAGTTGCTTTATGGTGCAAAGTCAAAAGCTACCTAAGTCCATTTAAGACCAAAGCCAAAAGGTGATGTGGGAGAAGGTACGGGGCAACTGAAACACAGGTAGTTGGAAATAACTTGGAAGACTCTAGAATGGAGAAAAAAAAAATACAGGGCCTAAGAACATGGAACAAGACAGCTTGACTTTCATTAAGTGAATAAGTCCTTTGTAGAGTCAAGGTAGACACTAAAAACTTTCTAGGATATAAGACAGATTTTTTTACTTTATATTTGACAGCTATAGATTTCCTACACTGTGATGTCTTAAATAATCCTCTCCCTGGTATTAACTCAGATACTACACAGGAAATCTATTAATACCTATTTGTTGAGTATAATCATGTTCTCAGTCCTCTGTTAAGTGCAAAGAGAAAGAGAAAGGAAATAAGATATAGTCCTTGGTTCCCAGATTTACATCTGGTTAGGGGAGAAGAGTAATTTCCTTGCCTCCCTTCCTGCAAGCTATATTCAGTGAGCATCTCTCTCACATGACCTACGGAAAAATCACATCAACTCACTTTGTTTTTTAAAATGTTTCTTGAATACAATACTTTCTTTTGCTTTCCTTACACGCCTGGCCTAGGAATTCCTAATATCACTCTTCTGTGGATGACTAACTGTGTGAAATACTTATGAGGCATTACTCTGCCCAGTCCCTGATACCCTCCCTCTTCAAAAAAGAAAGACAAAAGAACAATTCCCAGGATTAGACAAGTATAGGAAACAGAGAATTGCTAGGGTCTTTAAAATATGCTAATTGACATTGTTCCTCCTCCGAGAAGACACTACCCACTAGTATTTCCTAAACTTCTTTAACCATGCATGCCTCCCTTCTTTTTGAGGAAAGTCTTCTTTTAAGGAAACTCAAGATAAGACTTAGGGAAGTATTAGCCTGTGTTGCTGAAATAGACTCCACAGGGCATCCTCTTTACACAATCTCCCCTGCCCTCTAAGGCCACTCTATACATTGGTATCACATTGTTTTTCCAAAGGTATTACTTTGCATCATTCATTCATTCATAATCTTCACAGGCTCCCCTATGTTTACTTTATGAAGCCTAAATTTGGCGATCTGTCAAGATGGGACCCCTCCATTTGGATAGCCTGATCTATTCATGCATCCTAGGTTAACCCAGTCTCCACCTTTCTGCTATTTATATTGCATGGAATACAATTCTGACTACTCCACTAGTCTCAGTTATACAAGATTTTCAAGATTTTGCTTAACGATCACTGGAATGTCTCTTAGTTGCTTCCTTCTCTGAACTTTTTTTAATACTTATTTTGTGAACTATATGTATTTTGCTTTCCTAAACAGATGACAAGCCTCTTATGGTTAAGAAGCATATATTCTGCTCTGTTTTTGCTTATTTGTATGCATAGAACCTAGAACAATGCTCTACACAAGGATATAAAAGGTGACATTAAACAATTGCATTTTAGAATCTAAGCTTTGTTTGCCTAACCTCTGCCTAACAAGAAGACCAAATGCAGTTTGCTTTCAGGGCTGGTTCTTAAAAAGAAAAGGTATATGACTACTATATATCCTTTATTCAAGAATGCTATATTAGTTAAATAGAACTAGTGTGGCTTTCTTTAAGAGTGCTATATTAGTTAGCCAGGACGGCTTAAACAACAGAAATTTGTTTCTCACAATTCCGAAGGCTTCAAGTCCAAGATCAAGGTATCTTCGGTTTCTTCTGGAGCCTCTCTCCTTGGCTCACAGATGGTCACCTTCCCCATGTCCTCGCATTGTCTTTCCTCTGTTCTTGGGCATGATTGTGTCCTAATCTTCTCTTTTTATGAGGACACAGTTATGTCGGATCAGGGCTCACCCATATGACCTAATTTTACCTTAAACATCTCTTTAAAGAATCCCTTTTCAAATACAGTTGTATTCTGAAGTACTGAGGAGGGGAGGGCTTCAATATATCAATTTTGGGGGAATACAATTCAGCCCTAACAGACGCCTTTGAGTAAATTATTCAAATGAGTGGAACCAACAAGACTGATGGACTAAACAAAGATCAAAAGAAGACAATGAGACATTGTACAAACCATCATGGTACTATTCCAAGTTTCCATTTTAAGTTGCTGTAGATGCTTTTTAACTTATATTATTCTTTACTCTGGAATATTGACTGCTACCTGGTAATAAAGCTTTTAAAACTAGAAGTGTATACCTTCTCTGTTTTAGGAAGCATATGAAACAAAGGTTTAAAGAGATAGGCTACTACTAGGATGCCTCAGCCATGTGGTCAAATACGAAACTGCCCACACTCAGGAACCCTACACAGATGACAAACACCTTTAGTCCCAACTACTATAGCTTCTGGAAGTACGAAAGGTATACATTTACAATATTTTCCTTAGAACTTAACATTTCCACAGACCTCTGGCCTCTAGAAAATAACAGTGTATTGCACATAGGAAAAGGTAAGGAGAAAGATTTGAAAAGAAAAAAGAATATAAACATATCAAGACTTTCTCATTTCTTTTAGGATGTCAGAATATTTCAGTATCAGGAATTTGCTAAAGATAATAATATACTCTCATATCACATGAATGGTTTTAAATTAAACAGACATAAATTCTGCTCTCATGGAGCTTACATTCAAAAGAAACGAGGAAAATATTCAGTCCATTATATGACAATCAGCACAATAGAAACCATAGTTTCCCGGGGGAGCTTAGTGAGCTGCAATTTAAATAGTGGCTCAGGCAAATTAAGTCTTATCAAGGAAGCACTAAGTTAGCAAAGACTAGAAACAGGCAACAGAACAATCCATGGAGATTTCAGGGAGAAAGAACATTGTAAGTGCAGGAGCGGCAATAGCAAAGGTCTTGAGTGGGGGTGTGACTGGTGGTCTGAGAACAGGAGAGAGGCCAACCTGTCTGAAGCAGGGTTGCAGAGGGGCGAAGAGGAGGAGGTGATTGCTGAGGTCGCAGGGGCCAGATCATTCAGCATCCTGAAGGCCACTGGCTGTTACCTGAGTGACAAGTAAGAAGTCACGGAGGGTTCTGAGCAGAGGAGTGACAAGATCTGACTCGTATTTTAGTGGAAATATTTCCGGCTGTAGACATTAAGCTAAAGCAGATGGAGGGGGTAGTTAAGAGACTACTTCAATAGCTCAGTTGAAGAATGACAGTGGCTTGCACCAGAGTTGCAGCAGTGGAGTTCTTGAGAGTGGCCAATTCATGACGTGTTTTGTGGGTAGACCCAACTGATTTTGCTAATAGATTGGATGTGAGGTGTGAAAGGAGAAGCAGAATTAAAGATAACTCTAAGATTCTGTTTGCCTAATCATCTGAAGGATGAAGTTATTACTAAAGGTATATTTAAATATTTACATGCTGGTTACCTACCCTTGATGAGACTAATAGCTTTCTAGATATTATTTTAGTTACAAGTTGAAATGTTAAGAAATGATATGCTTCAGTATCCAGCACACAATTTCACACATATAGGGATGTCAATGTTTCCTTCATAAAAGCAATGATGAAAATATTTGTAACTGACAGAATAAAGTATCTCGGTTTTCTGTAAACCTATCACTCAAAGGACATTCTTTACACATTACCTCAGTGATAAAAGGATTGTTGAAGAAGGAAAGTTTTATACAATTAGATAAGCTGTGGCATTAATTTAACTCCGCAAAGCTATTGACATTGGTTTGCTTGATAAAAAACAAGAAAAATAAGAGACTTCTTGTAAAAAAAAAAAATTAAAGGTTACATAGAAGGCAGAAGTCTCCCAAGGAAACAAGGTCCTTCAAAAGTATGACTGAAATACCTCACCAGGAATGTCATACATTTTAATTGTAAAGTTGTTCAGCTTCTACCTAACCACACAGGCAGATGTGAATTGGTTATTGGTATTTAGGGATAAATAAATTTATAGTTAGGGATAGGTGATTCAAAAGGTTTTTACTGAATCTGAATAATGAAACAAAATAAAAGATCTAAGTGTAATTTTTAGAAAAAGTGTGTGTTCCATTAAAAGCTAAAATGCCTCCCTACTTATGGGAGGGAATACAAGTTTCCTTACAGCAATTTCACCAAACCAAGCACCAATTTATGTAAAACAAAAAAACTCTGTGTGCACTCACACACATATATATGTGCATACACAAATATACTATGTATATATATGTACACACACATACATACACACATATTGCACACGCCCACATGGCTTCCTTTTATAGACTCATAAAAAAATTCACTGTTCTGAAAATGGGCAAATGCATCTTTTAAGTAAGTAAAGTCAGTTTCTCCAGATTTATGCTTTCTATCTATCCAACTCCTATCCATCATTCAAGGTTCTAGGAAATCTTCTTAGATTTCTCCAGCCCACGGTGGTTCTTTCTCTGGACTCACTCCATTTATTATGATTATACTCACATGACCCATAATCACAGCTGCCCCATGGAATCTCTTACATTGCAATACTAAACTTATAATCTGCTTTTATTGTTTGTCATGATGATGTTTAACCTTTGCTACCAAAGTGAACTGTGAGCTTCTTGAGGGCAGAGCTAACATATAGTGATATAGGGGTATCATAATGTTTTATTCAATATATACATTGATTCATATATAAATATATTTATTTTTCCTTTTAATTATTAAAATTATCTACTGACATATAAACTAAATGGAAGTGAGCTCTAAAATAAAGGTTTGTCTTTGGGATAAAAATAGATATGGAAATGATCTTACCACTTAATTAAGAATTCTGGGTTTGGGGGAAGAGGGGATATTAAAATAAAGCAGAAGGCTGTTTATAGACCTTTTTCTACTTTTCCTTAACCATGTCTATGGTATTTCCCATGCTGCTTAAATCTCAAACCTACAAAACTCTATATAAGCATAATTTAAAAGAATAAAGGGGATCTACACAATTTCACAGAGAGGCTCTCTACCCTCTATTAACTCCCAAGAAAATGTCCTGATCCAGAGCCTTCTCTTGGCAATATTCAACCCACTTCAACGTTGCATGGATCCAAATATACTAAGAGTCTGATAAGGATGGTGGTCTACAATGCCAATTTTGGTAATCTCTCTCCACTCCATTGTTACGAGGTTCCATTGAACTTGAACATGATGAATTTTAAAGGATTTAAATATACAAATGTATTTCTCCTCTATCACCAATATCATTTTAATTTTGGTCCCTTAAATATTGTGCTACATATTGTCAAGAATACTGACATTCAATGATGTATTTTAAAATTATAGCACAATGAACCTATAGCGCTACAGGAATCTTTTTGAAGAACAATGGAAAGGCCTCAGTATTCCAAAGTCTGAACAATAGAACCTAAGCATCTTAAATGATATGACATAATGTACATAAAAGTCACCTATAAACTATAAAACTCTATTAAAATGCAAAATCGGATAGCACATCCCATTGACTACCCAATGCAAGATTCACATTCCATTTATGTGTATTTACAGTAAGTAAAACTAAAAAAAATTGGTTCAAATAACCCATTCCAAGGAACATACCCTAAGAGAGAACCATTATTTACTTGCCTGATGTATATATGGTATACTTATACCATGCCATTGCCTTTCCGCAATAGTACCATTTAGTACAAACAGAGAAATAATCTGTTTAGCTGTATAATCAGGAGATGCTGCACACAATAAAAGAAAGCATTCTGGTTTTTAAATGAATAAAAATTGATTGTGTCCCTATAAAAACTAAATTGGCAGAGTGTTAACTGCATTTCACATAAACATCTGCAGCGGACTGTGCCTCTCCGCTGTGCTGTAATGCAATATAGGACACTTAGGAATAAATGCATCCTCCAGATGAGTTCAGAGAGATTTTCTAAAAGCGCCTGATGAGATTGTAAAAATCGGATTAGTCAGAACTGCTAATGACACTTAAAACAAAGAGAAATCTTTAAACAAAATTATTTTGCACTTCGTCTCTCTTGATAAATTATATGCAAATTAGTGTTGATTGAAAAATGTTTGCCTGGAAGGTAAATTCACACTAATAAAGGAAAGGTCATCCTGCTTCAAGCACAATGTCTCTCATTAGGGGGACTTTAAAATGAATGATGTTATTTCCTTTTTGTAAACTATTTCAATAAACAGTTTGATGATGCTAGAGACATTTATATTTCATCTTTACTGCATTCCTGGGTATTATAATTCTAACTAGGACACGCATTATTTTATATTATTCTTAGTTCCAAGTGTGTGTGTGTGTATATTATTCTTAGTTCCAGGTGTGTGTGTGGATATATATATATATCCATCTTGTTTATATATATATATATATATTTATCTTTTATAGATATACATAGTGTGCTTACATATAACTATCTGTATAAAAGTATGTGTATATATTAAGCCACCAAATTTTTCATTTTTTGTCCATTAGCTTGAAGAAAAGCTGTTATTTAAGTCAGAATTTCTTTTATTTTTCAACAGTTTCACTCTTGGCACAATTTTTAAAAAATTTATTCATGGCAGATTCAAGTAATTATTTTCGTTATTTATCTCCTCTGCTGAAAAATCAATGTACTGTGTTAGAAAGAGCAGAGTTCAAATTCTAGTTTTTCCTAATGCCCTCTTTATGACCAGGAACCCAAGGATCAGCCTCGGTTTTGTCCATCTCTTAAATGTGTCAAGTTACACATAGCTCTTAGGTTTTCTGTGGGATTAAATAATGTCATATGCATTATTTGACATGTACAGAGCTTAATATTGTATAGACATTTCATCTGGTATATTATTATTATTATTACTTTATAAAAGAAATTTAACGTTAAGGTAAATCATGCTTTAAAATAGAGATGCTGAGCATATTTAGAAGACAAACAAATTAAACTAGTCCACTTTAACAAAAGCCCAATAAATTTTATTGGCAAGTTAGTGAAAAATGAGGTAAAATTATATATCTACACCACCTAGTCCACAGGGCTAGAAAATGGAAATTGAATGACTTGACAAACTGTACCAGATGATCTGAAGAGACTACATATTGAAAAAATAATGACAAAGGAGTTCTATACCAAGAGACAAGCAGTTGGAAAAACAACTTTTGATAGATAATAAAACCAAGAGGAATATGACATTCAACTTGAGAATCAAGGTATTAAAGAATGATTACTTGGGGATATTTAAAATTTGTGGCACATTAAAAATATTTAGATCACGGATCTGAAAGAATCTTGACAAAACATCTATTCTGAATGGGTCATGCATGAAAAGTTCTAGAAACCACTGAAAACTTCTTCGAGTACTCCAGGACATCAAGAAGTGACCTCCCAAATCTCCAAGGACTTATAAGTCCTAGATGATTTCCTTACCATCTTGCTAATTCTCACCCAAAAACAATAAAGAGAAATAGAACAAAATTGCCTTTAATTTATATTTTCTTTCCCAAGAACAAGAGAATTTTGCAATTACTCTGATGTGCTAAGAATGACCTTTGGAAGACAAGAAAACAAATACATTGAATGCAGAATGATAACCAACTAACTTGATCACAATGAAATGGTCTTCAGTGAATTAATTATTGTATGCAATACATTTATATATAATAAATAACCTAAATAAATAATGAAGTAAATAAATTCAAATACCTACTACCCTATACATAACATTGTGCTAGACACTGAAGAAAGGCACAAGCTACAATTCTTGTCCCTAAGGATCATAATATTTCATGGAAGAATTACAGATACTTTAAATATTTAATAAGATTACACTGAGTGGTACAGGCAGAAAGTGCCGTCAGGATTGACCAGTGCAGACGAAATGATAGGTGATGCCTTCATGAAACATGTGAGGGTTACAGTGATGTCTGGAATGTGGAGAGTGTGTGCAGATGGAGAGAAAGGAAGGAGCATCCAAGTGGAGGGCCCTGGAGAAGCCGGAGTAACCATGGCACATACAAGAACCTGACTGAGACCAGCAATGCTACAGTGAAAAGCTCCAGGAAGACAGAGAAGATCAGGAGATAGATCTCTAGCTGCTGCTTAGATGGCAAGGTGGCAAAACTTCCAGGTGCCAAATCTGTGTATGGAGGTTTTGAGAATGTCTTTGTGGATCTGACAGGTCATAGCAGTTCATAGATCTGGTATCTGGAAGAAAAATCCTGAGATAAGAATTGGCCAGAGCAGGCAGCAAGTGCAATTCAAGCAGTCAGGTTACACCAGAACTTGAGCAGCCAGGATACCTACCATCAGGTAGCAAGGAGCAAGCCAAGCAGGGACCCAATATGAGGTCAGAGATTTTGATATAGGGGGCTCTATTCAGTCACTGAACCACCGAGGCCAGTAAAGGCCTAGATGATTCTGTAAAGCTGAATCTCAGAAAGGTTAACACATTTTTTCCTGCTTACAAGATGAGGTGGCACTAAAGCTGGGACTAGAGCCCAAAATGCTTGAACACCTAGCCATAACTCTTACTCAGTACCATCTATCAAGTTCCCTGATCCATAGTAATTTGCTGCTTGACTCATTGAGTTTGTTTGGTTTCCAATGGGAAGGATTGTAATCAGGTAGTTCCCCAGTCACTATAAGTTGGAGGTTGGGGGTGGTGGTAAAGGGGGTATGGAAAGAAACTTGGGAGTTGCAATTATAAGCTGGGGTTTGACCGTTATGTACCAGTTGGGATGTTGTGCAATCAGCTGGTGTCCCAGGAAACACCCTGAGAACTGTTAAATATCTGAGCATGATTCTGGGACCTGTACTTTAGGGTAGATTCACATTTTCCAATTAATTCATTCAATAAACACTCATTGGCCTCCTCCATAATTTCCGCCATTCATGGCATTATTTGGCTTACCATTCATTCTGTTGTTAGCAGCATGGAAGTAGAGTTGTAAAGCTTAATGGTCTGGGTCAATCCTTCTCCTAATGATATTAACTCAGTTGCAAGACTACTCATTCATTCATTCCACAAACATCTGCCAAGCACCTACAGGTACTAAAGGAAGTATGGTGAGTAGAGTTGTGCTTAATGAGCAGTCAGACTCTCAATTCCTCTACTCAATTAGTGCAATGGTATTTAGAAGTGGGGTATTTGGGAAGTAATTAGATTAGGTCATGAGGTCAGGGCCCTCATTATGGAATTAATTTGCTTATAAAAAAGAAAAAGAGACATGAGATATTTCTCTTTCTGGGAGTGCACACCTAGGAAAGGCTATGGGAGGATAAAGTGAGAAGACAGCCATCTACAAGCACAGAAGCAGGCCCACACCAGAAGCCAATCTGCCAACACCTTGATCTTGAACTTGCCAGCTTCCAGCACTGTCAGAAATAAATTTCTGCTGTTTAAGCCACCTAGTTTATGGTATTTTGTTATAATAGCCTAAGCAGACTAAGATAATATCCCACCTATAAGTTGTGAATAAGGACAAAGTTAGATAAACTAATAGTTAATAGTTATTTAGTTCTTAGTATAAGTAAGGCAATGCACTAAACTCTTCACCCATAACATCTCTTTTAATTCTTCCAATAGTTCTCTGAGGACTGGACTGAACCGTTAATCAATGGGTCCTGTGGGAAATGGATCTTTTCTTTTGAAGACGTTTGAATCTGTAGGCAAGTGAACTGCTTCTTAGAAAACAAGATTCCCAGATAATGGAATCTTATTTTTTTGTTTGTATATGCTATCATAACATTTATGCATGTGACCTTCTCCAAGTTGAACCAGAAAGTATCTCAGCCTGTAACTCAGAAATCCATAAGCTGTAGGCAGTTTCTGATTCTGCCTCTTTATCTCAGGATGACTATAATATAATGTGGATCAATTAACAGTTATATTGATTCTGAAAGTCAAATTTTTTTCTGGCATCCATCAAAACTTCTGCATTTGCAGATTCTCAATTTATGTTATATTGAGCATGAACTTAGGTATTACGGCAGGTACTTTGCTATGGGTTTCATGTGCATTAACTCAATTAGTCTTTATAATATCACTATGTGTTGATGTTACTACCATCACGATTTACAAACAAGCAAACTGAGATTCTTGAGCTTACTTGACCAAAATCACAGAGTTAATACACAGAGTGGGAACATGTGTCCCCTATTTATCATGTCCTGGTCAATACTGAAGTCATAATACTTTATCTCCGAAATACTTTTATTTATGTGTATTACAGGTCACTTTTTATTTTCCCATTATTTACACTCATAACAAAATGAGAACCATTACAGGGTGCTCTATTATATACTCTCAACTAATGAGAATTAATACACCATACAGCAAATATTACCAACAAACCGGCTATCAACAAGACTATTTTAGAAGAACTACTTATAGTAGAATCTGCCACCCACACAGAAAAAACAACAGAAGAATATCATGGCTAGGTGTTAAAACACCTTTGAGAAAATGGTCCAGGATAGAAAGATAATGATGAATAACCCAGCATCCCTCCACCGCAATATCCCAATATTATGTGGTGTGGGATGATTGGTCAATGTTCTACAATGTCTAGCTGGAAAAAATCTATGGCAGAGACAGATTGGCATTTCAAGGATTTGAAGAAAATTGATTTTTTTTTTTTTTTGGATAGTCTTGCTCTGTTGCCCAGGCTGGAGTGCAGTGGCACAATCTTGACTCACTGCAACCTCTGCCTCTCAGATTCAAGCAATTCTCATGCCTTAGCCACCCGAGTAAAGCACGTGCCATCATGCCTGGCTAACTTTTGTATTTTCAGTAGAGACAGGGTTTCGTCATGTTGGACAGGCTGGTCTTGAATGCCTGGCCTCAAGTGATCCACCCTCCTTGTCCTCCCAAAGTGCTGGGATTACAGGCAGAATTATGTTTAATACCTAATCTGCAACTGCAAGAGGACAATGACTATACACAGGCCTCTATAACACTGATTCAAAGAAAACTCACATTTCCAAGAATAATTTTCTCACACCCACTCCCCATGTTACACTGGCCTTGCATATTTAGTGTTTGCCCTGACATGCCACTGAATGATATTACTATAAGCCCAGTTGAGTCCACCCTTAAAGCCTCCAAGTTCTGATACCCTTGGTAGAAGATATTTTAACATCTAATTTAAGTTTTGCCCTTATGCAAAACAGAATTTTAAAGAACATCAGGAAAGCTAAAGTGTTAGTGAGCAAGCAGACAGCTTTCTAAAGCATTTCTACAAACACCAATGAACTTAACCATTTGTTTTCTATAGAAAGGCCAGACACACGGTAATTTGAGTTCCAAAGCTTCTGTGATCTGGATTCCTGCATATGTGACACCACTGTTTCCTATAAAGATCTAGCGACTGAGTGAATGGTTGGTTTGCTATAGGCATTTGTTCCTAAGAAGAAGTATAAATCATATTTGTGTTTATTCTACACCTATGTGCAGATAACCTCTATCAAATTAATTTACTGCAACTTAGGTGACCTGTGTACATAAAATGAGTTCTTCTCAAAGCTGGAAAACAAGACCCAATATTCCTTTCTAACAAAGCAAAACTGGTTCATGACCAGGATAAGTCAGGACTGAATCTTAACGTGAGTAAAAGTGGGCACTCACTCTTCTAAGGAAAGACATGTGGGGACACGGATATAGAAAAGACAGCAACAAGAAGACTCATTCTAGGGCTTTCAGAAAGCGGAATCACAAATGAAGTTATTGTTTGGCAGGAACAGAACACAAGACCATAGATTGAAAGGGGGCAGAAATGGTTACCTAGAAAGGTGTTAAGTGGATAGATTTGGGCACTAAAAATGTAGCACACAGTACTGAAGATTTAGTCAACTAAGTGAAATTAAAATGTAAGGACAGGAGGTGCTGCCACTCAGGCCTGATCTTAGGTTGGAACAATTTGGTACCAGGACAAGAGGAGCACTAACTTGGTACTGAGTGACTGGGCATCTGTATATGCTTCATGCATACAGCAGGTATTTGATACAGCACCAGACCTACACTGAGGGGTTAGAATTAGCCAGAAATTTATATCTGAACTTATAAATGTATAAAGGGACTATACCCCTAACCATTGATGTTGGATTTGAACTGTCTACACCATCAACCAGATTTCACTTTGTGGGAGGTAGTGATATTAAAACTATCTTTAGAAAAATATTTCTCAAGATGGCCATTACCAACCTATTTGTGGAAACTATGCACTTTTAAATGCAATCCTAAAATGTAATATTTTTTTCCAACAGCTAGAGACATTAATTGAAACCATGTGTGAAATTGGAGAGAAGTGGAACTCAAATCAGACCCTATCAAAAAACCTTCCGAGTATTCACAAGATAATTTGCCCAATTTTTTTACATTGCCACTAGTAGAATACCTTTTGTATTGCTTTATGTTATGTAATGCTATGTTATTTTTTAGTGTGTATGTGTGCTTTGAGAAATTTTGAATCTGCTTCTAGAGTTTAGCTGAGTTCAGCTGTTAAAAATTTACCTTCATCATCTATCCTCGTTCATTTTAAAACTCCCATTCCATATTACCTCTTTTACTACTATTACTATACTGAGTGACTTTTGCTAGCAAAGAGATTGGATTTTATACTTTCACTAGTGATTTAATAGAAGTTGAAATTGGTAGCTGAAGTGGAGACTTTAGAGTAACAGATAATCAAAGACTATCCAATAATTATTTTATTATTTTAATTAGAAACTATCGGTTAAGTACAATGCAAAAGTAGACTTACCCTTAGTCTATGCTGAAGACAAAATAACATTTTTGTCTGGCTTGATACCTAATGACAGTAAGAATGTAAGCAATAGGAACTGATTTTTTTTAAGTAATGTTATTAATAATATTTAGGATCTCACTTCCTAGATGTGTATTTCATATTGGGGCTTTGATTTGTGTTGTCTTCACAAATCATTCTAAACTTTTTATAAATTAACAAAGGTATGAGTTATACAGGCCTTCATCTTACATAACCTCCTTTCTACTCTCATTTTGCTCACTTCTTCTCTAGAATAATAAATTAGGAGACTACAATTGATTGAAACAAAGAAGCCTGAACTATACCAGTTTCAGACATAAGGACTTGGTAAATATATATATTTTTAAAACATTTGGCTTTATTTCTGAAAAGTCTTCAGAACTGCATGAAATATTTAAATACATATTTTGCAATATTATTTATTAAACATTCACATGCCCTCAAGTTCAAATAATTTTTAAAACACCATTGATATGCTTTGGTTGTGTTCCCACCCAAATCTCATCTTGAATTGTAATCTCCATAATCCCCAGGTGTTCAGGGCAGGTCCTGGTAGGTGGTAATTGGATCATGGGAGTGGTTTCCCCCACACTGTTCTCATGATAGTGAGTGAGTGCTCATGAGGCCTAATGGTTTTATGAGTGTTTGACAGTTCCTCCTTCACAGGCTCACACTCTCTCCTGCTGCCTTGTGAAGAAAGTGACTGACTGCTTCCCCTCTGCCATGTAAGTTTCCTGAGCCCCACCCCCCAGCAGCCATGCAGAACTTGAGTCAATTAAATCTCCTCTGTTTAAAATTACCCAGTCCTGAGTAGTATCTTTATAGCAGTGTGAAAACCAACTATTACAACCATAATATCCACTACCTCAAGAAAATCCACTATTGAAACACATGATGATAAAATTTTTCTCTGTATTTCCTGTTAAGCTGCAAATTTCAATAAGAAGACAAATGAACAGCAATTCACAGTCAGCAAAGATGTTAGAAACCATCTTTTGAATTATTGCAACAGCTGCTATTTTTAGGATTGGTAGTTATTTCTGGTTGCACCTCTGCAACTCAGATCTGCCTGTCTTTGGCCATTAGGTTAAGAGTGAACCCTTGCAGTTATGATTGATCTTAGCATTACTTTCTATTTGCCTGAGACTTTCAGAAGTTGAAAGCAATGCTAAAATATTTCACATTATACTTTACTAGGTTTTTGTAAAATGCTCCTGCCCATATTACTTGTGGCTTATCTTAAAGTAGCAGCTTAGTTATCCTGCAATCTCAATTAACAGGCACTGAGTAACCACTATATGTCCAGCAAAACTAAAAAAATGCCAAGTAGCTCCTACGCTGCTTTGAAGTTAGCAGAACTGTCATGCTCTGAAACCTCTATTGATAATTTTATATATACATACACACACACACACACACACACACACCATCAGTGATGGGCCCAACTTTTATGCTTCCTCCATCAAAAAAGACAATAACCCTCTTTATCTTTTATCACTCATCCCAGACCTTCCTCCTCTTTTGGGTCCTCAGCTTTCTCAACTTTTAATCAATCCAAACACATCTTGCCTTAGACTTCTACTAAATGGCTACCTATCACCACTCCTAATCTATTTTTTTAAAAGTCTGAAATATAGGCATTGGTAAAGTCTGCAAAAGGCCAGAACTACCACTTCAAAAGCCTTCTCCATGTATGCTCCAGGAATCTCAGATATCTCATCTTTTCACTAGTGCTACTTACTTCACAATGACTGACATTACCACACAGTAGAACAGCATGTATTCTAAACCATCCCTAGTTGTTTGCACCTCTCAGCTTTTCAGATTGATCTGTTTTGTGCAGTTCATATTTATTTTAAAAGTTCTATCTAATTGTATTGATTTAAGTTGTGATAATTCATCACCACTGAATGCTAATACAGGCATATTTCAGAAATAGTGAAAATTTGATTCCAGATCACAGCAATTAATGTGAATATTGCAATAAAGCAAGTCACACAAATTTTTTTGTTTCCCAGTGCTTATAAAAGTTAACACCATAGTCTATTAAATTTGTAAAAGCATTATGTCTAATAACACAGTGGACATACCTCAATTAAAAATACTTTATTTCTAAAAAGTGCAAATAATTATCTGATCATTCACCAAGTCTTTCGGTTGTGAAAAGTCCTGCCTAAATGTTGATGGCTACTTACTGAGCAGGATGGAGGTTGCTGAAGGTTGGGGTGGCTGTGGCAATTCCTTAAAATAAGACAACAATAAAGTTTGCCACATCAATTGATCAATTGACTCTTCCTTTCAAAAATATTTCTCTGTAGCATGGAATGCAAAGCCATTTAAGAGTTTTTTTGTTTGGTTGTGTTTTGTTTTAGAAATGGAGTCTTACTCTGTTGCCCAGACTGGAGTGCAGTGGTGCGATCTTGGCTCACTGCAACTCTGCCTCCCAGATTTAAGTGATTCTCCTGCCTCAGCCTGCCGAGCAGCTGGGACTACAGGTGCGTGCCACCATGCCCGGCTAATTTTTTTGTATTTAAGAGCCTTTCATGCACAGTAGGACTTCTCGTAAAATTAAAGACAATCTTCTCAAACCCTGCCTCTGTTTTCTCAACTAAGCTGATGTAATATTCTAAGTACTTTGCTGTCATTTCAATAATGTTCATGGCATCTTCAGTAGGAGTGGATTCCCTCTCAATAAACTACTTTCTTGGCTCATCCAAAGGAAACAACTCCTCATCTGTTCAAATTTTATCATAAGATTGTAGCAACTCAGTCACATCTTGAGGATCCACTCTAATTCTACTTCTCTTGCTATTTCCACCACATTCGCAGTTACTTCCTCCACTGAAGACTTGAACTTCTCCAGCTTACCCATGTAGGGCTGGAATCAGCTTTTTCCAAACTCCTGTTAATGTTTATAGTTTGATCTCCTAGGAATCACAAATGTTCTTAATGGCATCTAGAACAGTGAATGCTGTCCAGATGGTTTTCAATGTACTTTCCCTAGATCCATCAGAGGAATCATTATCTGTGGCAGCTAAAGCCTTATGAAAAATAGTTTTTAAACATTTTTGCCAAGATATTCAATCAAGTTACTTACAATGTTCACATTCCTGAGTATACTCCATTGAGGTGACATCATTTGTTTTGGAATTTTTCTACATTCAGCTTAAAAAGTGTTTCCTTTCCCAAGAAACTGAACTTTTCTGTCAAATGCACATGATCAAATAGGAGAACTAGGTTCATAAAATGGATTCATTGCAAACTTTATGTGTAAATGCTAAACATCAGTAAAGTAGCTCTTTATTCCATCTTCTTGCCTTATGTCATGAAGCATAATTAAAAATGTTACGTGCCCTGGAGTTACGAATGCCAACAGAAAACACTTGTTGCACTTGTCCACAGTTTTCAAGTACATGTTCTTTGACACCCACATGCTATCTATGGGGTTGCAAACAGCATGAACTATGGGTAACGATGGTTGTCTTTGGATTCTACTTCCCCAGCTGGGAAAAAAACTCCATTTCAAAAGCTGGATTATCATGGTGGCCAACAATTACAAAGTAGAAGCTTTCAGACATTGTCTTCAATATATGGCTCCTGCAGTGAGACAACATTGTAACAAAATCAGTTCCCACAACTGAAAGGGACACTTGGTGCATTCAGCCAGTAACAAGACATGAAAGTTGAAATTACTCCTTGATCCATGGGCTGCAGAATGGAAACTGTGTTGGCAGGCATGAAAACAACAGTAATCCTCTTGTATATCTCCACCAGAGCTCTTGAATGATTAGGAGCATTTCAATGAAGAGTAATTTTTGTTTTAGAAAAAGGGAATCTTTTTTCCTGAGCAGTAGGTCTCAACACTGGGCTTAAAATATTTAATAAACCATGCTGTAGACAGGTGTTTTATCATCTAGGCTTTATTGTTTCATTTATAGAAAGCACAGGCAGAGTAGATTTAGCGTCATCCTTGAGAGCCCTGAGATTTTCAGAATGGGAAAAGAACAATGGATTCAACTTAAACTCGCTGGCTGCATCAGCCCCTAACGAGAGAGTCAGCCTGACCTTCGAAGCTTTGAAACCAGACATTGACTTCTCTTTAGCTGTGAAAGTCCTGGATGGTATCTTCTTCCACATGAAGACTTTTGTTTATATTGAAACTCTGTTGTTTAGCGTAGGCACCTTCATCAATGATCTTAGCTAGATCTTCTGGAAGCTTGCTGCAGAAGTTCTGGAAACTTGCTGCATAAGTTCTGGAAACTTGCTGCAGCTTCTACTGAGCGTTTGTTTCACCCTACACTTTTATGTTAACCTCAGGAACCAACCTCTGTTAGCTTCAAACTTTTCTTCTCCAGTTTCCTCACCTCTGCCAGTCTTCAGATAAGTGAAGAGAGTTAGGGCCTTGCTCTAGATTAGGCTTTGGCTTAAGGGAATGCTGTAGCTAGTTTGATTTTCTACCCCGACCACTACAACTTTCTCCATATCAGCAATAGGCTGTTTTGTTTTCTTATCATTCATGTATTCACTGAAGTAACACTTGTAATTTACTTCAAGACTTTTCTTTTGAATTAACAACTTGGCTAACCATTTGGCACAAGAGGCCTACTTTTGACCTGTCTTAGATTTCAACATGCCTTCCTCATTAAACTTAATAATTTCTAGCTTTTGATTTAAAGTGAAAGGCTTGTGCCTCTCCTTTTAGTGGAACACTTTGAGGCCATTGTAGGGTTTTTAACTGACCTAATTTGAATATTGTTGTGTCTCAGGGAATAGGGAGGCCAGAGGAAAGCAAGGGGGATGGGAGAGCAGGCGGTAAGTGGAGTAGTTGGAACACATACATTTATCAATTAAGTTCATCGTCTTATATGGGTATGGTTTGTGGCGCCCCGGAACCTTTAAAATCAGAGATAAAAAATTACAGATTATCGTAACAGATACAGTAATTATGAAAATGATTGAAATATCAGAAGAATTAACAAAATGTGACACAGAGACACAAAGTGAGCATGTGCTGTTGGGAAAATGGCACCAATAGACTAGTTTGAGGCAGGCTTGCCACGAACCTTCTATTCATAAAAACTGTACTATCTGCAAAACACAATAAAGCAGGTGCAATAAAATGAGGTATTCCTGTATATAAAAAGGGAACAAGAAAGAGACCCACAAACAAACGACTCTGACAGCTTTGAAGAGAGCAGTGGATCTCCCAACACGGAGGTTGAGATCTGAGAACGGACAGACTGCCTGCTCAAGTGGGTCCCTGATCCCTGAGTAGCCTAACTGGGAGACATTCCCCACTAGGGGCAGAACGACTCCCCACAACTCACACCCCTGAGAGGAAGCTTCCAAAGTAAGAATCAGACAGGTACACTCGCTGTTGAGCAATATTCTATCTTCTGCAGCCTCTGCTGCTGACACCCAGGCAAACAGCATCTGGAGTGGACCTCAAGCAAACTCCAAGAGACCTACAGCTACGGGTCCTGACTGTTAGAAGGAAAACTAACAAACAGGAAGGACACCAGGCCTGCCTTACAAGAGACCCTGAAGGAAGCACTAAACATGGAAAGGAACAACTGATACCAGCCATTGCAAAAACATGCCAAAATGTAAAGACCATCGATGCTAGAAAGAAACTGCATCATCTAACGAGCAAAATAACCAGTTAATATCATAATGGCAGGAGCAAGTTCACACATAACAATATTAACCTTAAATGTAAATGGACTAAAGGCTCCAATTAAAAGACACAGACTGGCAAACTGGATAAAGCGTCAAGACCCATCAGTCTGCTGTATTCAGGAGACCCATCTCACATGCAGAGACATACATAGGCTCAAAATAAAGGGATGGAGGAAGATCTACCAAGCAAATGGAGAACAAAAAAAAGCAGGGGTTGCAATCCTAGTCTCTGATAAAATAGACTTTAAACCATCAAAGATCAAAAGAGACAAAGAAGGCCATTACATAATGGTAAAGGGATCAATTCAACAGGAAGAGCTAACTATCCTAAATATATATGCACCCAATACAGGAGCACCCAGATTCATAAAGCAAGTCCTTAGAGACTTACAAAGAGACTTAGACTCCCATACAGTAATAATGGGAGAGACTTACAAAGAGACTTAGACTCCCATACAATAATAATGGGAAACTTCAACACCCCACTGTCAACATTAGACAGATCAATGAGACAGAAAGTTAACAAGGATATCTAGGAATTGAACTCATCTCTGCAGCAAGCAGACCAAAGAAACATCTACAGAACTCTCCAACCCAAATCAACACCATATACATTCTTCTCAGCACCACATCACACTTATTCTAAAATTGACCACATAATTGGAAGTAAAGCACTCCTCAGCAAATGTA
>NW_012115088.1:6120831-6127778 GCF_000951035.1 Colobus angolensis palliatus
TCTACGAGTTGATGGGTGCAGCACACCAACATGGCACAAGTATACATATGTAACAAACCTGCACGTTATGCACATGTACCCGAGAACTTAATGTATAATAATAATAAAATTAAATTAAATTAAGAAAATAAATAAGTAAAAAATTAAAAAAGGAAAAAAAAAAAGAGAGACCCACGGAGGACCTTACCAGGATAGAGACTGCAATCTGTGGATACTGGAATTAGCCAAAATTATAACCATAAATGCATAGGCTAAAATGGAATTACATTTCTATAATGCTTTTAACTTCTGTAAAATGACTTCACAAGTAAGCAAAGATTATGAACTAATAAAAACATGCAAAAGAAGAAATGCAAACATCTAGTAAATAGGAATAAACATTCATTCACATTAATTGTCAGAAAAATGCACACTAGTATACTATTTATCACCCATTAAATTGAGAAGGATTCAGACCATATTTTGAATGTTGATGAGGGTACAGTGTAATTATAAATATTTTTATTCAATGCTGATAGGAATATAAACTGGTAAATTGTCCTGGAAAATGATTTGGCACTATGTATGAATAGGCTTTCAAAGGTTATATGATTTTGGACCTAGTAACCACACTTCTGGAATAATTCCTAATGTACACGTGTTCATCATCACAGCAATAAGTATAGAAGCACAAATATGGAACAACCAAAATACTTAAACAGTGGAAGAATATTTTTAAAAACTTTGTGTGAATGGATTAAATATTATACTGTCATTTAAAATTATATCTTCAGAAACTAATTATTGGAGAAAATATCATAAAGTAAAGAATAAGAGCAGAATATGAAACTATCTATGATATGAGACACATTTGTAAATTATACATATACACACACAATGCCAGAAAGAAATATATGAAATATATGAAACACCAATCTGGTTATGGGTTTACGGGGAATTATTTTTGTTTTTTTTCAAGGTTTCTTATTTATTATCCTTATAATTAAGGTTATTCTTTAAAATTATCTTTACATATCTTTATCTTTACCACAGAAGGTCATAATTATGTGGTTCCTCTTCTGAAAACCTATCAGTTGGTGAAATGAACATATCTCCATTAAGTACCTTTTCTGATTTATGAAGTTTTTAGTCTTCCAATATCAAGTCACAAGAGATCATTTCATCCAGAATTAGTATATGCATTAAGGTTACTTTATGTTAAGTTGTGGACTTGAGTTTGACTCACCTTTCATCTTAATTACAGGCTCCTAATCTGTTAAAGTTCAATTTCTGAATTCATATGCTGATAATCTAGAATATACTCACAAAACTGGAAAATGAGCTTAATTGAAATATTAATTTATTTACTAAAAAGAACAGATATTGGGTATGCAAATTGACAGTTATCTTTGCATACTAAGAAAAAATAATAATTGAAGACATGAGGATTTGGGTCCAGAAACATATAATATGTTAAGAGCAGTGTTGGAAGGACAAATAAAAAACACATAACTAATTTTTACTCTCAGAGTATGATGAACAGTATAGGATTTAACATAAACAGAGAAAACAATAAAAAGGGAGAAAGAAAAAACCTCTCAGAAAAGAGAATATTCTACATTTGAAAAAGCATATAATGCTAAGAAAAATTCATTTAAAATAAATAGCAAAAATAAAAGTATAAGTAAGAAGCTTATTTAGACCTTAATTAACATGGAGACAAGAGAAGCAAGGCACTTTCATAGATCTTTCAGAGGTTTATGTTTATGAAGAGAATGAAGGTCAGTGCAGCCAGTTTGGAAGGTTAAATAGCCCATTACACCACAACTTAAAGGCAAAACAACTGGAGGTGTTTTGAAAGCCAGTATAGCCATGAAGCGAGGAGAAAAGAATCCAGTTAGGTACAGGCTTTGCAGGAATTGAAACAAAAATTAAAGTTATGGAAGTGAGAACCGCGTATAAAAGTTTGGCCGCAGTCAACTTCTACAAGATTTTTGAGATTCCTCCAGCAAATTTCACTTAATGGATAAAGATGATGCCAAGGGGCATGCCATAATGAGCACAGGAGAATGTGGGGAGAAGTCCAAGGTTATGTCAGAGAAATGTGTAAAGTATCTTAGTAATTTGCCTCAAAATTTTCAAAATTGATTTAAGTAATTTTCTTCACATATTCCTTTGTTACTTCTGTCATCTACTCATCAACTCACACCAAGAGAAGTTCCTTAAACTCTTCACTGAAAAAGCATTTCAACATTTTTTGCGCCCCCAGCATTTGTGATACAGAGGACATTGTTCACATTCTCCAGGTGTTCAATCTAAGATGAAGAGATCTATATAAACAAGTAATTATAATAATTTGTGATAAATTTCTGAAATAGGACTGTGCTCAAATCACCAAATGTGATTCTCAATACTGGTATCCTGAGAAGGTTGAAAAGAAAAATTTTAACAGCCATGACCTGCCATAGACCAAGCAACTCAAAATTCTAGGGAAGTAACCTGAGCATCAGTTTTAAAAGTTTCAAGTGATTCGAATGTGCAGCCTGGATTGTGTTCCTTTCTAGAGGAAAAATACTATAAAGGAGTAGAGAGCACTTATCTTTGTCTGGAGCGGGGAGAATATGAAGGCAAGCTTCTTACAAGGGCCAGTAACAAAAAGTTAGAACCCATCAGGCTTAGAAGGGCCAGGAGGAGGCATTTCAGACAGGTGGAGAAACTAATTCAACCCAAAGCAAGAAAGAACCTAATGAGTAGGTTGTCATGACTGAAAAGTGGTGGGAAGGAGCAGGGAAGGAAACCACAATGCGAAGACAGGATTTAACCAGGCTCTGAAGTGTTTCAAAAAGTGCACATTTTGTCCTATGCAAATGGAAAACCATTGTGGATTCTTCTTCCCTAATGAAAAGTTTCCCAAACACTGCTGCCATAGGACTGTCCCAGAAGCAGCTGTTTCTGTAGATATGGGAGAGACTTAGCTCAACTTTAGCAAGCACCCCAGGCAATTCTGGTGATCCTGGAAGTTTGGGAAACACTGATTTAAATAACACAGTCTCCAGAGAATGGGGAAGTAGTTGTGGGGCCTTTGAAGTCTTTGGCTAGAAATCAAAGAACTTGAAAGTTTATATTTTCTGTTAATTGCCTTGTCTGGTGAAAGCTAGATATTAGGAAGAAAAAAGGGCATATGCAAATAAGGCAATTGGTTATAAGTATAATGTTGACCAACACTGTCCAATAGAAATATAATGTGAGTGTATAATCTTGAGGTTTTCATGTAATTTTATGTAATTTTGTTGCAGGATACTTGGGGTGTTGCTTTTCTGGCCAGAAACCTTTGTGGCCAGTGATTCCTTTGCCCAACAGGCATCCAATCTCAGGCTGCTGGGCTTGTTCTGCCCACTTGGTCTGGCAGGCTGCGCCTGGCTCATGCTACCAGCCTGGATTCCATATTTGCCAAGGGGGAGTCAGGCATGGAGCAGCAAGGGGTGTGTGAGTGAGCGTGGGGTCTGAACATTGCACAGTCAAACATGCCAGCTGCCATGGTGGGGCACACAGCTCCAGATGCTGGCACTGGTGCTGTCTCTCTGTGAGACTGTGGCCAAACAAGGCACACTGCAAGCAGCTTCCACAGCTAGCAACGGGGTATACGGTAGCACCCAGAAACTTGGATATGCCAGGAACCACAAGACCCCAAAGAGAGAAGCACAGCCCTGGCTTGGGGAGCTCCCAGGTCTGGGTCTGGAGGGCCACAGCTCTTCTCTCCTTCTCTTTGCCAGCAATGTGGCAAGCAAGGGGCATGTTTCATCCCTGTTTGTGTTACAACTCTTTTAGCCTCACTATTTGGGGGGTCTCAAGTTCTTGTCCTGAGACCAAGAAAAATGAGGTACACAGACAAGTGGAGGGTGAGAAAGATGAAGAGGATAGAACGGCTCAGAGGAGATTCTCAGGGGGTAGCTCTATTATACAGCCAGGATGTCTCTCAGGGGGAAGCTCCATTCCCTAGCCAGGGTATCCTATCAAGTGTTCAGCTCCTAGCAGAGAGTAGCTCCTCTCTGCAGACAGGTCATCCCAACAAGTGTTCAAGTCACAGCAGCTAGGGTAGCTCCTCTCTGCAGCTGGTTGTCCCATCTTCTGTCCAGCTCTGGTTGAGCCTGGGGCTTTTATGGGCCTCAGAGGGGAGGAAGTGCATGCTGATTGGCTCATGGGTGACCATGGCTGGGCCCAGAAAAGGCACCACAAGTTCCCACTCCAGTCCTCAGGACTGGAAGCCAGCCCTCAGTCTTTAGGACCTCCCTGACCTGAAGGTGGGGCCCCTCAATGGGGACTCACTCCTTCTGCTCAGGAGCCTGTCTGCCTCTTGCCACTGTCCATGGTGCCCAGGCTTCTTGAGTCAAGGGTCACCTGCAGGCCAGTATCTGAGCTGTCCTTAGCAACCAGCTGGTTTCCCCGACCATGCTTATTGGTGCCCAAAGTCCAGAAGTAGCCAAGGTGGCAGGAGGCTGGCATGCCAGTGCTGCTGCAAGTGTGCACACACCCAGCCAGGCTCAGCTCCAACCCCCCTCCGAGACTGAAGTGGGTGCCAGGAACAGGGAGAGGCCAGGCAGTAGAAGCAGACACCCATCCCTGAGTCTGCAGGGGAATGGGAGCCTTCCCAGGCCCCCAAGTGTACAGAGGTGCAAAGATGCCCAGGTTCAGTGCCTTGGAGGGCAGGACTCCCACCCGCTCTATGGAGTGTGCAGGTGGTCCCAGCTGCGCCTCCTTGCAGCCTGGGATGGTGGCTCCAGGTCATCGCTGGGCCCCTCTCTGCTCACCCCTCTGTGCCCAGCTGTGTTGCTCTCCCACTGGCAGGCAGTTCAGCCTGGCCCTAGTGGCTCCCAGGGTGGCAGGCTCCAGGGGATTCCTCCTTGTCCCTGGCTCCCACTGACCCCAGGCCAAGCTCTGCCTTCGCTCTGTGCCCTCCAGGCAGCAGTGGTGGGTGAGAGTGGCAACAGGGGCCAGGGTCTAGAGTGGTGGAGGGTCCAGGCCTGGGAGCAGGTCCTGCCTAGGCATGTGAAAGTGAGGGTGGTACAGTCAGCTGCCTCAGAGACATGGGGCACAGAGGACCAGTGTCTGCCATTGTTGCTTGCACAACCACTCCTGGCACCACTGGCTGTACACAGCCAGTGTGATGGCAGCGGCTGCTGTGGACATCCCCGCCACTGCCATCAATTTGAAATTTTTCTAGTAACCACATTTTTAAAAGTAACAAATATGTCAAATTAATTTTAGTAATATATTTTGTTGAATCCAAAATACCCCAAATACTACCATTTCAACATATAATTAATATCAAAATTATTAATGAGATGTTTTAGACTCTTTTGTGTTTGCAATAGCCTTCAAAATCTGGTATGTCCAGAACATCTCAAGTTGGGACTAACCACATTTCACATGTTCAATAGCCACATGTGGCTAGTGGCTAGCTACTGCATTAGATGGCACAGAGTTAGACTAAAGGTACATGGTTTTCTTATCCACAGTTTCGGAAGCCAAAGTGGTGTTCTCTGGTAATGAATCTCACAAGTACAGAGAGAAATGTGTTCCCCTACAGAATTACCAATGTGTCTACAGACAATAGAATGGACTGCCTTGTAAACCTGAGTTCATTTTCACTAGATTGCTCTAAGCTGTAGCTAGACAACCACCCACGTGAAATGCTGAAGAAAGCTTCATGTATCATGACACAAAAAGCTGGATGAGAAGATCCCTAAGGTTAATTCCAGTCTAATTTTCTATGTCTGATACTGACATTTGAAATCACACATTATGCTTAGGTTATTTCTTAACACATACATGCTTTCTCTCTCTCTCTCTCGCTCACTGCCTCTCACTCTCTCTCACACACACAGAGGACTGGGATTCAAATTCATCAAATGTGCCTTTTTGGATCATTTCCACTACGTTATAATAACAGGACCCACTAAACAGATTTTCTTTAGGTAGTTATTCATATAACTTTCTACTACCACATCTAAATAATCTTCCTCCAGATAGTACTCACCCTATTACCCTCCTCAGGCGCTGCTCTCCCTGAGGACTGCATTCTTCCACATCTTCTGTCCTCCCTCCTCCTCGGTGGGCCCCTTCCCAAACTTCTCCTATAGCCATTTGCCTATAAGTGACAAATTTCACCCCAATCTTCGTATCTAAAAAACTCACTGACTTTTTAGCTATTGATGCCACGTTACTGCTTTTCCTCCACATTCTTGCTCGCCTTTAATGACAAATGTGCATTGCTAGTTTCTTTCACCTTCTTGCCTTGAGGTACCGTTCTAAACTGCAAGTCTATTTAAATCGTCTTCATCAGAAACAGCCATCTTTCTCATTTTCCCTGTCTGTGCCACTTACACAGGTAAAGGGCGCTACCAAGCCAAACTCAACAGGCAACGCAACGGGCCTAGTTGGCCCAATAGATACAGACAGAAGATATTTAGAATGCATTGTAATGCTGGCATAATTATGGAATCTTGGTAGTGGGTATTAAGTACACTACATTAGCAATAATTTATCATCGAAGTTTTGTTTAGGGACAATTGCAAAACAACATATTAATATAATTTGAGATTTCTAAGCCTCAACTTACTTATTAGAAAATGAAGATAGCATAACATATAAATTATAACCTACAGTAATCATTCTTTTAAATTCAATAATAGTATGCATTCTACACATACTATTTATCTAAAATTACAAGCCTTGTGTTTAAATTTACTTTCAGACTAACTTACTATTGGTGATCTTGCAAAGGACATGTAGGACATTGCCTACTACATTTCTGAACATTACTGTCCATTTTCAAAACCAAGATTACAACTTCCCTCTGAGTAACATAGGATCATTTTTTTTTCTTCTTTTTTTTTTATTATACTTTAAGTTCTAGGGTACATGTGCATAACGTGCAGGTTTGTTACATATGTATACTTGTGCCATGT
>NW_012115088.1:6133368-6148249 GCF_000951035.1 Colobus angolensis palliatus
GATTGTCCGGCACTCACTAGTGAGATGACCCCAGTACCTCAGTTGAAAATGCAGAAATCACCAGTCTTCTGTGTCCTTCGCGCTGGGAGTTGGAGACTGGAGCTGTTCCTATTTGGCCATCTTGCTCCGCCCCCCAGGATCATTTTTTACTCAGTTTCCACAAATACTAATATGTCTTATTGTAAAATGATATGTGGAACTCATATAAAGATTCAAAGAAACTTGAAATGATAAAGTAGAATAATTTCATTTATTTTTCAAATGCCAGATGTCTAAATTTTACATCTTTTCACTAAATAATACTTTATTACTGCCCACTTTGTTCAGAAAGGATTGAGGACAAATGTTAAATTATGTTACTCTTAAGACTCTATGTTTATTGCCTCTATATAATTATATTTAGAATGCAAATGCTATTGATATTATTAAGGTAAACAAATAGAGTAGAAACCTCCTTATACAAAGCAAACAAGATTTGTAACTGGCCACACCATCAACGAAATTGGCTAAAAGGAAGAAGAGGCCAGGTGTGGTAGCTCACACCTATAATCCCAGCACTTTAGGAGGCTGAGGCAGGCAAATCGCTCAAGGTCAGGAGTTCGAGACTAGTCTGGCCAACATGGTGAAACCCTGTCTCTACTAAAAATATAAAAATTAGTCGGGTATGGTGGTTCATGTCTGTAATCCCAGCTACTCAGGAGGCTGAGGCAGGAGAATTGCTTGAATCTGGAAGGCAGAGGTTGCAGTGAGCCAAGATTGAGCCATGCACTCCAGCCTGGGCAACAGAGTGAGACTCCATTTCAGATAAATAAATAGATAGATAAATAAATAAATAAATAAATGGATAATACAAAAGTCACAAGTAATACTCAGAATATTTAGTTTATCTTTAAAATACATAAATTTATATTCACGATAAGTACAGTTTGAATGTGTCCCCTCCAAAATTCATGTCGAAATTTAATTTCTATTGTGGTGGTATTGAGAAGTGGGGTATTATGAAAAGTTTTTTTTGAAATCAGAAAAGGCAAGGCAAAATTATTCACAAAGTTAAAAATAACTATATTATTTATTCATCCATCTATTCAAATTATTAGTTACCTATTGTTTCCAAGGTGATGGAAAGACACAATTTCTACAAAACAAAACAAATGGTCACTTTCATATTCCACAGAATAAATGAAAAGATTGTCCATCAAAACATTCTGCCCTAGATGGGTAACTGAAATCTTTTGCTCTGGAAAGATACACCTTTGTGCAGGAAAATAGTTTTGTTGTTTCATTAAAAGGTTTGAGAATAGAGCTAGCAATACTTCTGAAATGATGGGGAGATTAGTACTGAAAAACCTCATAACAGCTTTGATGGCCTCAGAAATATGACTAAATATGACCACAGAAATATTCAAGCAACAATTTCTGGGCAACACGGTATTTATGTCAGAACACACAAGGAAGAATAAAAGATTTTTGCATATATGAGTAAGCATAAAACATTCAAAAAGCAATGTTTATTCAGTAGAACTCTGTTCTTCTGAAAAGTTTTTTTCAAAAGCTTTTTTTGAAATCAGAAAAGGCAAGGCAAAATTATTCACAGTAGTAATAAAAGAGAATAGCACTTAAAATTTACAGTTAACATGAGTGATATGAAGTATTGTGCATACATATAGTATGACTTGCCTCAATTACGTTTAAACCCAAAGTCTTAAAACGCGAATAAGAATAACATGCAATGACTGTAAAATATCAATAAGCATGTACATCATTTTATGTGAGCATGTATAGAGATATAATCCTTAATCAATATTCAAGACAGCTACACACACTACAAATGTATGACCACAGATTTATACCTCTTGACACAATGTTTCCCAATGGAGCACCTTAAAAGTGGTTTTCTAAATTAAACATGTTATTGTTTTCTCATTGAAAAGGAATAAAAGTAATAGAGCAAGAGGATTTTTATATATCTTTACAAGAAGAAACTTTGGAGAAAAAGAGAACTCCTGAAAGTTAAGATATAGGAAACAGAGACTCACATTACTGTTCAGAAGTCTCCGTCTATTCTTCTTACCACTGGGGTTTGGATAAGAGTCATCTAACATATAAATTTTAAAGTGACTTTTTGTTTAAACTTTTATGTCTCCTCACAATGAGATTACTATATGGACCTTGTAATATTTATTTCCATCATCAGATGAAACAACAGTTGGGAATAAAAAGGTACACAGTCATATTCTAAACCATTTCAGGCTTTTAGGTTAATAAGTAAAATTAAGAATTTATTTTACTGTGGTATGTTGGAGTTGAGTTCTCCTCCTAAATATGAGAAAGAGAATTATACCTATGTTAAAATATATATATACATTATTTTAAAAAATAGATAGAATTTAAAACCATATGTTTTTAAACATACATTTTTAAAATATGAAAAATTAATGTGCTTTTCAGGGTCCAACATTTTAAAATATCCCTTTTTTCTAAGACAGTGTCTAATGGATTGGGCATTAGAGTCATCTTAGCAGTTTGCCAACTAGGGCATTGTTGCAGAGTATCAAATGTCTTATAAGTCAATATCCTTCTTTTGTGGTGTATTTTCTTCTAAGAAGGAACAATAACAAAAAATTACTAGTACCTAGGAAAAAGAGAAGTTGTTGTGTTTTGCCTAACACGTTAAACAAGTTATGAGCTATTTCCTGTTTCCAAGTTTGGCACCTTTGGAATCAAATGATTTTTCATGTCTCTAGGGTACTATTTAAAACTCACTATTTTGTAATTAATTTTGAGAGTTTCTTAATAAATGGTTCTAAGTGCTTAAAGGCTTCTTCCCATTAGAGTCATTGACTGGGGTTGAAAGCATATCAAAATACATCACATCTGAAGTGGTCATTGGTTGGTATGGATACTGGCAGAAATGATACATGATTATGCATGAGTATACATGCACAATTGTCTGAAAAATTAATAGACTGATAATAATGATTTTTATACATTAGAATATCTACAGATTGAGTTTCATTAAATTTTCTGTAATACTTCACCACATTCAGTTAAGTCTTGAACAATTTGAATTTTCCTTTTTGTTGGTTAGATGATTTACTAAGTCTCGGTTAACAGATATCACACTGAATTGAACACTAGCAAGAAAGGTGTCTGTAATCCTGACTTGGACAAAGTTTGAGCTACTCAAGAGCAAAGTCTTGATGGCATAACTGATCCAAGGGCACTGGCAGAACTGAGCTAGACTACTATGTAGGTCTCCACATTTAAGTACTAAGACCACATTTATCTCTATTTTCAAAGAAACACAGGGACATTCTTTTCTAAGCTATTTTTGTACATTTGGATCCATGGGATTTATTATTAGAAAGGCACCTTAGAGATATAACTTGCCCAAGTTCATCCCATTAGGCAAAGAATATCCCCATAAATAGCAGAGACATTGTTAAAACTCTGGTCTCTGGTCTTCCCACTCACTACTCTCTCTCATCTGGTATGGTTTACCTCCTATCTTTTGACTTCACATTTCTAGGCACACCAGCTTTGCAATTACAGGCCTGTGGAAATCATGTTGCAATTTTTTTATAAATAAGCTGAGGGTTGGAGTCCAATGGAAGTTTTATAATATAACCCAAAGTTACATCCCTCTAATAGAATTTCCAGCAGGTAACTGGTTAGAACTTGTCTAACCATTGTTTTCCAAAAACATCACAAACATGCATCGTGGATATACACAGTGCTACTGAACTGTATACTCTAAATGATTAAAATGGTAAATGTTATGTATGTTTGACCACAAGAAAATCTATTTGTAATGTCCATAAACATTTTATCTTAATGACATATTGTTGTTAGTGCTGTTTTCCCTGCCTATTCTTCCCTCCAGGTGTGTAAGTCCAATATGTTCAATGCCCAGTAATTCTGGGTTCACCGTGACACCTTTCCCTACTGCCTGCCCTAGCCTTTGAGATAACATGCTTCTCTGAGCTCCTACAGCACTGAGTCCATTTAACGTTGCAAATTTAGTATTTATCAAATTTTTACATTTATTTTTATAAATTTTATCACTGTGAATAAATTTTAAACCCTCTAAGGGGAGGCATTATGTCTTATTTTTCTCCGAATATTCATAAACTCTCAAATTATTTATCTTAAAGTTAGCAAAGGCAACATAAGTGTTTCTTGCTGTTGGCATGTTATCTAGCAGTAAGGTTTAACTAATTCAATTGTGACAATTAGAAGCTTGGAACTTAGCATCTGACCAGGTCAAATGTTCATTCATTTATTCTTTTATTAATTCAAACTAATTATAACATATAGTATGTTTTAGGCACTCTAGTACATGTTAAATACAGACATAAGTAAAAAAAAAAAAATCTGTCCTCAAGTTGCTCAAATCTTAGGAGGAAAGAAGAGCTAAAAACAAATAGTTATATTTTAATGTGGTAAGTACTGGGTGTGTTTTATTCAGTTGGAGAAATGTCAGTGACTTCTTAAAATTGTGGGATCAAAGCTGTATGCAAGCACTCCTACCACTTACCTAACTATGTGATTTGGAGATATATAACTTCTTTACATTTCAGCTTCCTCCCCTGTAAAATGGGTGTGAAAATAGTGCCTATCTCACAGCATTGTTTGAAGATCAAAGGAAATAATGCATGTGTCCTGCTTACCACGCTTAGCACATTGTAAACACCCAATTAGTTCCTTCTGTTGCCTTAGAAGATGACACGGAACCAAAACCACACTCTGTTTTCTGAGATGTAAAATTAGTTGTGTGTGTGCATGTAAATATATATGTACTATGCAGTCGATTGATTTTACATTATCTTTTAGCACATTTGGACTTAGGTGAATGCCCATTAGGTGCATCCCAGACTCACAGGGGTTTCTCTTTCTCTTGGAATGGCCAGATATGTAAATATGGGCCTCATGTGTCTATCACATCAGTGCCTTTGACTTTCCTCTTGGCTGTAACTGACTGGTCTAAGCGTAGATACATGATCTTGGCTGGATCAATCAGATTCTTTCTCTTGATCATTTGATCATCAAAATGAAGACTCAAGAAATGGGAGGCCACTAGATCTGAGATATCCTAACGGCAAAACTGTAAAGTTAGGGTCCCTGAATTGCCCCAGCGGCTCCCCTTCTGGAGGTTTGGTTGTTCACCAAGGCCTTTGGGTCTATGAGCTATAACAGCGTCCATTCAATAAACCGTCTCTTAAATGTGCCAGAGTCAGTAGCTGTTACTTACAACAAACAAACAAAAAATGTAACTAACACTGGGAAAGTGTTCTCCCTTTGCTAGTGTTCTCTAGCAAGACTGGCCAGATGGTTTCTCTTTCCACCAAAACCTATGAGAGTCTTCCTGAAGATGGCCTAATCAGAAGATCTGTGCAATTGCTTTCCAATAGGATTTTAAAGAATAAAGGGAAAATTGCATATTTTGTTTCAAATGATTTGCTTTCTACTCTGGCTTTTACTTTAACCTCTGAGACTTAGGGCAAGTCCGTATTTATTTACCTCTCTATCCCTGCCATTTTTCCATCAGTCAGTAGAAACAATGAGGTTTCTCTGATCTAACTCATAACTCACATATGAATTTCATAAGAAAGAGGGAGCCAGCTCTGAATTTGCTACAAGAACCTGAGTTTCTTTTTCTATTAGATTGGTGTAAAAGGAGTTGAGCTTTTTGCCATTAAAAGTAATGGAAAAACCGCAATTGCTTTTGCACCAACCTAATAGAAGGTGAGGTGCTTGAAGTATCTAGTCTGTAGGGGTCCTTCTGTAACTAATGTGACAATTGATTCTGTAACATTGATCAAAATAAGACAGATAAAAGAAATATTAATCTGATATAGAAAAGATCAATCATGTAGGAAATGCAAAGATACTTCATGTTTTTCTTAAATACTCAAGGATTAAGCGGGAAAACATCGCCATGATGTAACAGACTTAACATCGTATGGCTAAAAGATGTATGTAGCATTAAAAATAAAAAGAGAACCGTATCTACTTATCTTAGTACTACATGACGAAAAAAATGTCAGATTTACCTTTAATTTCTGGTGAGAGCTACTGCTGTGGTTGCTCTGAATGTCGTAACATATTGAACAGCAGTGCCAATGGGCTTAAAAAAAAAAAGGAAAAAGGGGAGAAAAACCTTACCCTGCAGACATTTATGTTTATTTTCCCACATCTTTAAAAAATTTATTGCTTTTACTTAACTCATCTTAAGACATTAGTAGTTCTTAAACAATGTGTGGTACAAAATGTTATATTTGGTGGTCCTGTTTCAAGCCCCAGAGAACAACAATCCCCATAATAAAACTGATATTTCACAAGCCTCACAGGACTCAATTAGAAGAGAATCTGAATTGCCTCTTACTCTGGGGAAAGGGTCAGAATTCAGATCATCTAGATAATATGAACACAAATAGAAAACAATTGTTATACAATTGGGTTACAAATTTAATTCAGGAATGATAGATGCCTGTAATCCTTATTAAAGTATGCAGAGTTTGTTATAAATTCTATACAAAGAAAACTGCAATGTAAGCTGATTGTTATATATTGATCTATACACACATAATTTTAATATATGGACTGTATAAATGTGTATAAGGATTGCATAAGCATTATGTGGATGTAAATGTATATATATGTGTTTATATCTATACCTATATATAGGACATCTGTATGTAGATGATCAGCTACATTAAACCTGGGAAAATAACTGTTTTCTCATAAATAAAACACAAAAGTGATCTAGTACTCAATTTTAGACTACTTTTGTCCTAGTTATATTTTTACTCCAAATAATGTTAATAAATTTTAAAATTGTTTCAAATTATTTGATTATGAGCACATTCCTCAGAGCATGGAGCTTCTACCTTCCCAAAGTATAAAAGTGATTTTCCCCCAATATTGGGGTTGGTTAGATGTCAGGGAAGGATGGGAGAAGAGGATGTTATCATATAATACAAATTAAATTTCTGGAGTCATGGCATACTTGCAGTTATCAAACATCCAACTTTAATTGTGATTTCAAATCCTGAAAACCCCTTTTATAGCCCATCTTTGTCTCCCTTATAAACTAGCCATTTAAACTGGAAAACACAAAATCACTGTTTGTATGCTTATTGTAAGGCTTGTTAAGTCTTTTCCAAATATACATCCAGTCATGCGAAAGGTGCCACTGCCATTCCCTAGGAACCAAGAATCCTGTCTGAATCAGGAGAACTCATAAAAAGCAAAGATCATTTGGACCTTAATATATGTTCTGTAATCAACCATAAAAACATTTACTCTATTTTGCAACTGTGTTTCTCTCCTTTGTGAAATTGTTCTGTATGCCTGTGCTAAGCCAGTGTTTACAGCTTGGTTTCTTTTTTCACTTTAAAACAAGGCATTCAGCCAACTTTAAACACTGCCTACTTCTAGCCAATTGTCCTTTTCTCTCTGTCAACATTTTTGTTAAAGGAAAAGCACATGACTAAATGTGATGTTTCTAACATATTTAAAAAGAAATTCTGTGAAATGGTGGTGATGTCCAACAGATAATCACTACATATCATTTCCTTGAATGGTGCCCTAAGAATTCTAAATTTCCTTGCTGTTTGGGGTTGTTTTAACCTTGTATGCAATTTTGAATTAAAAACAGGTCAAAGCATAACCATGTATTCATTAACTATTACAGATAAAAACCATTAAATACTAAAAAACCGCCATTATTATTATGCTAGAAACCAAGTACTTCACAGTGTACAATCTCACAACAATCTATTCTTCACAATATTGTTATTTTTCTTCACAATAAGGAAATTGAGGCTCGGAAAGACTAAGTATCTTACATAGGGTAACCGCCAGCCATTGAGTAACATCATCACTGAAGTACAACTCAGGCTGTCTAAGCCGCACATTTAACCAGTACACCATGCAAATATGTATTGAGTATATGCATTTCAGATGCAGCTTTGAAGATATCTACATATGTATCTGTGAATGTGTATATGCATATATATTTATATCTTTATGTTCATTTATATTGCCACCTTACTATCTAGACAGACAAAGACTAAAAACACTGTACAATGGGGGTGGGAGAAGAGTATATAATTGTTAAACTAATAGTATAAAGCAATGGTTTACAAATATTTTTCCAGCAAGACAAATATTCAAAACACACTCTCAATTAATGTGTTATGACTTAAATTGAGTCCAAATAATGTCCAATTCTAGCATGGTAGCTTTAAATCCATCCTGTTCTTTCCTACTTGTAAGAACATAAAAGAGAGCAAGTACAATATAATAACATTAAAATGTAAATTGATTAATTCATATATGTATCAAACACTAAAAGAAATCGCAACAAAAGCCAAAATTGACAAATGGGATCTAATTAAACTACAAAGCTTCTGCATAGCAAAAGAAATAATCATCAGAGTGAACAGGCAACCTAAAGAATGGGAGAAGATTTTTGCAATCTATCCATTTGACAAAGGGCTAATATCCAGAATCTACAAAGAACTTAAACAAATTTACAAGAAAAAAACATCCCCATCAAAAAGTAGGCAAAGGATATGAACAGACACTTCTCAAAAGAAGACATTTATGTGGCCAACAAACATATGAAAAAAGCTCATCATCTCTGGTCATTAGAGAAACGCAAATCAAAATCACAATGAGATACCATCTCATGCCAGTTAGAACGGTGATCGTTAAAAAGTCAGGAAACAACAGATGCTGGAGAGGATGTGGAGAAATAGGAACATTTTTATACTGTTGGTGGGAGTGTAAATTAGTTCAACCATTGTGGAAGACAACGTGGCAATTCCTCAAGGATCTAGAACCAGAAATACCATTTGACCCAGCAATCCCATTACTGGGCATGTACCCAAAGGATTATAAATCATTATACTGTAAAGACACATGCACACATATGTTTACTGCAGCACTGTTAACAATAGCAAAGACTTGGAACCAATCCAGATGCCCATCAATGATAGACTGGATAAAGAAAACGTGGCATATATACACCATGGAATACTATGCAGTCATGAAAAGGATGAGTTCATGTCCTTTGCAGGGACATTGAGGAAGCTGGAAACCATCATTCTCAGCAAACTAACACAGAAACAGAAAGCAAAACACCACATCTTCTCACTCATAAGTGGGAGCTGAACAATGAGAACACATGGACACAGGGAGGGGAATATCACACCCTGGGGCCTGTTGTGGGGTCGGGGACTAGAGGAGGGATAGCATTAGAAGAAATATCCAATGTAGATGATGGGTTGATGGGTGCAGCAAACTACCATGGCACATGTATACCTATGTAACAAACCTGCATGTTCTGCACATGTAATCCCAGAACTTAAAGCATAATTTAAAAAAGAAAGAAGAAGAAGGAGAAGGAGAAGAAGAAGAAGAAGAAGAAGAAGAAGAAGAAGAAGAAGAAGAAGAAGAAGAAAAGAAGGAAGAAGGAAGAAGAAGCAGGAGCAGCAGCTCTGATTCAAATGAACTTTCCCTAGTGGCTCCCAGCATAGTACTACCTTCCAGATGAGCACACAACCCTGAAGGGATCTAAGGTGAGTACTGAATGGAACATAAAACCAAGAGAAATAGCAGAGGGCTATACATTTTAAGCCACTCTACTCAGCAACTGTGCCATAAAGACTGCTCGGCCATCCCACAACAGCATGTTGTTTTGTAGTATGATGGAATAAAGCTTCTACCTAGAGAATTATATTATCAAGATCACAACTGTCACAGAATACACACTCTGTCACAGAATACACACTCTGTCACAGAATACACACTCTGTCACAGAATACACACTCTCAACCATATGAATTGCTTTTAATTCTACTCACAATCTCACTAAGCTATTTATTAAACAATGACATCATATAAAATTGTGAAAATTATAATCTACTGTACTCTAGAATATACAAAATAATCTTTATAGCCAAAGAAAGGGCAAGGGTTTTTATTTCTCTCTCCCACGTCAAAGATATATAAAGGATTGTTTGTAATTAAAAGGAAAAAGAAAATCAAATGTACATGTTTAGCAATAGGAGACTGGTTAAGTAAATAATGATACACTTCCTACAATGGAACACTCTGCAATGACTATAAAGAATGGAGTAGAGGCCGGGCACGGTGGCTCACACCTGTAATCCCAGCACTTTGGGAGGCCTAGGAGGTTGGATCACCTGAGGTCAGGAGTTCGAGACCAGCCTGACCAACACGGTGAAACCCCATTCCCACTAAAAATACAAAAATTAGCTGGACATGATGGCATGTGCCTGTAATCTGAGCTACTTGGGAGGCTAAATCTGGAGAATCACTTGAACCCAGGAGGTGGAGGTTGCGGTGAGCCAAGATCATGCCATTGCACTCCAGCCTAGGCAATAAGAGTGAAACTCCATCTCAAATAAAAATAAATAATAAATAAATAAATAGAAAAGAAAAGAATGGAGTAGATATTCATGTATTAACATGGAACTAGCAAGACGGCCCATTTAGTTTAAAAAATCAAGGTATAAAGTAGTGTGTGCAGCTAGGGTCAAACAGGGATAGATAAACATATATGCATGAAAATGTTCCAAAGAAGTAAACAAATAATTGAAGAGTTATGTCTGGGATGTGGGACTGCAGGTCTAAAGCAAAAGAAAGATTTGCTTTTTAATGATCTTTTGTCCAGAATGAATATTTTTAAACTATGTGATATGTTCTTTTCATTATAATAAAAATAATAAAGGAAAACTAGGTGTGGTTTCAAATTTTAACTAGGCAAATTTTGCCTATCTTTTCATAGGCAAAAATATAAAGTAAAAACAGAAAAATCTAGGCAGTAAATGGTAGTGAACATACCTTTATTACATTATTATTTCCTTTTCATTGTCCCAAAGCCTAATTCTTTAGACTCAAAATAGGCACAACAGAATGACTGAAACACATGATAGACCAAGAAAAAAGCTTTGGTTCCTTCTCCAGGTTCTTTTCATGGCCATTAGATTCCTCTTTTCCAGTTTGCAACAGTGGAATCTAACATTGAATTAGAGATTGCTGATTTTGTATAAACAAAAATCCTTGCTGGCTGTAATTTTCATTTGTTTATTTTATTACTCAGTCAATCCTGAAATGGAACTTCAAATTATTATCTATTTGTTATTGATACAACTAAACACAAATTTCAAGCTAATAATTCTTGAAAACATTTTTAGTCATCACTAAATACACTCCTGAAGCAACCCAAGAGTCATTGAATATTTTGAAATTGCATTTCCTAATTTAAAGCTGTAAAAAAGAATGACTGCATCAAATTATCTTTGTCTTTCAAACTATTTACCTGAAACTCTTATTTGAAACCTCATGGTGAATGAACTAGTATGGGCTTAGCTAATCCTACAAACAACTTTGAATGAAAAAAATAAAAAGTCTGAGTTTCTGCTCTTCTCTTCCTACCTATACCCCCAATCCTTCATATACTATTTAACCATGTGATATTCTCCAAGTCTCAAAAATTAAAATCTTCTGTTGGTCTCAACGAGTACTGGGCTTATATAAAATTTTACAAAATTCAATTCTTCTGGAATAGACAGGACAAAAATTCTAAAGCACTTTTTTCTCTAAATCACCACCATCCTAAGGCCCAGAAAAATTCTAATTAAGAGTCAACAATAGTCAAATCTCTAGCTATATTAATTTATTATGAATCAGCATCATAGATGTATTTATTTCTCAAAAGTGCTTGAACAATACACTTAATGTACTTTGTGCATTATCTGAAAATAAAATTAAGAAAACAATTTCATTTTAAAAATTATTGATAAAGAACAAAATATCCAGGAATAAATTCAACCAAGGGAGGTCAATATTTGTATAATAAAACATATAAAACACTGTTGCAAAAAATTAAAGAAGAGCTAAATACATGGAAAGACATTCCATGCTCATGAAATGGAAGATTAATATTGTTAATATGGTAGTACCCCCAAATTGATCTACACATTCAATGCAATTCCTATTAAAATTTCAGCAACATTTTTTTCTACAGAAATAGATAAATTGATACTAAAATTCAAATGGAAATGCAAGGGATCTGGCATATTCAAAACAATCTTGAAAAATAAGAAGAAAGTTGGAAGATTCAGACTTCCTGATTTCAAAATTTATTTACAAAGCCACAGTAATACAAACAAGTGTTGTACTGGCAGGAAAATAGACACATAGATAAATGTAATATAACTGAGGATCCAAAAACACACCCACACATCTAGGTCAATTTGTTTTCAACAAAAGTGACAAGACCATTCAACAGGGAAACAATAGTCTTTTCAACAAATAGTTTTGGGACAATTGCATATCCTCATGCAGAAGAATAAATTTAGAACCCTACAACACATCAGGACCTAAGATTAACTAAAAATGAATCAAAGACTTAAATGCAAGAGTAAAACTATAAAACATGCAGAGAGAAACACAGGATTACATCTTCATGACCATGAGTCAGCCAAAGATTTCTTTAGATACAACATCCAAAATACAAGCAATAACAGAAAAAATAAACTGGACTTTATCAAAACTAAAAACTTTTGTGCTTTAAACTATCATAAAAGTAAAACAGACAAGCTACAGAATACAGAAAATATTTGCATATCATTTCTCTGATAAGGACTTATATCAAGACTGTATAAAGAACTCTCACAATTCAGCTATAAAATACAAATAATTCAATTTTAGAATGGGCAATGGGTTTGAGTAGCCATTTTTCCAAAGAAAATATCCAAATGGTCACATGAAAAGATGCTTAATATCATTAGTCACTAGGGAAATGAAAATCAAAGCTGCAATGAGATCCCACTCCCTATGTACTGGATATGACTAAATTTCTTTTCTCAAAAAAAGGCAAAAAACAAGTGTTGGTGAGGAGGTGAATAAATGATGCACCCTCCTGTATTGCAGCAGCAGATGTTCAATGGTGCAAACACTGTGGTAAAAATTTTGGTCCCTCCTCTAATAGTTAAACATAGGGTTATCCTACTACATGGCTCAGCATGTCTACTCCTAGGTATACAGCCAAGAGAAATGAAGACACACTTTTACAACATTTACACAAAGACTTGTAAAAGAATGTTCACAGCAGCATTATTCATAATAGCCAAACCCAAACATCTATCAGCTGATAAACAGATAAATAAAACGTGGTACATTCACACAATGGAATATTATTCAGCCATAAAAAGGAGTGAAGTATGAATACATGCTGCTATAACATGGATGAAACTTGAAGACATGGGATTAAGTCAAAGAAGCCAGACAGAAGGCCATAGATACAGAAAGTAGATGAGTGGTTGCCAGGAGCTGGGACAAGAGAGGAATTAGGTAGGGGATATCAATTTCGGATGATGATAATATTCTAGCATTAGGTAGTGGTGATGGTTGCACACATTGTGAATATATTGAAAACTACTGAATTTTTCCATTTAAAATAATAGGAAAAATGATTTGTGCATCTCACTTCTGTAAATTATACCTCAATAAAGTTAACATGAGGAAAATGAAAGTCAGCAAGAATTATTTTTAAGAGCATGTAAAAGGCTGGTAAGGAAAAAAAAATGGGTAGTAAAAGATCAGCACCCAAATTTATAAACAGAGGTATCCACAGACACTATTTGATATAAATGTACGAGTGCAAAGCATTTAAGAAATGCTATTCTTGGAGAACCTATGGCTATCCCAAAAATCATGGGATTAAATGAAATGAGCTTCATAAGGATTAAAGGCTTTCTTCAAAGGTCTCTACCTGTGAACAGCCATTCAGTCAGAAATGGTGCTAGGAAGAGATACACTGCCTACATGCCTACATTTTATGTGGACATCAGCCACATAAAGATCCTTCTCAAGTTATTGTTCACTGATCTAGAGGAAACAGCTGCTGGGCCCTTAGCATGCTTGCAGTGGGGTCACAGGAGGCATGGGAGGCCTTCCATGGAAAGTCCACATCTTCATGAGTCAGAGTTCTGCATAGAAGAAACACGAGAGTCCCACAATAAGGCACTTTATTATCAGATTGATCAAAAACCTGTACATGAGTGTGTTGCCATTTTCATCAATCCATTCAACAAATATTTACTGAGCATCTACTATGCATCAGGTACTGCAGAGATACAAGAGAATACTTATTTTTGTGTAATATTCTTTGTGGGTATCAAGAATGCAAAATGACATGCTCCTCTGCTTACAAACCTGCAGTGATGCACAATTTTTCTGCAAACAAAAGCCTTAACCATGTCCTGTGAGGTGCTATGTGGTAGGGACCTATCCTTTACCTCTCTGACCTCACCTCCAACTTTCCTAACCCTTGTTTCCTTCACTACAGTCACTGGCCTCTTGGTTAGTCTACCAATGCAGTCAGCATGCTCCCTCATTTGGGCCTTTGCACGAGCTGTTCTATGACATTGAAAAATTTTCCCTGGATTTGCTCATGGCTCACTTTCTCTACTTCCTTCAAGACTTTGCTCAAATTGCAACTTCTCCACGAGCCCTGCCTACCCTGAACACCTTATTCAAATCACAACCCACTTGCCTCTAGCATTTCCTAGTCTTCTTACTCTGCTCTAATTTTCTTTCTCTTTCCACATTCCATTTTAACATGCTATGTAATTTCCTTACTTACACTTTCTTTTATTGCCCAACCCCCAGACTGTAAGACCACGGGGGAGGAATTTATTTTTTGTCTGTATTGCACACTACTGTCTCTCCAGCACCTACTACAGTACCTGCTCCATAAATACTGTTGAATTGAGCAGAAACAGTAAAAATACCTTTAGAACACTTTCTTTACAAAGAAAGAGAGAAAGAAAGAAAGAAAGAA
>NW_012115088.1:6148359-6213955 GCF_000951035.1 Colobus angolensis palliatus
AAAGAAAGAAAGAAAGAAAGAAAGAAAGGAAAACCCTCTCTGGACTGGATATTTGGGGATACTATTTTAGAGCACCTGAAATCACAGCTATAATTCTATGGCCCAAGCAACTACACTGGCCTCTGAGATGTGAAGGTGAAGGCACGCTATCACTCAACAGTGGATAGGGTTTCCTGAGATACCTGAACACCACTCAACTGTGCTTCCCATCCCTGCTTATCCCATTAATACCTGTCAGTGAGCTATGTGAGTGGACAAAAATTATTTATATGTAAAATGTTTATTATGTAATGATCTGCATTTTCTGAAAGCAGTCCAAAAGAGATTGGAAACGATGGGCTGGAAGAGAGATCTATTTACTCTAGTTCCTAAATCTTCTCTGATCTTCATAATCCCTGGTATCTCAAGTGATACACGTGGTCACTGAAATTTTTTATTTCCTTATCTTGTTCTAATTTTTTTCACTCCCCCCTCAAAGAAAAATAAAGAAAAAGAAAGAAAAAAATCCCCGGAGCTTTACTGCTAAGTAAAGTTTATCCATAACGTATTGTTAAAGTTTCTTTGATTTTATTTGTAATTCTTGTCTAAGCTTGTACATTCACAGGCTAAGAAAACTCAAGGCCATTTAATCATGACAGCTCTAATCAACAGAAAAGACTTCATTATTAAAATGTTCATTTTGAAATGTGTGAAAATTGTAAACGGGGATGATGTGATGTGTATATGACATGAGATTATCGGGATACAAAACGGGGCCCAGGGAGGCACCTTTGTTTGCCTTTATACAACAGTACAAAAGCAATCACTTGGCTGAAAGCAGATGCTGTTTTCTATCCTCTTCACTGGCTAAATCACTGGTACCCATGCATTGTCTTAAAGTATTTCAACTAAATTCCACTGATTGGTCTGTAAAATTGAGAGATTAAGATCCACCCCCAAACAATTTATTTTCCTTCTAAAGTGAAAAAAAAAAAAAAATTCTGGTACCTTCAACTGAATAGAAAAAAATCCCATGAATTCCTTTTCTGTTTTCAAAACCTAAGCCTAATTTCTCAGCACTATAGATGCAAAATAATACATGTTAATGGATTTAGCACCAAAGAATTGAAACATTATATCTGCATGAAAAAAAAAACAGAAGAGACAGCTTAAGTTTCCATTTTAAATAGATATTTAAGCAAAAAACCTGTTTAGAATATTCTAAAACAAATATCAGTTATTTATATCTATGCCTTGTAAGTTAAACAATTTTGCCTTATGTGTATATTAAATTTAAAAGGTCTTAAAATTTCTTTGCAGTGAAAATGACTTTTCTGCATGGTCCATAAAATTAGAATTTTTTTTCTAGTAAATGAATTTTCAAAAGCAAATGTCAAAACTCAACTTGGAAAAATTCCAGTAACTCTAATTCTATTATTACAACCAGTTTAAAATAAATTTTAGGTAGCAAGTTATATACAGATTAGAATATTTCTAGGCATTAAGCATGTATTTTAAGTGAAAGAATACAGAAAATTATACACAAATGAAGAAAACACACAGATTTTACTCCATTGCTTTAGAAAAGTTAAAAAAAAAGGTTTACAAGAATTTATAAAATAAATAACATAATAAAGTTGGACATTAAATGTTTTTAGTTTAAACTCTAAGTACATGAGAAAGCACCTGTACAAAATATTTATTTGTATTTGCATGAATAGCATTTTTTATTTATACAAATAGCAAGCACACGCTAGTCAAGGCTGTCATCAATTTTAAGATGAAAGTCATTGAATGACCGGAAAAGTATTAATTATACCATCTTCCACACTGAACTGAGAATAATAATCAATTCTAAGCTGTTACATTGACTGCAAGAACTCATTTCTTGATTTTTTTTCAAGACTAATCCACTTCATTCTGAAAAAGAAAAATGTTTTTTTGTGAGTGCCTACTACATGCCAGGACTATGCAAAAGGCTAAATATGAGTATGAAAACAAATGAGATTGCTTTTGCTTTGTAGTATCCATACTTAACTGGGCCAATTTCCTTTACATAATGAGCTTAATATGCAATTGTAAAGTAAGTTAATCAGCAAGAGTTCTCTGTTATACTCTATCCCCTACTTTTCCTGTAGAGCTGTAGAGTCCTGCAAATGGCCAGCAGCAGCAGCAACAGCAGCAGTTGCTATATGGGAAATTGAAGCCAGGGCAATCACAGCAGGAATTTAACTTCTGATGAAGAAAAAGGAGGGAGGAGCAGGAGGAGGAAGAGGAGGGGGAAGAGGAGAAACAAAATATTTTAGTGTTTGGTTTAGTCTCATGCCCATCAGAAAGCAAGTTGAATCAAACAAAGTTGCTTCCATTCTATAACTTTTCTGTTTAAGAAGAAAGAGGAAGACCACAGTCTCTTTATCAGGACACATAAAAAGCACTATTGATTAAGGAAAAGAGTAATAAGTTAGCCTTCATTAAAATTTAGAATTTCTATTTGTCAAAAAATACCATTAAGAAAGTAAAAAAGCAAGCTACAGACTAGGAGAAGGTATTCACAAGACACATACCTAACATATGACTTATGTGCAGGATATAAAAAGAACTCCTACAAATCAGCAACAAAAAGATAGACAATCCAATATAAAAAATGGGCATATGATCTGAACAGAAACTTCCACAAAAGGCTATCCCAATGGCCAAAAAACTTATGAAAAGATGTTCAAAATCATTATTCACTGGGAAAATGCAAATTAAACCACAACAACATACTATTGCTCGTCTACCAGGATAGTTAAAGAACTAGTATCAAGTGTTGTTGAGGATGTAGAATAACTTGAGTGCTCACACATTGCTGGTAGGAGTTCAAACTTGTTCAACCACATTGAAAAGCTCTTTGGACTCCTTTCTGAAGTTAGTCCTATGTTTATCCTAAAACCCAGGAATTCCACTTTTAGGCATATACCCAAGAGAAATGAATGAATGTGTTCACCAAATGACATTTGCAAGTATGTTCATGGTAACATAATTCATAAAAGTAAAACATTGATATCATCACATGTTCAGCAACAGTAAAAAAATTGTGGCATATTCATATAACAGAATACTATACAGCAATGAAAAGAATGAACTACTGACATATACGAAAACTTACAGGCCCAAAGTTGAGCAAACAATAGGTGCCAGATACGAAAGGACATATACTAAAGGATTCCCATTTACATGAAATCAAAAATAGAAGACAAAACAAATCTATTGGTCAGAGTAGAGGTTACCTTTGTGGGTATCAGCTAAAAGAGAGGGGGTACAATGGAGGTAGTGTAAATGCTGTATCCTTTCTTCTTCCTGGTGGTGGTTACAGGGGTGTCTACATAAACAAAAATGTATGCTCCTACCATGACTGCACCTCTGAATTGATCACCTGATTCTTTGAAGTCAATAAGCCAGATGATGACAGTTCCTTCCTCAAGCCCATCAGTGGCTCCCATTTCACTTGAGGTACAAAAAAAGTCAAGCTCTTTTAATGGTCCACAATAAACATATTTGGCCACTCCAACCCTTCTAATTTATTCTGCTCCTTGCTACTGTTAAAACATGCCTTGAATATTGCTGTCTCAGGGCCTCTGCCCTGGCTGTTGCCTCTGCCTGGAATGTTCTTTCTCGCAATATCCACTAACCTCCCTCTCTCAACTCCCCAAGACTGTGTTTAAAAGTAATCTTCTCACCAAGCTCTATCTGATCTCATCCTGTTTAACACTGCAAAGCCCGCACTTCAGTGTGTGCACATGTACCTGTGTGTGTGTTTGAAACCAATCACAATCAGGCTTGCCACACTGAATAAATAAACTGAGTTTCAGTGTATTATCAAAAAAGAGAAAAACACACTTAAAAAAATTTACAATTTTTTAATATGCAAAACTAGCTCACATTCTTTCTCTTTCAGTCTTCAGTAAATATTTAGAAAATACAAAAAAAAAAAAAAAAAACCACATTTTTTGTGTGGCCTCTGGGGAAGCTGGAAAAAACAGCAGGATGTGGGAAGAATATGACGAGCTGCCTAATAGTGTTAATGGTGTGTGTGTGTGCCTGTGTATGTGTGTTTGTGTGTGTGTGTTGGGTATGCAAACATACAGAATAGAAGGCAAGAATTGAAAGCAGTGATGCAATGTGTAAAAAAGAGCCCATAAGGAATGTTAACAAGAGCTTTTCCTTCATTTTGACCCCAAATAGGATGAAAACTTTTCCTTTCGGCTGAGGAAATGAGTTTGACTAAATAAGAGTGAGATACGAAATTGGAGGTGGGAAACAAAGGGACCGTCAGAAGCAAAATGAGAGGGTAAATTGTTTTTTTCTGTCATGGAAGAAAGTTTAGCGAAAAAAAAGAGTGTCTCAGCTGCAGTATTCTTATATTTCTGAGTCTTCTCAGGGGCTTTCACAGACCTGCAGAAGCAGCTACTGAATTACACTCAGGCCAAAGGCTGGTTGACCTCACTGGTCCAGGAAGGTAATGTAGCAGGATAGCCCTCCTTTGTACAACTGGATTACCCACAGTCACTTGTCCCCATTCCTGCAGGGGAAAGGGAAGAAACTAGTGCTTGTGTCAGGAGGGTTTTAAGAGATGAAGATGTGGAAAGACCTTATTTTAGAATAAGCATAGTCTGTGTAAAAGCATGAACAAGACAAGCAGAACATTGGGTTCACAGAAGTAAAAAGACCAGGTTTACTGAAATGTCAATGAAAGGGAAAGAATACACAAATTGTATTGTACACAAAGTGCCAGGCAAAGGTTAGGTATCTCTCTTGTAACCCACCTCAAAGGGTTGGTCAATGGGCTGGCTGTAAAGTCTTGGTTATGCCATTGGTAATAACTTTGCCCTCAGTCTAATGCTATAGTGAGGAATTCCCCTACCTAGGTATTCAGGTTGAAACCTCTTGAGGGTCATCAATATGTTGCTGGTTGGGGTGATGGACACACAAGAAGGATATACTGACTTCCCCACCCCTCGTTGAGCCCTCAGACTTTCATTTTGCACTGGGTCCTGCAAATTACATTGCTGGCCATGTACAATGGGTTGAGGTGTCTGGGAAATTCTCTCCTAATGAAAAGGTCAGTTAATGCACCTTGTACTTCCTGTCACCAGGGATCTATTCCACCTCCCACTACCTGTGACCATGCTGCCGCCCCCCATCATGCCGTCTTACCACCCTCCTTCCAATCTGGCAGCTGACAGCACGGGCCTTGGCTCCAGACTGACCTGTCCCAGGGGAACTGGAGGGTAGGGAACAGCTGCTGTTGGGAGCCATGCCTGTGAAATTCTTCAAAGGCCACATGTAAGCCACATGCAAAGCTCTGTGCCTCTAGCAGCCTTCAACTGCATTGCCAACCACCCTAAACAGCCTCATCGTTACTCATAAGTGGGACTGGAGTCCAAGGACAAAAATTCTAGGAGGATTTGACTGATTAATGGATGCATATTTCAATTTCAAACTGCTTATTGGTATACGTTAAACTTCGTGATTTATTGTCAGGAATAACAGTAGATAGGAAAATGCTTTTCAAATTCAAACTAAGCAACATTAGATAAAGTGTCACGATCAGATGTTTTCCTTTGACCAAAGATTCATGTTTTCTTTAAACAATCAAACATTTCATATTGAGGACTATTTGTAATTGTTCATATATATAACTGAAACTAATTTTGCTTTCATATTCTGAGACATATGCCCTTTCACTGACAAAAATAAATCTATATAAATACAAATAATGTGCTCCTTCTCAAAGTTAGGGGGACATAAAACTGACAAGGAGGCAATGGAGAAGAATCCTAAACTAATAAATCGCCAATTCCGTATCCTCTTCATTTTCTCATTCCTCTAAATCATGTAAAAAGAACAGTTAGGCAAGAAGAGAACAGATTTTACAAGAATAAAAATACAAGTCAAAAGAAGAGTAAGCCATTTAAAAAAAAAAGGGGGGGTTTACTAGTTTGGGGAGCTACCATCTCAAATTCTTACTTACCTCTGGATGGACTCTGGCTTTGTTTTTCTTTATATTGTATGTTTTTTTAAGTATTGGGTATTAAATGAAAGCCTGCAATGTTATTCTCTTAATCCAATGTAAATGACTAACTCTGCAGATGAGTTAATAAGTAAAATGAGAGCTGAAATGTTTCAAAAAGATTTGACATCCAAGTCAGGGATTTTTCACTGAGGTCCAAGTCATTCTAAGGGCTCTATGGATGGCATTTTTTATGAGTTGTTATGAGTCTCTTGAAACAATAAAGAAAATGTTATGTTTGATGTGTCCTTTATTGAGAGAAGAGTCTACAGCTTTTGCCAAATGCAAAGGGATCTTTGAAGTCACTGCCCTTACCAACCATTAGGATCTCAGAAATAGAGTTTAATTAGCACCAACAGTTCTGGTGGAATCTTCATAGTGAGTATCGAGTTGCGTGGTTTGAAGGGTGCGGCACAATCATCCCTGCGAGTATTGAATTCCTGCTGTGGTAAAGACTTGGTACTAGGCATAGCACTATCAGACTAGTATTGAGACAACCTACCCGACTTGGGGATATTCCCACCACAATGGTGGAGACAGAATCAGAACTCTCCTGGTGGCAAAGCACTATGCAAACACTGTTTTTCCTCCTTATGGTGCAACAGTGATTGCTGCAAGGCATTTTTCCTTCGGTTGGCGCCTCTGATCACCTCAACAATCCTGGGAGGCACAGAAAAGAGGTATAATCGACCCTATTGGAAAGAGAAGAAACTGAGGTGTTAGGAGAGAGCATTTGCTTCCCCTCATGCTCCTACAACAGTCTTCAGATCAGGAAGCTTCTGCTTCTCTCTCCAAGGAAAACAGCATTTGAAAAGAACCCGGGGGGCCTTTTTCTGCCGCCTACTCATGCCTCCTCTTGGCAGAAGCAGTGGCATATCTATACCTGCCAGGTGGGTTGGGAGAAGCTGGCTATGTGAATTTCTCCCTGGATTCTCCCCTCTGAATCCAGAGAAGAAAGACTTGGATCCTCTTCAGTTCCCACCCTCCTCTGTGTAAGCAGCAGGTCAGGGCCCAGAGCCAAGACCTGACTGCAGGGGCAGATCAGGAGTTCAGCTTGCTTTCTCTTTCTCCTCCCAATGGATGCAAGGGTGAGGTTCTAAGAAAGCATGTCTGCCCTGCAGACCCAAACTCTCCCACCAGGGAGTTGTCTCACAGTCATGCTGAAAGAAAGGAAGGAAGAGAATGAATATTAGCCATCCCAACTCTGGTAGGTTGCCTCACTTTCTAATTCTGCCTTATTGGTAACAGAAGTGCTATTTTCATCTCCATTTGCATGACTCGTGTGTCACTTCTCAGGTGGTTCCAAATTCAAGAGTGAGGAACAAGGTAAGACTCATTCTCTCTTAAATTCCTAGCAAGAGTTTCATGGAGCTACATGGTTTAATCAAGATCACATACCTAATAAGCAGTTTGTCAACAATAACCACATTTTCCCAATCCCTTCTCTTCAAAAACAAAGAGGAGTACCAGGAAACAATCTCAGAAATCCAAATGTATTATTTGGACAATGAGACTAAGTATTTGAAATGGGTACTAACCCAGAAAATCATCCCAGGTGTAGGTCACATATTATTTAAGAAACAGATAAATCCCACTTTCTACATTAAGTTTAATTTAATTACTATGGGTTGTTTAACATTCTCAGGCTCAGTTTCATCTATAAAATGAGGGTTTCAGGCAGGTGATCTGCAGAAGCCCTCCCAGTGTGAACATGCTCCTAGTATTTGAGCCCAAACCAGTCTACAAAGATCTGAAACTTTTCCTGAAACTATCATACAATCACAGCCTTATTCTCCACCATCATATTTTCTACCTGTACCCATAATTTAAGCATTTTACCATAACATTATCCCCTCCTGTAAGCTCTTGTCAGAGAATATTATATGCAACCCTCTTGACTGCCTAATTCCTACCAAAAGTTCAAGGTCTTTTGTTCACCTAAAAACATCATTAAGAAAAAAGTGAGAGAAGAATTCCTAAAAATGATTAAGAAAAATATAAACAATTCAGTTTTTTAGTGGGCAAAAGAGAGGAACAGGCACTTCACAAAAGAGGCTAACCAAATGACTAACGGGCATAAGAAAAAGGTCTCAACTTATCAAGGAAAGACAAATTAAATCCCAATGAGATACCACTACATGATCACCAGAATAGATAACATTTTAAAAGAAAAACAATACCAAGAATTGTTGAAGACATGGAGCAATTGGAAAGCTCAGACATTGCTAGTGGAAGTATATGCTGGTTTTGGAAACTAGTTTAGCAGCATCCTCTAAATCTAAATATGCATCTACCCTAGGACCAGCAGTTCCATTCCTGGAAGAAATAAGTGCAAATATCCAATAAAAGCCACAAACAAGAATTCCCATAGCAATTTTATTCACAACAACCAAAAAAGGAGGGGGGAGACAACTCAAATATACATCAATGATATAAAGGATAAATGATATAAAGGATAAATACATTATAATGTATTCATGCAATAGAATACTGCATAGCAATGAAAAAGAATGAACAACTGCTAAATATGGAACAGGGATGAATCTAGCAGACACTATATTGAACAAGACTGAAAGAAAATTGATACTGTATGGTTCAATTTATATATGCATCCCACTTCGAAGCACAGCCAATCAGTTGTGACAAAAGTCAGAAAAGTGATAGATATTGGTTGGGAATAAGGATGAGGGAGCCATTGGCTGCTACACAGTTCTAAATTTTGATCTATGTGTTAGTTTTAAACAAGTGTTTACAGATGTAAATATTTACCAAACTAGACACTTGAAATTAGCTGGTCTTTACACACTTTACTAGTTGTATGTTACATCTTAATTCTAAAACAACAGCAAAACAATAATAAAAGCACAGATTCACAGGAACATTCATGAGAATTAACTAAAGAATGTTCAACTTCTTGATTTCTTAGGATAGTCTAAATTTTATGCTTGCATGAAGGGAGATCTACATGCCTCTTCAACTGTACTGCATCCCTTCAGCCTCTCATTAGAAATTCACTGAACTAGGCTTTAGAATTTATCTCCTGTTTTATGTTGAGGGTTGTCTAAGAAACAAGATGAAATCTGATACCATTTTATTCTATGGATGTTTTTTGAGGACATTTTCTACCATCTCTTCTTAATGGAGAGGCAATGGAGAAAATTCTTTTAGGGTTCATGCCAGGAAAGCTGTTTCTCTTGAGCAACTGACATGTTTTTATGTGACCAATGCTGTTAATCCTGTAACCGAACTTCCTGGTGGTCAGAACAAAGAGAGGGGAAAAACACACATCGATTGGCTTGTGACTTTTTCTGGCTTTCCACCTACTTCTTGAGCCACTCTCTTTTAGGGCTTTCTGGAACATTTATCTTTGTTAACTACTTTTATTCCTGGTTTCATTTTACTTTTCTATTCTTTTAGTTTTTTCTACCACAGTTTCTTTATTATTTTTATTGTATTGTACTATTACTGTACTATTTATTATTGTACTATATGGCAATCCCTACAAATTCTTTGTTTTAAAACATAAAGAATCAATAGATAAAAACAAATACAGAGATGCATCATAATGCACATACATAGGGAAGGCACTATTGTTAAATAATATTTTCCTACTCACTAATCTTTACACATCAGCCTGTTTCATCTCTTTAACTGTACTCTAAGCTCCTTGGGCCTGGCCCATGTATGTTTTTGAACAGTTCCGGGTAGACAGTAGGGGCCTAACAAGTACCATTTGACTGCTTCTGTGCAATTAGAGCTAATAGCAATGGTTTCAGAGCACGTGGTACAGAACATGAACACATTTTTAATCCATGAAAGAACTCTTGCTCTAGGCCTGCAAAAACTTGCATATGATTTGGAAATTGAGTTATTTTAATTATAATGTCATAGAGAACGACATGTATTTTAATCAACTTCAGTTGACAATGCTGCAACCACATCATAGCTGCTGCTGATTCCAAACCATCTAAAGAATTACTTCCAGGTTTTAAGAACTTGCAGCGTTGTGAGTTAGGAGTGCAGCCTGCCCAGCTGCTGCCTGAGCCCAACCCTGCAGGATCCAGGCCTTTGTCATTACGTAGGTTTTGAGGACCAAGGTCCAGGGCCAAGTGTGATCTCCAGGACTGGATCCCAGGCCCTGGGGAATAGGCACCTCCCAGAGGCTATGCTTTTCTTAACAATTTTCTAAACTACTGGCAAGAATTTAGCTTCTCTGCCCTTCAGCATAGTCAGCAAACAGCACCAAAGTTTTGCTTGGCACTTCCTTTTGACAACATCTTGCAGTTTACACAGCTGGTTCTCTATTATAAAAGTTGTGGGTGACCTTTAGTACATAATAATGCCTTAACTTTTGAGAAGATGGTTGCCATTTTTGCCCACTGACCACAAAACTTCCTGAAGGGAGATGATTCTCCACCATTAAAACTGACTGACAAGGTTTCTTGATTTGCTTAATTAAGTAACCATGGGGTATTGCATGCTGAAATAGTTATTTCAGAATTAAACCTTCCTGGTTCTTTGTGTTAATGTTATCCTACACAATAAACAGAACTATAAAGCTTTTTATGACTTGTGTTTTTAATAAAATAATTATAAAATTTATTGTTTATGGGCAGATATAAAGACATAAATGGAAATATTGGACACATCAATACCAATATTTATAGAGAAAAGATGTATTTAATTTGAGAAAATTATTTGGGGAGTTAAAAAAATGTATAGATATGAAAGAAGATTATTTAGCAAGCTTACAAGAGAAGCCTACTTTGAGAACCTATTGTGTAATCATGTCTTAAACTTGTTTTAAAAATCACAATGAAAAATTTTAACCTCTTTAGGAAATAGTTTTTGGAAGTAAACATCAAGTAGAAAAGAATCCACAACTTGAAGAGCTGTTTAGCAGAGAAGGTTGGTTGTAATATGTTAAAACTGAAAGATTTTTCATTGAGGAAGTGATTCAAATGCTATAAGGCAGTACTGACCATGACAGCAGATGGGTGGGTTAAAGGTGTGAGGAAGCTCTGGCTACTTCAATTGGATACAATTAATCCTTCTTAGGAGGAAGATCATATAAAGCGAGTCACTCTATTGATACTCAAGTAAGTGGTGAATGAATAAACCAATGATTGAATAAGAAAAAAAAAAAAACACTGAGTATCAAAATATTAGCTTTAAGAGAAACCCAAGCAGTCTTCTGGACTCACCTCTTCATTTTATAGATAATATAAAGCACATTTGGCTGAGGGGCATCTGCAAGGCCATATGGCTAATCGGTGGCAGCCATGGGGCTCAAACTCAGGACTTCTGCTTCCTCATATATAAATACTTTCTGCATTTCATTGTGTTCTCTTTTTATTTTTAAAAGAAATCACTAAAAGAAAAAAAAAAGGAAGCATTGTTTGAAGAGGCTGAACTCTGCAGTTATGGGCAGGGCAAGGGGGAACAGGAACTCCTCATTTTGATAGGGCTAGAGACAAGAGGATGTTTAATCAGAGACCAAAACAGATTGTTAAAGGCTACACTGTGTCTCCCCAGAATTCATATGCTTAAGCCCTAGCCCCAGTACCTCAGAAGGTGACTGGATTTGGAGATGGAGTTTCAAAAAGTCAGTTAAGGTTAAACAAGGTTTTGTGGGTGGGTCCTAATCCAATATGACTGAATTAAAAGAGGAGAGAACACAGACAAGCACAGAGGGAAGACCATATGAAGACACAAGGAGAGGGGCTTCAGAAGAAACCAATCCTGCTGACACCTTGGTCTGAGACTTCCAGCCTCCAGATTGTGAGAAAATCGATTTCTGTTGAGCCATCCAGTCTGTGGCACTATTATGGCAGCTGTAGCAATTTAACACACAGGTATCAACTTCTGCCCCTCAGAGCCACAGAAAAACCTGCAATCCCAAATTCAGTTATGCCGTGATTACTAACAGTCCATGAAGGTGCGAGACACATGTTGTTTTCTATGACTGTTTTTAGCTTACTGAATATAGCCAACACAATTGTACATGTATTTAATTAAAATGTAGCTTTTTTTACTTAAGAAGCAAAGCTGACTTGATTGTACCAAGCATCTAGTTAATGCCAACCAGCATCCCATGTAGAAGGAACTACTGGGTTTATTTCACTCTAGATGGCAACCATCAGCCCTCCAGGGACTATGATCCCTACCGCAGGTTGGCAAATGGGTCTCAGGTTAGGTGTCGGTGCCAATCCATTAGCAGTGGCCGACTGACGTCTCCTGTTTAAAACGTACTGCAAGATGGAGACTTGGTTCAGGAAAAGGGAGCCCTAAAATCTGCCTCGGTAACTGCCCCTGGCACAGGACAGCAGATACGCCCCAGGGAGTGGCGCATCTGAAGGGCTGATCTGTTAAATAAATACTGAGGAAAAATGGGAGCCACCTTTTATGTTCAGTTACTTTAGAAAACTATCTTAACAGATAATAACAAATATATTTTTAATGGACTAAGAACAGGAGAAGAGATGGTAGCAGGAGAAGATAAGAATTGTCTGTCTTTGGCAGATGACATCCCCTGCCCATAGAATGATAGTTGTTCTTGTTTTGTTTTTTTTTTTGAGACAGAGTCTCTCTCTGTCACCCAGGCTGGAGTACAGTGGCGCGATCTCGGCTCACTGCAAGCTCCGCCTCCCAGGGTCACGCCATTCTCCTGCCTCAGCCTCCCGAGTAGCTGGGACTACAGGCACCCGCCACCACGCCTGGCTAATATTTTTGTATTTTTAGTAGAGACGGGGTTTCACTGTGTTAGCCAGGATGGTCTCGATCTCCTGACCTCGTGATCCACCCGCCTCGGCCTCCCAAAGTGCTGGGATTACAGGCGTAAGCCACCACGCCAGGCCTTTTTTTTTAACTTTTAAGTTCAGGGTACATGTGCAGGTTTGTTACATAGTAAACTTATGTCACAAAAGTGTGCTATGCAGATTATTTCATCACCCAGGTATTAAGCCTAGTACCATTAGTTATGTTTCCTGATCCTCTCCCTCCTCCCACATTCCACCTTCTGATAGGCCCCAGTGTGTGTTGTCCCTCTTTGTGTGTCCACGTGTTCTCATCGTTTAGCTCCCACTTAAAAGTGAGAACCTGTGATAATTGGTTTTCTATTCCTGTGTTAATCTACTAACGATAATGGCCTCCAGCTCCATCCATATTCCTGCAAAGGACATGGTCTTGTTCTATTTTACGGCGGTATAGCATTCCATGGTGTATATGTACCACATTTTCTTTATCTAGTCTACCATTGATTGGCATTTAGGTTGATTCCGTGTCTTTGCTATCATGAATAGTGCTGCAGTGAACATATGTGTGCATGTGTCTTTATGTTAGAATGAATGATAGTCTTTTAATACTAAGGCAAGATATGCACACATGTCCTTTAGGAACAAGTATTATCTTGTTGTTTCTTCCACTTGCCAGCCCCACTGCCCTACCTCTATGGCTGGCTGAAACACGCTTTTAGCAGTTATAACACCTGGAATTATGTCCATGTGGTTTATCCAATAAACAGTAATGCAACAGCCATTTGTATACAAACAGTAAAACTGTCCTTAAGGAATTTGGATTTAGAGAAGCAACTTCCTTACTACATAAAAAGACCAGGGAGAATTAATTACTAAGAGAAAACTGTCATAGGAATTTTCTGAAGGTCTCCTTATTCAATATTACATGTAAAAATCACTTTACTCCCGTTAGAGTTAGGAAAGAATTTTTATTACTTTGAACATTTTAAATATGGTTAATTTCATTAATTTTATATATTACATTTTTTCCAAGTGAAACTTCATGTTGTGAAATACTGAATCATTTTAAGAGGCTTTTTTTTTTGTCTACAAAAGATTGGATTAGATTAATTATAAAAATTTTCAAATAAAATTCAATTTAAACTTACTAGGTTTTATTATAAAGTATAATTATTATATTGAGGCACAATAGCTTGGCATATAATTTCACATTCTGCCTTTGTACACCTGAAATTAGACAGTGGTTTATTTCATAGAGTCCAAACAAACCCTAGAATCAACAAATTTCAAGACATTGTTAAAAATATAGAAGCTTTGGTTCCTTGTACATAAACATGCTTTACACTGTAATATTAATTCACTTAAGAGTTCCAGTTTGCTTTTTTTTTTAGATTATAAGTTTCCTCTATCTAATCAATGTGTTATCTTATGCAGTTTCAACAATGTAACAACAATGCTACAAAATTTAAACGAAGATCTAATCAATAGTAGGTTAAGATAAATTATTTTTACTTATGCATTCAAGTTACTCTTATGGCTTCAGCAATGGACACTGTAGCAAAAATCAGTATTCTTGCAAGTAAAACACAGGGGCAAAGGAATTTTAAGAAAAGTAGGCCAATAACTGCAGTTACCATATAACATTTGTGAATAATTTGCTCAGTTTCAAAAGTGCAAGAAAAATGCTGCACATTTGAAATCTGGTGAAAGGTAAATGAAGACAAGGCCTAGAGTAAGGTTTACATGCCAAGGGTTAGAAAAGAAGTGAATACACAGCTGCTTTAAGTCAAGCATTTATAATCTAAAATATGTATAAGGAAAATACCCTGTAAATAACTGAATTAACCATGAGAAACGTATTTGTGAATATTTTAAAGCCAAATTCAATAAAACATTCATTAAACAAGTTCACAGGCAGAAACGGAACCATAAGTTTTAAAACTTGTATGAGGTTCATGCCATCTCTTAAGGCCAAAGCAATATAATATTTACAAACATAGCAGTAGTGGACTCCTGAGTAGTTCATAGCCATTTTCTGTACTTCTGGAAGATACCACAATGCAAAACATACTCAGGCAAACCACCAACTCAAGGCTAAGGACCTTGCAAATTTATACTTAAAAAAAAAAAAAGGAAAAGAAAAGAAACTGTGAAAAGCAAAATCTACACATTAAAGAGATAAACAGCGATTCCATAAAATTTCCTGCTATAAAAGATAATTCTTTCTTGCAATAAAATAATTAAAAATTTTCAAATTTGCTACCGTAGTACGGCTATGACAACTGTTTTTACAATAAAAATAACAGAAAATGAACTGTGGTAATAGCTCTAATTTGATGTGAAATTTATTTAGGAATTCAGTAAAATTTGGGGCTGGGCACAATGGCTCACGTCTGTAATCCCAGCACTTTGGGAGGATGAGGCGGGTGGATCACTTAAGGTCAGGAGTTCGAGACCAGCCTGGGCAGTGTGGCGAAACCCCATCTCCACTAAAAATAGAAAAATCAGCCAGACCTGGTGGCGTGCCTGTAATCCCAGCCACTTGGGAGGCTGAGGCAGAAGAATTGCTAGAACCCGAAAGATGGAGGTTTCAGTAAGCCAAGATCACGCCACTGCACTCTAGCCTGGGTGACAGACCAAGACTCTATCTCAAATAAATAAATAAATTTAATTTAATTTAATTCTGGCAATGATTGGAACTACTTATATCTTAAATTCAGTTGTAAGACAACATTCTGTAGTGGTTATTTTTCTTCACTGACCAACAAAATTAACTCCTAAGAAGTCTATCTCTCCTCCACCAATCAATAAGAACACACACGATTCAACAATTAGCAGATATGAATGGTCTCCCTGGGTGAAAAGGTAATATCTTACAGTTGTCTCCCTTCTCTCACCATGAAAGGGAATGCCTTGCCAGGGGATCATTCCTCAGCAACAACCCCACAAGCCGTGTGGTTGCTTTGTTTACTACATTGCAGACTCTAAAAGTAAAGTTTTGCAAAAGGTGGGAAGTGAATTACTATTCCTAAACACTGGTTTTATTCTGATATTACTAAAACCCAAAGCAAGTATTTAAAATGTCTGAGTCAGGTTAACGTTTTTTAAAAACCCACAAATTCAGACACTATGTCTAATTTTTTGAAAATGTTCCAGTGAATGATTTCTAAGAAAAGGTAATATAATTAAATTGAAAAATGTAGAGGCAAGTCTGATAATCCCCAATTTCCATAAAACTCAACACCTGCAGCCTATGTAATAAATCAGTTTGTGAATCTAATTGCTCTTGTTTTGCATGCTTCCATGAGCCCGTATAGCTAAGCTAACACCATTGTCACAGCCTTAATCACAGTCAGGTTTATTTTTGTTGGCAGCCCTATGCAAATCATTGTATTATGGGTCTTTGCACTTAATTCACTTAGATTATACCCTGATACTGAAAACAGATTGTAACACAGGAAGGGTTTCTGAATTGTTTAATTAACTATGAGCTGTAATTTCTATTTATATCTAACCAAAATGTTATAGCTCTAACTGTGTTAAATATTCATAGGAAAACAGATTATTCTGTTTCTAATTCATAACACTTAAGTTTGTTGTAATTTAGAAGTTATAGCTACCCACAGAGCGAATATACTGGCTTTTTTTTTTTTTTTTTCAGTGTTTTAAGCCAATTTCTCTTATGTGAACTAACCTCTGGAACAAAACACCTAATTTACTAAATGCTATCTTGGTGGCCTAAAAGAGTTATAGCAACTTCAAAGTGGCCCAGCTTTTCCCCTCTGTCTTTACATCTTCTACCATATGCTCTTTTCAAGGAACCATGGGGAAACCAATTGTGTCAGTTGATTACCACCAATTATTGTTGGTCAATTAAATTCTCAAGAGCCAGAAAAAGCCTGGTATTTACCTCACTTTTTTTTTTTAACTTCACTCACTTTTTGTAGCATGGTAAACTGTCTAAGGAAAAAAAAAAAGGAAGAGTCATCAATTAAAGTGCAATCATATGACCCCAAAAGCACAGGCAACAAAAGCAAAAATAAGACAAAGGAGATTACATACATCAAACTAACACTTCTGCACAGCAAAGGAAACAATCAACAGAATGGAGAGACAATCAACAAAATGGGAAAGATATTTGCAAACTGCATATCTGCTAAAGCATGGGTGTCCAATCTTTCGGCTTCCCTGGCCCACACTGGAAGAAGAAGAATTGTCTTGAGCCACACATAAAATACAATAACACTAAAGATAGCTGATGAGCTGAAAAAAATTACACAAAAAATCTCATAATGTTTTAAGGAAGTTTACAAATTTGTGTTGGGCCACATTCAAAGCCATCCTGGGCCACATGCAGCCCACAAGCCATGGGTTGAACAAGCTTGTGATTAGGGATTAACATCCAAAATATATAAGAAACTCAAACAACTCACCAGCAAGAAAACAAATAACCCAATTTAAAAATGGGCAAAGTCCCTGAATAGGTATTTCTCAAAAGAGAACAGACAACAGGTATATGACAATATGCTTCATATCACTAAACATCAGGGAAATGCAATTAAAAATCATGATAAGCTCTCACCTCACACCTGTTAGAATGGCTATTTAAAAAAGATAACAGATAAGTGCTCGTAAGGATGTGGAGAAAAGGGTACCCTCACACACTCTTGGTGGGAGTGTAAATTACTACAACCATTATGGAAAACACTATAGAGGTTTCTCAGAAAATTAAAAACAGAACTACCCTTTGATTCAGCAATCCAACCACCAGGTATTTACCCAAAGAAAATCAGTATGTCAAAGAGAACTGCATTTCCATGCTCATTGCAGCATTATTCACAATAGTCAATTTATAAAATCAACCTTAAAGTTCATCACTGGATGAATGAATTTGTAAAATTGTGGTATATATAATGGAATACTACTCAACCATAAAAAGGAAATCCTGTCATTTGCAAGAACATAAATGACCCTGGAGGACATTAAGTGAAATAAATCAGGAGCAGAAAGATAAATAGTCCAGATCACTCATATGTGGAATCTAAAAATGTTGATTTCCTAGAAGTGAAGAGTAGAATGGTACAGGGGTTAGGGTGGTTGGGCGCAGAGTGGAGGTTGCTGGGGGGATGTTAATGAAAGGATACAAAATTTCAGGTAGCTAGAAAATATGGTTCAAGAGATCTATTGATCAACACAGTGACTGCAGCTAACATTATATTGTATTCTTCAAAACTGCTGAATGTGGATGTAAAGTGTTCTCACCACAAAAATGGTAACTATGTGAGGTAATGAATATGTTAATTAGCCAGAGTTCCTCATTCCTCAATGTATATATACTTCAAAACAGTATGTTGTACATGATAAATACATACAATTTTATCTACCAATGTTTTAAAAAAAACCTAAAGACTCTTAAATCCAATCACATTAGTCTCTTGCCATGAGAGAAACTACTAGCATCAAAATATTCTAATAGAGTAGAATCATGTTCAGACTTTTCCTATTGACTAATCTGATCTCAGAACCCTTCTAGACGCTAATATTTTCACACAAACTGAGATGTGGTAAATAAAAGAGGAAGAAGAGTATATAGGAGGGCACCACCACATCCTCTCCAGGAACATTTAGTGGATATAATGTTCATGAACATTCACTACTAAACTATATTCCATCTACAAGATGACATGGCTAGACAAGCTCAGCTAAGGGCCCTCGCAGGACCTCTCTTCACATGTGAAGAGAAAAGGGTTCCAACAACCATAGACATCAGGCAGGACCTCAGGACCTCTTCTGTTGCTGAGCAATCAGTCTCCGAGTCTGTTAAAGTATATATAATTGGTATTTAAGGTAATTATGTAGAGATAGAACCCTGGAAAGTCCTTGAGTGAGTTTTCAGAGACTATATTGGAGTCACAAGAAGGGCTGAAGAAATGAGTCACTAAAGAATGACCGCTCTTTGGACTCCAAGTGTGCATCATCTTTGCACAACTATTAAGCCATGAACTGGAAACATCCTCCTGAGGAAGGCATCCATGAAACTCCCAAACAGAAACTAGATGCTTGTTCAAGTTTAATTTAGACAAAGACAAGGTGCCCCCTGCCAGCTCTGGCAGGAGGAGCCAATTCTACACAGAGTGGGGTGTCCCTCAAAGAAACTGGGACACTAAATCAATGAGGGTGTGTCCAGGGGGTGTGGAGCTGGGGACCCTCTGCTTAGGGGTTTTTCTCACATCCTAAATAACATCTAGGAGAGGTACACTTGATCAAACTCAGCTTCCAGAGGAAAGTAGACTTGAGTCATCTCTCCCAAAAGTCAGACCCTCACTAAATCTCTCCCTAGAGTCATCTCTCACTGCTAGAGTCAGACCCTCACTAAATGCACTTGGTCCTTTCTTTGTGATGACTTCCCTTTATACACCTTCCACTTTAGACGATATTGAGCACTTTCTCTATAATAAAATATAACAATGAGTTGCTTAGTCTATGCCAGATGCTTTCATAAATGCCCGACATTTTATGCCTGTGAAGTAGTACAATCATCTCCATTCTACAAACACAGAAACTGAGGCATAGAGGTGCTAAGGAACTTACTAGAAAGAGTTCAGTTACTAGATAATGGAGCTAGGGCTGAGTGCAGTCTGATTCCAAGACCTGCTCAGAGCTGTTATGTTACGTGAGGCAAATGAAAATGAGCAAAATTCCGCCCCTGCCCACTAGGAGACCAGAGATTATTTGCTTGCTTACTCGTTCCTTGTTTGCAGGAATGGGGGTGGGTTGAAAACTATAGAAAGCTCAACAAATTACTTAAATACAGTGTGACATGTCTATAACAGATTTATGAATAGAGAATCTAACTCAATCTGGAATATAAAATGCAGGGTAAGAAATGGGCTGAGTGTTGCTGGAGAGGCTGAGGCATGGCAAGCTTTGTATAATGAGAACCTTGGGATTTGTACTGTAGCTTTAGGAGAATTGCCTTTTGGATGGATCTTTCTGGCTGCATATGCCAGAAAGGGGCAAGAACGGAGATAGAGGGATAATGTTGGCAATTATTTTATCATGCAGTCAGGGAAATTTAAGGAACAGGTTGAGATAGACTTGACAGCAAAAGTGGAGAATTATTTTAAAAGGAGGAATGGTGGGGCTGGATAGTAAAAGAAGACGGTCAGGGTGAATGGGAATGGAACTGAAACACACAACAACATCAACTTCGGGCATGTTTAATTGTGCTCTCCCTGTCGTGTGTAAAAGGGATGCCAAGAAAGCATGTAAAGGTATAAAAGTGACTCTCTAGGGAGAGATGTGAACAGAAGATAAATGTACGAAAACATTGGTACATGAATAAATTTGTTCTAATCCACCACACCCACCTTGAAAGAAAAAAAGATCAGATATATTCCTAGGGAACAAATATGTATATTAGCAATGTAATTTAAAAGACTGACCTCCAAGTATGAGGAAAATAGAAACCAGACTTGACTTAGAACTTCTACTGGTGTCAGAAGCTATCATTGCTAATGATAAGCTAGGAGACAACTTCTTGAGTCTTGATTTCTCATCTCCTCTTCAAAGTGCCCTCTATCCTTCTTCACTTTGTTGCAAGCACTGCTTTGTCCTTTCACTCCTAATTTTCCCGTGGTGTTTCCTTGTTCCTCCTTTTGACTCTCTATTTTCTCTAGGAGTCACATGTACATACATAACAGACAAACAAACAAACAAAGAGGAAATCACCTCCCATCAATCAGTATTTACTCTGGGTAAGCTGTCAGGTGACTAACAATGACTCTACACATCTTCAATCTTGATGTATCTATTTTTTATATCTATTAAGTCTGTGTTCCAAATGAGAGGAAATTACCTGCATTCTGCATTTCATTATCATTTCACTACAGCATATGAGTTTTTATACACACACACATACACATACACACACACATAAGGACAACTTATTATGACTTTATTTCTACTAGTATAAAAGGTAAAAGACCTTTAAAAGCAACATAGATCCCTTACCTCAGCCAAATCTTCATAATCTTTACATTTTAAGTAAGTCCCCAACTTAAGCCAGATAGCTAGATGTTTAGTGGTGTGATTTGATAAGGGATGAGAGGCTGTGCAAAAAATAAATCTCCCCTCAATGTCTACCCATTCCAATTTATGCTAACTTGGTGTCAAGCCATAGAAGGTCACCATTAAAATGCAAATACATCATCTGGAATAATAACTCATGCTGCCATTACATTCTATTAGTATACTAGAATAAATTTATCATATTAACCTACAAGTCACTTGATATGACTTTAAGACAATACCATAGTATATTAAATTTGTGTGGTGGGATAGAAGAAAAAGACTAGTCCAGAATAAGTGGAAGGCCTGGGATAAGAAGAAAGCTGGGGTTCCCTAGGGGGAAGGATGTCAAAAACAGAAGGAATAAACAAATTTGCCTGGAGCAATCTTGCCCAGATGATGAAAAAGCACTTTCACTTCTGAGTGTCTGGTTTTGAGATGATTTAAAAACATGGTAATTATTTGCCTGAAATCCTGCAGGAAACTTTGAATTATATATGTACATATTGTACTAGTTATCTTAGAAATGTGATTGGGCTGCAATTATGTCAGTAAAGCTCTAACTACCAAAAGAAAATTGTATGGCATTCTCTATCATGCCTGGACAAATTTAGATGATTGAAAGCATAAACCAGGCCATATTTTATACTACATCTACGTAAAGAGAAGCAGGAAAAGTCTCAGCTCATGCATGCTGGATGCTAAAACAACTTTGAGACTGAATCGTAGAAGGAGCGTTCTCCTCCGGGAAAATGGACACTGAAATACAGTAGCGATCCTGCCTCGGCTACACAAAGTCAGGATGGTGATTCACTGACAGCACTGCTGAGCTCCACATGGTTTAAAAAATCCAGCCAGAAAGTTAGTTTTTCTGGAAATGGCAAATTACACTTAACTATTTTAGCTAAAGACACACTTTGTATAATTCTCAGAAACAAATTATGGTGAACTGTAAACTTACATTGTGGTGTGTGCAACTAAAACAACAGTAAACACTGCATCTTGTCTCTTTTAATACCATAAGTTTTTAGACTCAACAAAGACCTCTTAATTCCAGGACCTACTAACAGTGCTCTTCATTTTATGAGATATGCATGTCAAAGTACTTAGTAAGGTACCAGATATATGTATATTAGGGCTTGATAAGCGTTTGCTAAATCTGAACCTAGGAAAACAAAATGATTCTAAAAATGTATCTCTCAGTAAACTTTAATCACTAGTGTCTTCAAATAATGCAATACCAGATCACTTCTCTTCCGTCTGAAATCCCATTTGACTAGATGATACAAAAAGGACTCGACTACTGCCATGACAGATATGTGAGCTGTGTGAGCACTTCCTAACTGCATATATTTTATTTTATACCTGGTTTTCAAATAGTTTCCCCTCTCATTCTTCTTTGTCTGCTCCAAATATTTCTTTTATAGGGAAAGAAACTGCCTGCCTTCTCAGTTTTTACCACCAATACTGGCAGAGCTAGATTTTAGTCATTTTAATTCACTCGGAATTTCTTGTAGGGTTGCCATACTTAGTGAATAAAAAATATAGGATGTCCAATGATATTTGAATCTCAGATAAATTAAATCTGAATTGCAGAATAATTTTGAGTATAAGTATGTCCCATGCAATATTTGAGACACACTTTTACAAAAAAAAAGTTATTTGTTGTTTCTCTAAAATAAAATTTAACTAGACATTCTGCATTTTATCTGGCAACTCTAGTGACTTGATAAAATCATAGATTATAACTTTGAACTTATCATGTTACAGATAAGGTGCCTGAAGCATGAAGATAAAGAAACTGATGTAACTCAAACAGGCACTCAGTAACAGCCTTGACTACCACCCAGGTCTTGAAACCTGCAGTCAACAACTCTGCTACAATCTTCCCTCCCTGTAAAACCATCTGGTTAAATTTATCCAATTGCCATTGTTTAACTGAGTATATCTCATTACTTGGCTCCCAAGGGTACAGGGCATTTTCATTACAGCTGAATGGTGAGTTCTACTCTGCCCCACCAAACATGCACACAAAATTATAGCAAGGCCCTTTTTTGTAGTAAATATGGTAATCAGTTTACTATTATCTTCATTATACACATATGATGTTGAATTGTAATTGTTGCTATACATACATTTCTTTCCAATAAGAGTACATACTTCTTGAGGTCAGGAGCTCAATTCTTCTCTCGCACAGGGTCCTGACTTACAGGGGCCTTTCACTAAATACTTAATAAAGCTCTAAAAACTATTCAACTGTTTAAATGACAATATGGTATTCAAAAGGGAAGAGATTGGCCGGGCGCAGTGGCTCACACCTGTAATCCCAGCACTTTGGGAATCTGAGGCAGGTGGATCACAAGGTCAGGGATTCGAGAAACCCCATCTCTACTAAAAATACAAAAATTTCCTGGGTGTGGTGGTGTGCACCTGTAGTCCCAGCTACTTGGGAGGCTGAGACAGAAGAATCACTTGAACCCAGGAGGCAGAGGTTGCAATGAGCTGAGATCCACCGCACTCCAGCCTGGGCTACAGAGTGAGAATCCATCTCAAAAAAAAAGAAGAAAGAAGAAAGAAGAAAGAAGAAGAAAAGAAAAGAAAAGAAAAGAAAAGAAAAGAAAAGAAAAGAAAAAAAAAAAAAAGAAAAAAAGGGAAGAGATCGCCTTTAGTACACCCAACATAAAGATGGGATGTCCAGAATAAAGATCTCTCCTTGAGGTCTACATATTTGGAATATAGAAACATACTCTTACACACAGTAATCTTTTATGACATTATCAAAATAAATGTACTCATACAGATTAGCTTTGGTGCTAATCTGATACTAGGAATAATTACTTCTTCGACAAATGATAACCAATGTTATTTGAGCAGGTATTATATTCTCTCACAATTTTATTTAATCCTTATAAACTACTACTTTGCATGCTCATTTTAAAAATAGGTAAACTGAAGGTTATCAAGATTAGTAATGCACCCAACATCCCCACAGACCACAGCAGAATCTGGACTTGAATCCAGGTGTCTCCAATTCCAAGTCCATGTGTTGAACTACTACTCTGTGGCAGTCCCACTGGTGGTCTCACATCCCAATGTGATGTGAGTTCCTGGAATGGTGGGGGGCGGTCTCAATATCAGCTACTCCTTAGATGAGAGGCACTTAAATTATAGCGATTATTTTCATAGGTAACATGATCACTTCCTGGTGTACATAAATGTTTTATTTATGTTACTTTTTATGAAATTCTCATTCAGGAGGTATGTTCATGCATTTGCTTCATCCTGCATCCCTTTCTGGTTGGGAGACAAAATACAGATCACATTTTTATATACTATAACTTCAAAAAATTTTATTTTAAAATTTAAAAATGGAAGAAAGTAGAAATAAATTATTAAACTGAACTACTGACTATAGGGAGATACTTCGTGGTGCACAGTTTGCATTTAAGTGTAAATGAGCTTTACTCAAGTCAGTAAGAAAAACTCAAACTTATAATCAAGTGAATTTTAAAATATGCATAATAAAAATAAACTATTTAGATTTTTCAAGTCCCATTTTGATATGGCTATCAAATTTCTTTATAAATCACCTAATCCATGAACCGTTATTCTCTTGTTGATGTATATTTTTACTACTGAAAATCACAGTTAATTTTATATGTATTTAAAATCGCCTATAAAATAGATCTTCTAAAACTTGTTTAGAGAAAGAGATACAAAATATGACAAAGTTCAGTGGACTTTGTTAGTTTTAAGTATTCCAGGACTTACTTTCATATTAGCTTTTGAACATTAGCATACATCAAAATCACCTGGGATGCTTATTAATACATCCACTTCCAGATATTCTGCTTTGGTAAATCTGGGGCAGAGTCCTTGAATCTCCATTAAAAAAAAAATTATTCTATAATTCTACTTCCACACTTCTACCTTCTTGAGATAATGACTGCTTTTTGTTGTTGTTTAGTTTTTTGTTTCATTTTTTTGAGATACAGTCTCCCTCTGCCCCCTAGGCTAGAGTGCCGTGGTATGAGCTCAGCTCACTACAACCTCTGCCTCCCAGGCTCAAGTGATTCTCCTGCCTCAGCCTCACAAGTAGGTAGGACTACAGGCGCATGCCACCACACTTGGCTAATTTTTGTATTCTTAGTAGAGACGGGGTTTCACCATGTTGGCCAGGCTGGTCTCAAACTCCTGGTCTCAAATGATCTGCCCGCCTCAGCCTCTCAGAGTGCTGGGATTACCACCACGCCCACCTGCTTCTCCTTTTTAATTACAGAAGTAACTCTGACACAAGTGGAGCTAAAATTTCACTTGAAGAAACCTTGATTTTTATCCTCCACTATGACATTTCCCACAAAAAATATAAAATGAAATGAAGATGAATGCAGTGGTTCTCAACCCTGGCAGCACATCAGAATCACTAGGTCTAGAACCAGGCCAAGTTCACTAGGTGATTCTCATCAACAGTCAAGGTTGAGAAGCGCTGGCTCAAGCAATACAAGACATGACTAGAGAGTACTGTCACACTTTTGTTTATGTTGCTTGTAGAATATATCTTAATTAAAAAGTAGAACTTGCATTTAGAAGTAGCACCACCAACAAAAACACTTCTGTGAAATCTCTTCTTGCATTCCTTGGCGACTTGTGGCAGGAATAGGGGACTCTCAGGGTAACCATCCACATAGGAGAAGGTCTGCTCTCCCTTCATATCCAAAAAGACTGTGAAAGTTAGGGATGATCTTACAGTGCGTTTGCCACCCTCTGCGCTACCTCATCTTTTGATCTAACAATTTTTCTGTGGGTGCGGCAATTGCCACAGCCAGCTTGGAGAACCTGGCCTGCTGATTCCTGAAATATTGGCCTCTTGAGTGCCTTAGAAACCATAAAAGACTCTATGTCCCCACCCAAATCTCATCTTGAAATGTAATCTCCATAATCCCCATGTGTCGAGGGTGGGACCTGGTGGGAGGTGATCAGATCATGGGGGTGGTTTCCCCAACACTGTTCTCATGAGAATGAGTTCTCATGAGACCTGATGATTTTATAAGTGTTTGACAGATCTTCTTTGACACACTCACACTCTCTCCTGCTGCCTTGTGCAGATGGTACCTGCTTCTCCTTCTGCCATGATTGTAAGTTTCCTGAGACCTTCCCAGCCATGTGGAACTATGAGTCAAATAAGCCTCTTTCCTTTATAAATTACCCAGTCTTGGGTATTTCTTTATAGCAATATAAAAATGGACTAATACAATGATTTTCTACTAAAATGTAGAGAACAAAGAAGAAGTACCTTCATTCACTTCTACACAGAGCATCAAAGCTGCCCCACTATGATGAGAAATGTCAAAGGCATATCCAGAGCAAAAGTATTTAGAAAATTAAAGCAGCTGAGTCTCAAAGGTTTGCCAAGGAGACAAGCCTTTACAAGTATCAGCTCAAGGCTCCATTTAACTTGCAAATTGAGCTAAACAGGGTGACCCTGGTTTTGTTTGTTTATCTCAGTGTGCAAAATATTTTTTCCTGACTATGATACATGATGTATATCTTTAACCATGACTGTAATAGGGCAAATACTTTGTGTGTTTCTTCTCAAACCTATGTGTGCCGATTATATTTGTTATTGTAATTTTGCAATTTAATTATATTGCATAAGATGCACTCTGAGTGTGAAAAGGGGTTGTTGTCATTTCAAAACTAATCCTAGGGCTTTCGAAAAGATCTTTGATAAACGCAAATTAAAATACTTTGTGTAAACAAATGCCAGTGTAACTTCCAAGTGGATCAAGGATTCAAATGTAAAAAATAAAAGCATGAAAGTACTCGAGAAAAACACTGTGGATAATTGCTTTGTAATTTTCAAGTGCTTTACTATGAATCAAAATCCTAAAAACAAATAACAAAGGGTTGATAAATTCAACTAAATAAATGTCAAAAACATGCATAACATGAAATACCATAAGCAAAAATAAAAGGCAAGCAACAGACTACAAAAATACTAGATTACATATAAAGGGCTAATCTGAAAATGTTAAAAGTTCATAAAAATCCATAATAGAAAAATCAACAAATCATAGAAAAGAGACTGGGAAATAACAGAAATTCAATAGAAAAGGAATAACTGACTTTAAAACATATAAATGCTATATCAACTTGACTAATAATAACAACAATAACAATAGCCTAAATGTATTATGTGCCAGGCACTAGTCTAGCTCTTTACACCTACTAACACATATAATTCTTAAAGCAGCCCTATGAGGTGGTTATTCTTTTTCTCTGCAGTATATACACCAGGATATTAGAGACACTAAAAGTTAAGACATTTGCCCAAGGTCACAGAGCTGGTAACTGGCAGAGCCTAAATTTAACCCTGAGTGGTGGGTTCCAGAGGCTGTGCTCTTAACCACTATGAATACTTCCTTTTTCTAATAGGAGAAATCACATTAAAACCACACTGAGATATAATTTTTTACCGCTCATACTGACAACATTTTAAAAATTTTCTAACAAACTGTCTTGGCAAAGCTGTGGAGAACACAGGCACTCTAACACTTTGCTGGTGACATGTAAACACAACACCTACAGGGGACAATCCAGCAATCTCACTCCTAGGAATTTATCCCCCACATATAATTGTACACATGCAAGATTATTTATTTCTGAGGTTATTATTCTTACAGCATTGTCTGCAATAGCAAAAGATTGGAGAAGTTTTACTTGTCCATCATAATGTCACAGCCATTCAATAAAATACTACACAATCATAACAAGAAGAAATCAGTCTTCAGTCCACTAATATGGAATGATCTCCAATATACAGCAAACGCGAAAGGAAGATGCCAACCATGGTGTATAGTGTGCTATCTTTTGTGTCGAGAAAAGGAATAAGAACATGCATTTGTTGGACATTCTAGGGAGTAAGAAAAGAGGATTCTGAATTCCAAACCCAGGTCCATTCTCAAAGGAAAATCCTTGGCCTAACCTCAAAACATTGACAAATAAGTATACCCTATGCCTTTTAAGTTAAAAATAAAATGAGGAAATATGAATTCATTATCTTCTTATGAGTTGCCAGTCTAGCCAACTTTGTCAGTTAATCTAATCACGGCTTGATGGGGTTTAAAAGTGATGCTCTAGGAAAAGTGCCTTCTGCTTAAGGGACCCTCTATATAACAGTGCCACTCACTACCCAAGTGGGGTGACTGCCTCCTCTGTCCTTGTGCTTCTGCACTTTCTCCTTTGTTTGAGTTTCCATTTCTCTGCATTATTCTGAAAAATTTTCTATCCATGCTCTTCCTGAGGTCTTCAGTCATACTGTGTAAGTATACAGAACTCACCAGAACACACTAGTATGTTTTTGGGGAGTTTTGTTGCTGTTGTTGTTTTTGAGACAATCTTCTTCTGTCACCCAGGCTGGAGTGCAGTGGCATGATCTCAGCTCACTGCAACCTCTGCCTCCCAGGTTCAAAAGATCCTCCCACTTCAGCCCCCCAAGTAGCTGGGATTACAGGCATACAACACCAAGCCCAGCTACAAACTAGTGCTTTCAAAGGACACTGTGTAGGGCTGCTATAGTCTGAATGTTTATGTCCCCACAAAAGTCCTGTTGAAAACTAATCACCAATATGAGTATTAGGTGTTGCCTTTGGGAAGTGATTCTGTCATGAGGGCGGAGCCCTCTTGAATGGGGTTAGTGCCCTTATAAAAGGGGCCCAGGGTTGCTCATTGTTACTTCTACCTTGTGAATACACAGTTTGAAGGCACCATCCATGAACAAAAAAATGAGCTCTCATTAGACACAGAATCTGCTGGCACCTTGTTCTCAGATTTCCCAACCTCCAGAACTGTGAGAAATAAATTTCCATTTTTAAAGCCACCTCATTTATGGTATTTTGTTATAGCATCCTAAACTTCCTAAGACAAGGGTCATCCAGAGAAAAGAGATTTTGTTATGTTTATTCTACTGTACTAAATAACGAGGCCAAAATATGTTACTATTCTGTATTTTTTTATCATAAAAATATATTTTGGTTTGAGCCAGGTGTGATGGCTCACACCTGTAATCCTAGCAGTTTGGGAGGCCAAGGCGAGCAGATTGCTTGAGCCCAGAAGTTTGAGACCAGCCTGGGCAGCATAGAGAAACCCCATCTTTACAAAAAATACCAAAATTAGCCAGGGGTGGTGGTCCCGCTGTGGTCCCAGCTACTGCGGGAGGTGGAGGGTAGAGGCAAGAGGATCCCTTGAGCCCAAGAGGTTGATGTTGCAATAAGCCAAGATCACGACACTGCACTGCAGTCTGGGCAACAAAGCGAGACCCAGTCCCCCCCAAAAAAAAAATTATTTTGTTTTGCTTCTTAAGGCAAGCAAATATATTATTTTTCTGGAAGTATCCTAAATCATACAACTTCATGAATATTTTATTTTTAAAAAACCCACCTTATTGCTTTACCTAAGGTCAACATTTTATAATTCATGCAATAAATTATTTATTTTAGGAACTACTTTCACAGAAAAGTAAGTAGACAGTTGGCTCCTTAATAAAGCTACTTTAGAAAGCATGCTTAAGTAGGAAGTAAGCTGTCCCTAAAATATCTTAATTACCTGTCTAGAAGGGAATCTGGGATCTTTTAAACAAAGAAAAATGTATTCTTTGGCACCAGATTATATATGCTCCTTACTGAGCGAGCTTCAATGCATTTTGACTTCCAGTACCTTAAACTGTAAAGTACAAACCATTTCTCAGCCAATGTAAGTCAATAAAATACAAAAAGAAAATATTTTTACATGCTTCAATAAGGATATGTCTACAAATTGCTCACAAATATAAAGAATGCCATTTTTATTTTAAGAATATATTTAGAAAAGCTTTAAATGATAGGCATTTTTATTATGGACTTGAATCTACTCCACTGGAGAACATATTGTCCTGTCTCTAAAAAATATTCATTTCCTGCCTTAAAAAGCCAATACTTTAAATAGTGTATAGTAGAAAGTGCTGTGCACAAATAGAATGCTATGGGAATTCAGAAGCAAACGTTAGTGCTTCTGGCTGAAGGAATCATAGATGGTAATGGTATTTTTAGATTATTGTTCTGTAATAATATACTATCCTACCTTCACACTATATATTATTTATTATTTTAATGTATAATAAAATATAGTAGTATTTTATTAAAGTTGGGCTTGATCATGTGACTTACTTCATCCAATGAAATTTTAGCAAGCATGACACTAGCAGAGGGTTTAAATGTGCTCATTTTTATACTTTATCATGTATTCATTAGAATCAAAATGATGAGAGACTCATGGGCCAAATCTGAAACAAAGCAAACCCCGAAGCAAGCCCAGTCCACCATGATTGAAAACACAGCCGACCAGCTGAGCCCAGTCCTAGAGCAGCCAAACCATAGTCAACCTGCAGATGCTTGAGCATGAGATGTTGTGGTAAGTCTCTGAGATTTTGAGTCTTTTATGCAGCACTGTATTAGTCTGTTCTCATGCTGCTATGAAAAAATACCCGAGACTGGGTAATTTATAAAGAAAAAGGGGCTTAATTGACTCACAGTTCTGCATGGCTGGGGAGGCCTGAGGAAACTTACAATCATGGCAGAAGGTACCTCTCCACAGGGCGGCAGGAGAGAGAATGGGTGCCGAATGAAGGAGAAAGCCCCTTATAAAACCAAGAGATCTGGTGAGAATTCACTCACTACTATGAGACAGCATGAGGGAAACCACTCCTATGGTTCAATTACCTCCACCTGGTCCTGCCCTTGACATGTAGGGGTTATTACAGTTCAAGGTAAGATTGGGTGGGGCCACAGAGCCAAACCATATCAAGCACTATTGTGGCAAAAACTGACTGATGATGGATTTTGAATTTCACTTAAAGGATGGATAAAATTTAAATATGTGAAAAGGGAAAAAAGGGCTTACAAGGCTGAAGACTCATGTGAGTAAAGACATCTTCCAATCCATCACTCAGCTAGATATTTCTTTCTTTGCAATATTTATTTTTTGTTTGTTTTTAATTTTGCCAGGGAGGGAGTCTTTTCTCCTTCATATCCTCTCTGAGGTCTTTGCAATATTTCTTGTGTCAATCCGTTTCCTTCCATTCTAACTACTCTGAGCCCAGTTGAATTCATCTTCATATCACACCTATTACTGTAAAAGTCTCCTGAAGAGCCTTCCTCACTTAGTCTCTTTAAACTGCCCTATATATAAAGGCAAAATAAATGGTGCTAAAAAAAGTAAGATCACGTGAAGTCATTGAGAAACCTCCAGCACATCCGTGTGCAGACTGAACTAACCAATTTGTCAACCCATTCCTTCATTTTGGTCTGTATTTTCTGAGTACCTGTTACATTTCAGCATTGTTACCAGATGTGGGTAATGAAAAACCAAAATTACCCATGGTCCCTGATCCAAAGGAAGCTAAAAGCTCATGGAAGAGATGAGCAAGGAAATCAGCTGTTAGTCGGCAATGAGACAAGACTATCATAGAAATGTGCACAAAGCTGGCAAACTTCTGGGGCTGGGGACAAAACATCTTCTCAAAAGAGATGATGCTTAATTTGAGATTTTTTGTTTAGTTTTGTGTTGGAGTAGAAACTAACTCCAGGAAGATGACTGACAGGGGTCAGGTAAGACTAGCAGGGCATTCCAGGCAGGTAAACAGCATGGATGAGTACAGTGATAGTGCCGCAACACAAAGACAATATAGTTAGAATCAAAGGGTGCACGTGGAGAAGAGAGGTGCCTGCATATCCACGAAGCTGTTAGACATCCTGTAAGCTCCACGCCCTATGCTATTGCTTACAACATGTGGTCACTGTTGTTGATGTTGTCATTTAATAAATCAAGCCTCGGGATTGAATACAAATTTGGAGAATGTATGCAATTAATACAGTAATCTTAAAGGTCATCTTCACACTAACACAAGGAGCAGAGCAGGAAGGTGAGAAAAAACAGCAAACTAGGAACCAGAGGCAGGCTTCCGTATGGGTTCCACTTGCCCCAGACTAGGTTCATTAGCCTGATGACTTTGACAAAGATGCTTGGAACCAGTCCCCTCAATAGTAAAAAGCAGGCCATATTTCCTGGCTATTCATATTTTGTTGTCATGATCAAATGATATGCATAAAAGTACTTCCCAATTTGAAAAGTGCTACACAAATTCTAAGCATTCCTACCCAATGTAAAAGATTGTGCATTTTGTAAAATGCCAGCTCCAATTTATCAGAAGTAATCACTAGCTTCTCCATAATTTTTCAGACTGGCTTCATGAATGAGTGATAATATCTTCTAAGCTAATTGGAGTTCAGAGCTGAATTTCAGAAACATGCCCAATAGACCAGAGCTCCATATGTCACAGAGCCATTATGCAAGAAAGTGGAGAAAAGTTCAGAAAAAAGTTTTTTAAAAACAGGTTTAAATAAAATTCAAGACCACATGATCTCTTAAAAGAAAAAAAAAGCTCAGATGAGACAATAAAACAATAAAGGGTGATAAAAAGTGAGCAAACAGAGCTCTAGAAAGAAACAGGAAAAAAAACCTAAGACAAAATAAAAGCTACAATAGAAGTAACAATAAATAGAATAAATATGAATGAAATGGTCAGGGACACCAAACAAGCTGAAGAAAATAATTCAAAACAAACAGAAAAAAAATTGAAAATGAATTGTATAAAAGATATATGAAGGACAGATTTTTAAAAAAATATCTAGCATAAGCATAATGAGCATCTAGAAGGAATTAATCAAGTAAATGAAACAGATCAAAATTTTAAAATGTAATGAAACAAAAGCTTTCCTGAATTTATGCTTAAACTTTCCAATCAAAAAAGAACACTAATTTCACATAAAATTAATAAAGTTTTCTTAGTAAATAAATGCTTTAAAAGGAAACACCATACCCCACAAAAAGAAAAATAGTGATAGAGAAAACTTGCAAACATAAGTTGCTACTAAGCCTCAAGAACAAAGAAAGATCATGGGATATTCAAGGAGAAAAAAATCTAACCCTACACAAGGTGGAAAGATTAAGCTGATCTCATCGTTCTCCACAGTAGCATGCAATAACAGAAGGCATTAGTGTAATCTCTAAAATCAAGGGTAAAAAAATGAGACTCAATGATCTTATAAACTTGCCTTTTAAGTATGAAGGTAATAAATACTCTCAAACTTGCAAAAAATCAATGAGCATACAGCTCTTCTTGAAAAATTACTCTAATAAAAATTTTAAAACAAACAAAAGAATGGTGACAAAATCTAAATTCACTGAAATAGTACAGTATTTCATATACTTAAGATAAAACTATTAGAATTTTCTTAATAATATTATAAATCCTAACAATGTCAAAAGATTATAACTTAAAAAACAACTAAGATGGGTAAGAGCTGAGAAGTGGACTAATTTCTACAGCTTTTATATCAAAAAGTCAATGGTCTAAAATTGATAGTTAAAAAATAGTCTGGGCCGGGTGCAGTGGTTCACACCTGTAATCCCACCACTTTGGGAGGCCAAGGCAGGTGGATCACCTGAGGTCAGGAGTTTGAGACCAGCCTGGCCAACATGGCGAAACCCCATCTCTACTAAAAATACAAAAATTAGCTGGGCATGGTGACAAGCGCCTATAATCCCAGCTACTTGGGAGGCTAAGGCAGGAGAATCGCTTGAACCTGGAAGGTGGTGGTTGCAGTGAGCCGAGATCATACCACTGCACTCCAGCCTGGGTGACAGAAGAAGACGCCATCTCAAAAAAAAAAAAAAAAAAAAAGTCTGTCTGAAATTGTACTTAAAATAATTTTTTTATTTTTTAATTTTTGTGGGTATATAGTAGATGTATATATTTATTGGGTAAATGAGATGTTTTGATACTGCATACCAAGTGAAATAGTCACATCAGGGTAAATGGGGTAACCATCCCCTCAAGCATTTATCCTTTGAGTCATAAAGCATTCAATTATACTCTTCTAGTTATTTTAAAATATAAAATTAGGTTATCATTGACTATAGTCACCCTATTGTGCTGTCAAATAGTAGATCTTATTCATTCTTTCTAAATGTTTTTTGTACCCCTTAACCCTCCCACCTCCTCTCCAGCTCCTCACTATGCTTCCCAGACTTCTACTCTATGATGTCCTTGAGTTCAATTAATTTGATTTTTAGATCCCACAAATACATGAGAACATGTGATGTTTTTCTTTCTCTGCCTGGCTTTTATCACTTCACATAATGATCTCCAGTTCCATCCATGGAACTGGAGGCATAAAAAGGAATGTGAGATCCTGTCATTTACAACATGTCATTTACAACATGACAGGATCTCACATTCCTTTTTATGGCTGAATAGTACTCCACTGTGTATATGTACCACATTTTCTTTATCCATTTATCTGCTGATGTACTCTTAGGTTGCTTCCAAATCCTGGCTATTATGAACAGGGCTGTAACAAACATGAGACTGCAGATATCTCTTCAATATGCTGATTTCATTTCTTTTATGTATATACACAGCACTGGAATTGCTGGATCATATGGTAGCTCTATTTTTAGTTAAAAAATAACTTAGTTTGTAGTTTTGTATTTACCTTTTGCTCTTGAGATTGTCTTTATAAGTTGATATAACTTGTAAAAATAACAGTTTCCGGTAGTTCAGGAATTCTTTACCTCACTTCAGGTTTTTTCTTTTAAAGTCAAATAGAATGAAACATTTTTAATTAAAATATTCATGGTATGATCTAACCTTTATAAAATCATTTTTCATCTGTACATATGCATCAAAAAAAAGTCTGGAATGATATACATCTGATACTATGTACTAGTCTGTTTTCACACTGCTGATAAAGACATACTCGAGACTGGGAAGAAAAAGAGGTTTAATTGGATTTACAGTTCCACATGGCTGGGGAGGCCATAGAATCATGGTGGGATGTGAAAGGTACTTTTTATACGGGAGTGGCAAGAGAAAATGAGGATGAAGCAAAAGCAGAAACCCCAATAAACCCACCGGATCTCGTGAGACCTATTCACTATCACAAGAATAGCACAGGAAAGACCGGCCTCCATGATTCAGTTACCTCACCCTGGGTCCCTCCCACAACACGTGGGAATTCTGGGAGATACAATTCGAGTTGAGATTTGGGTGGGTACACAGCCAAACCATATCAACTATCAATGGTTATTTCCAATTAGTAAAATTTGAGGTAGTTTTCCTTTGCTTTAGTTTTTATTTATTGTATCAAAGTTTTATTTTCAATGTACAATTTTTATAGCAATATCTAAGTCTTTTAAGAAAACTAAAAACGTTAGTAAAGAAGACCAAAAGTAGAGCAAAAATTGTATTAAGATCTGGAATAAGACAATGCACTAAAGCTATCTCCCATCTTTCTTCCTGGTGGCAAGGTTGAAAAGGTAAGACAATGATTTACACATTTTTAGTGTATGGTAAAAGAAAGCAGAACAAAATCATCTTGGAAGAAAGAGACCAGTGTTAGTTGAGTAGCTACTATACGTCAAGCACTGTCTCATGTATTTCTTACAATCCCATGAAATTCTGTTAGCTCATTTTTCAGATGAGAAAGGCCAACTAAGTAACTTCATGTGCACTCCCACAGCTGGTCAGTGGCAAAGGCCAAATAGGAATCCAAGTCACATGATCTCAAAATTATGCTCTAGTCTCTCCAGTGCTCTGCCTCTCAATTTCTGGACCCCAACTCTACGAGAAACTAATCTCATTTATTATTGTATAGTAAAGTGTTCAGTCACTGCTGTGTAAAAGCATTCAGTTAGCCACAAGCTCAAAATCAAGTTGAATCTCAATATCAAAAAAATAAGCCAATTAATTATGTGGTAGCACATTGTTACTACTGATACAGTTCATTCTATGGTATTGCCATGATGGATTAGTGCCAAGTCTAGTATTGTTCAAATAAATGATGGGAAACATAGAAAACTATGTAAAACATTTCTTAACCCAAGTCTTTTTTTACACTAATTTGCATTCCTCTTACTTTGAAGATTCTTATGCAATGGGAGCAACTGTTGTAAAGAAAATAAGAATGAAAAGCAAACCAAAACTTTTCAACAATAGTCCATTGAACATTACAGCCCCTATCAAAACTATAACTGTATATTCTAAATAATCCCAACAGGACCATTTGCAATTCAAACTTTCTTTGAAATTCTTATTTATTTTCTATCACTTGACAAGTAATGATGAATATGACAAAGTATGTCCCTACTTTGATATATTACATAAAATACAAAACCTATACAAATATGTACTTTTCAAAAGGATGTGATTAATAAACTAAGTATATCCCACTTTAAATAATAGGGATTAACAGATATGTAAACATAATCCCAATTTGCTGTAATAATTACCCTCTCTATAGATCAAGTTGGCTTTTGACAGTTACACATGGAAGAGTGTAATGAATACAAACAACCTGTAGTCACAAAGACAGTTTTTTGGTGCCTCTCTCAATATGTACAATTTGTCTTTTCTCATGTACTCTGTTTATTCTTTCATTCATTTATTCATTCATTCGAGCAATTTTCATTGAACAGCCACTGAGTTCCAGGCAATGTGATAGGCTAGTGATTAAGAAACAGCATAGGGTGTTCCTCTGAGAATTCACAAGTCACTGGATGAAAAATGTGTAAATGGCTAGTTGTAAATCAACTTACTAAGGGCCACAGTAGAGTTCTTGAAGGATGGAAGGTGAGAGAGGACAACTAGTTGGAGTTACCAGGGTGAATTCACATGGTTGGCCTTTGACTTCTATATAGGGGGTGGCTTTTGCCAGGCAGAGAACTCACATAGTGTATGTGCAGCCAATTAGGAGAATATGGCTTTCAGAACTCTGAGAGATAGCTCAAGATGATCCTCAGCCAGTAACACATAAATGATTATTTATAGTACGCAAATTTGTATTTGCATACTATGGCCAAAAATACAGTCATATTAGTGTGTTGGCCATTGCCTACAATGTTGTGCTCTCTGAAGAGAAGGGTACATATGATACAGAGCCACCTTAGAGGTAGGTTAGGATTAGGGGAGGAAGACTGGGCTTTCCTACACTCCTGTGTAGACAACTTGTCTAAAAATATCCCCTCAGTCCTTAGTCTCTTCCTAGCTATGGCCAACCCTTCCCTACTCAGTCAAACTTCTAGAAAGGGTTGCTAAATTCCAATTCTGTAATTCCAGCACCTCATTTCTCCCTTACCTGTCAGTACAAGTAATCTGGAATCCACCCTTCACTATCAAACTCAAACTCAAACTACTCATGTTCTATCTATTACACAACTTTCAGTGCTTAATTAACTTAATTCCACAAAGAAACCTGGAACTGTCCTGCTCCCTCTGGTTCATCTACTTCTCCAGCTGCTCTTCAGTCCTCATAGTTGGGCCCTCCTCCTCTCGCTGGTTCTAATATCCCCATAAATCTTTTCTTGTTTGGTCTTTTTCACCTTCAATACCCCTTCTTAGGTCACCTCACATATTGGCTTCAATACTACCTGTTTGCTGATGATCTCAGATCTATACTTTCAGGCCAGGCCACTCCAGAAACCCATATCCAAATTTTCAACTCTCTACAAACTCTCTACAAACATCTTGAGTTACACCAAAAGCCCTTAGATTCAAATGCCCAAAACTAAACTTAAGATCCTATGTCTTTTGCAGTTAAGCATATTATGATGAATTCTCCTTCTCCATGAAAATCTTTTAAAATATTTTGAAAAAAGCATCCTGTCCTCACTAAGCCTTCTATTACCAAGCAACTACATCATACAACTTATCCAGATGTCAAATTTATAGTAATTTCAAACCAAAAGAAATGACAAATCTATGAATACTGAAAAAATAGTTATCATAAAGTTCATTAACACAGTTTCAAAGAAAAGATCAGCTACCTTTTACCCAGGGTTTCTCATTATTATATATAAAGGTAATACATTTGCATCACAATGACTTTAACCAAAGAACTAATATTACTTTTTAAAGATAAAAGATGATCAAGCCCCATTGAATATGTTGTTCAGAAGATAGAGAAAAATACAAGATATATCTCTCTCCAAAATGAAATTATCAATATGCATTTATTAATTGTAAGTAGGGAATTTCATATTTTAAGTACTTAAATTCCTGATCTAACATATACAATCCCTGATTCTTAATGAAAAATACACAGGATAAAGCACAAAATGCTAACTACTGTCTAAACTAGCAGTTTCCCAATGTCTTTTAATCATAAATTCTTCATCAGTAAAAATTTCAGCACACACATATTTATACATTATATACAAATTGTGCTTTACTAACATATTACATATACTAAAAATCTACAAAAATATATTTTTTCAAAAGGATAGAATTAAAAATTGGAAACTTTAATTTCTTCCCATAGCTCAATGCATTGTACAACCATAGGGGATATCCTACTTTATAAAATTTATCAGTATAAGCAACCATTATCTCTTAATTGCCAACCAATATTTTCAACTGTAAACATTTCTTAAATCTTTACTACATATTTACTTAGAGTCTTAGTTCTTCTTGCCAAAGGTATCTTGACTCACCTTCCCTCCAAAAGTGATCAATATTGGTGGCCCCAGTAAATCATCACTTAAACCTCTCAATTTCCTTCTTTTCCAACATCTATTTCTCACAACTTATTAGACAGCTGACATTTTAAAAATCAGAATCTCAGTGTGCTAAAACAAAAACCTGAAGACGATGTAAAGGTGAAGGGACAATACTATTTTCTCTCTGTCATGTCTAGGAATAGTGTGACCATTACCTCCCATGAAAGCACTCGGCCTTCAGATGTTTTTCTTATATATACCATGCACTTGGTCTTTGCAAAGGCAGCTGATCAAACAAAAACTGGCATAAAAATTAAAGATGAGACTTAGAGAAATAAAGTTTGACAACTTCAGCTATGAGAGTACAGAGTATGAATCAACCCAATGCAAAAACAAGCAAACATCTGAAAACAAATCAAAAGAAATAAAATTATAATTTCTTTTTGTTCAAATTAATTCAGTACATACTTCACCAATTAAAAGAATGAACAATGGCCAGGAACAGGGTTGACATGTTTGTGGCCTTGTTAGTACATATATTACTTCATATTTTTATAAAATTGTAAAATAAAAAACCTAAATTATAAAATCAGCTAGCATCTACTAATATCCAGAACTTTTAAATTACAAATATTATTGAACACTTTTTGCCTAAATAATGCTATAGTAGTACATATTTGCACTACAAGTCACATGAAATGTGTAAAAAGAAGCATTTGCCATTTATATCTTAATGTACTGTACAGTTTGGTTACCAATTTCTACTGCCAATTTATTTTCTTCACTAAAAACACGAAGTATTTTTTTCCCCTATGACAATGAATATTAACATAGAATGTAAGGAAAGAATCTCTTGGAAATGGGTTTGATCTCTTCTGAGTTGGAAGACAAAAAACATTTGTTACACCTGGACAGTGCTTCTGCTCATGTGATAGTTTACTTTAAAGATCTCATGGACTTAAAATCTATTCATTTTTAACAGACAAATATGAAATATCTACACTATTTCTGGTAAACTAATTTGCTATAGTAAGCTACTTTAAATTATAACCTCCTGTTTGTTTAATAAAATTAAGATTAAAATATAGCAACTTTTTAGATGGCAATAAATTAAAGCAATTCATGTTATCTTTTTTAAAATACTAAGAAAATAATTCAGGTATAAGTCATGAAAATACAGATGTGTTGACTAAAACCTATCCCCTCTAAGTTTTTTTAAGGGTATAATAATTGTGATTTTGCCAGCAATCTAGGTTTAGTAAATGAGCCTCTGCTATAGACCTTGGAACTTTATGCTCAGTCTGGTTGCCTTCCTGATTGCTAAGTCTCTCTAAATTAGAGCAAGCAATTTCTCTTTGTTTTACCTAATATTTGAAAATGGCAAAAAAAAAAAAAAAAAAAAAATCCCCTGGGTCACTGAAAATTATCCTTTCATTCCAGCCGCCTGTTTCAAGTCAGTCAAAACATTCCAGACTTCAAAAGGAGGCTCTGCCTTCTTAGGCCATTTTGGTGTCCCTCTATGGTTGGCCTAGGAGGGATCGGTTATTTGGATAAATTAATTTCTGGAGCCTGCTGGCCTTCTAGAAGACCTCAGTGTCTGACTGCAAATTAGTTCTACTGAACATGAAGAAATCCCTGGACAGGCTAGAAGAAATAAATGGTGATAAAATCTAATACTACAATGTTTGTAATGTGATTTTATTCTGCTATGTGGCTTGTAAGCACAGTTAATGTTGAATTAAATATTTTAAATTTTTAATAAAGGGCATGAAAGCAGAAAATCAGATCAGTATCCAAGTCATAGCAGAAAAGGCTAAAAGCCAACTTTAAAATAAAACTTCCAGCAGGAACCTTTTATGAGAACAAACAATAATGTCCCAGTTTTTTCCACAATCAACTATGTATTTACATTACAGATACAAACCCCCTCATTGGCCACCCCCTCCGCTGAGGCAGGAAGTCATGCAGTTGAATTATGCTTTAGCTGGGCCTGTGAAGAAACTGCTAGGCAGTCCCTGAGCACTGCGCTGTACAAGTGCCTTAGGAGAGCTTATCCTTAAGGAAGAGAAGTCGAGAGCCAAAACTAACAAACAGGGCCCCTCAAGCGGAACAATGGCCCAGAAAACTCAGCAAAAAAGAAAATAAACTTCATTGGCAGTTTGTTTTTGACTGTTAAGAGCTTAACTACAACTCTATCAAGATTTTTAAGAAGGTAAGAAATTTCACACATACTGCATTCTCACAGCTGCTTGAGAGTTTATAGTGCAAATGTATCATCTTGTCTTGCCACGTCTAATCCACTTTAGGAGATACTTGTATCTTTTCTTTCCAAAGTAAACAGAATCACACCTCTGAGAAAGAGATGAAGAACACTTCCTCTCCCCACCTTCACACCCCCAGGGCCAGAGTTCAGCTTGAGTGAGCTGATCTAGCTCCTCATCAACTTGTGCTAAGGCTATCAAAGCACTTAAAACAGTTGAGATAATGAAGATCGGAAATAAAGACTAACGCTGTGACTTTTTTTACATTAAAAAATACATACACGTAAAATAACCTAAAATACAGTATTCTCAAAACTTAAAAAACGTTAACACATGTCATTTTAAGACTTACATAAGGAATTGCAATTATATTATCTTTGTAGTTAGCTGCAAGTATATTCTGGTTCCCAAAGTACCATGAATCTCAACAGGTAATTAAATTTGACAGTTAAAACTAAAATGTTTATCACAAGACTGGACACAATAGGTTAAGTATTGTTCCAATCCTACACTTGGGTCTGCTTTTTAAAAAAAAAAAAAATCTTTATTTTTTTCTAACTCAAATTAAGCCAGCATTACTTAGAATTGAATCAAAGAGAAGACACATAGTATGACTAATAATAGATGGAAATGAACAATATAAGTAGATATATGTAGTAAATTAATAATAAGAGCATCAATAAATACTGAGAACAAAAACTACAAAAATGGCTGAATATAATGTTTTCAGTCATATCTCAAATCTGTCCTCAATACCACTCACATTTCAGTGACGTGGAATTAAGGGTAAGATCATGATATCTGTGAGTTTCATTTTAATTTAACTGAGATACTCATAGTCTAATTTTTTGAAAAATTTGGAACTACATGTGGGAAATGATATATATGCATCTGTAGATTCACTACAGAAATGTCTAAAAGTATAATGCATGGAAATGCATGCATCAATTAACCAGAGAAATCCCTGTAGAATTCTCTTCTGTAAAACTTTAAATGGTGAAACAGGGTCTCTTAACATACATTTTTGGGGGGCTATTAATCTTATTTTTTTTCTTTTTCTTTATAATACTTTTAGTTCTAGGGTACATGTGCACAACATGCAGGTTTGTTACATATGTATACATGTGCCATGTTGGTTTGCTGCACCCATTAACTCGTCGTTTACATTAGGTATATCTCCTAATGCTATCCCTCCCCCCTTCCCCCCATTAACATATATTTTTAAACCATCAAAGTCTAAACATACTTCTTTTTTCCCCCAAATGTAAGAAATGTTAAGTGAATTGCTTTACAAACCATAAGTCAATGGTTCCCAAGCATTTCACAAGCACAACTCTGTTATGCTTTTCTCTTAAGGCTGCACACGTTTTCAAAGGTTTTTATTACTTAGTCACCAAGTAATCAGTTAGATAGCCCATTTTAAGTTCAGATTTATAACTGTCAATCTGAGCTTCTATTAGAAAGAGAATAAAAGAAAAAGAAAAGAAAAGAAACAGGATAAGCTCCTTGAGTTAATTTATGACAAACTAAAGCTTATAAAGCTTATTGCTTAATCATGGATCATATGTCATTTTGCTAAATATTAAGAAGAATTAAGGGACTTTACTACATTATGGGGCTCATAGAGGGCTTGAAAACTAGCATGGAAATATCAAAAGTATCTATAATCTGTATGTGCTGTATGTGAAGCTTTCTGGAAAAATATAGCAAGTTTTCTTAAAAATTATATGCTAAGCCCAAAGGAACAGCAGAGAGCATTATGCATTTTGCCTTCTTAAATATGGAAAAACCACCTTGATCCTTATAGCCCCACTTACTCTCTTTCATTAAGCACTAGGTAATAAATCATGAATTCACTAAATCTCAGCAGTGGAAAGGACTTTAGAAGTAATCCAGTTCCACCTTATTTTCTAGGCAGGAGTCTCCAATAGATTATCACCGAGCAGTAATGAGCTAAAGCTGTATATGTAAAGTGCTTAGAATGGTCTCTGCTACATAGTAAGTGCCTAATATATGTTCTTTATTTTCTGTAGTAATAGGCACTGGACATATCCAAAGAAATAGAACTAATCTTTCCCAAGAAAATCAGCTGATTTAACTTCTTGTAACTTGCAGTGCTTAAGGACTGTTAGTGGTTTAATGACTTAAAAATATATAATGTATGGAAAATTCTGCTATCAATACAAACTTTTTTTTTTGAGACAGGATCTCTGTGTCACCCAGGCTGGAGTGCAGTGGTGTGATCACAGCTTACTGCAGCCTTGACCTCCAGGGCTCAAGTGTTCCTCCCACTTCAGCCTCCCAAGTAGCTGAGACTCCAGGCCCATGCCACCACACCTGGCTAATGTTTTTATTTTTTGTAGAGAGTGGTCTCACTATGCTGCCCAGGCTGGCCTTGAACTTCTGGGTTCAAGCAATCCTCCCACCTTCGCTTCCCAAATGGCTGGGATTACAGGTATGGACCACTGTACCTGACCTCAAGCAAATTTTTTGGCAACAACTTGAAAGGACTCTAGAAACAAGTTAATATGCAATTCTATTATATTTTCATTTTGTAGTAAAATACACTTATGTTAAAACTTTTCATTATAGGATTAGAAACTTGTTTTTCTACGTTTACAAGTGCCTTTAGTATTTATTATCTTTTCTCATGTTTTAAGGTGAGTGAGAACATTACAAGAATTTCGGGCCTAGTCTTCCAAAGTAATATAAAATTCTATTCAGCTCTTTTTTTCTTTTTTTTAATTTTTTTTTTTGAGAGGGAGTCTCACTGTGTCACCCAGGCTGGAGTGCAGTGGTGCTGTATCTCGGCTCACTGCAAGCTCTGCCTCCCAGGTTCATACCATTCTCCTGCCTCAGCCTCCCGAGTAGCTGGGACTACAGGCGCCTGCCACCACACCCAGCTACTTTTTTGTATTTTTAGTAGAGACGGGGTTTCACTGTGTTAGCCAGGATGGTTTCAATCTCCTGACCTCGTGATCCACCCGCCTCAGCCTCCCAACGTGCTGGGATTACAGGCGTGAGCCACCGCGCCCGGCCAAAAATCTATTCAGCTTTTATTGGCAGTGAAGGTGAAAGCCACTAACCTCAGTTACAACTACAGCAAATCAATCACCTTTGTCCCAAAAAGTTAATGTAATTTTCAAAGGACTCTAATGCTCAAAGCAATGAGAAGTTCACCATAGAATCTCATTGCACACTTGTGTGAACTAGCCCTGTTATTTCTCTTGCTGCCATTACTAATGGTTCTGTGAATTATAGTCCCCATTCAATGTCATAAATAGATCATATGTTCATTTGAAAATTTTCACTGGCTACAATTTTGTTTTAAGATGGCAGCCTGGCTCACAGTTTAAATTCCAAATGAGTAAGAAAGATGTATATCAATTTTGAGATACCATATTTTAGAAAATTTTCCTAGGGCAAACAGAAAGAAAATCATTTTTTTTTAAGGCTAGATAAAATAAAATGAAATTGATGAAGTTAAAATACAGATCTAATTTTGTTAGTCCATACTAAATAGTGAGTACACTTCTTTCCCCAAGTAATTTGGAAGCTGAGCAAACAACTAATTCTAATCTGTAATATAACACATTTAACAAATGAACTTTAATAAAAGCCAGCTTTATGAATGAAATTTATAAGTTATTTGAGTTCCATTTAATCACCAACAGCTTCTATTTTGAGAACACAAGTGGTCAACGCAGGCATAACTAACCAAATAGAAACATTTTTCAGATACATAATTTCACACACAAAATATTTTTGAACTCATTTAAAGGTAACCTTCCCAATTTACCAGATGAGGCCAGGTAATCATGGTATTGTGTTAATGTTTCACAGAAACTTAGGCAAACACATCACTAAAAATCACCAATGTGAGCACTGAGAATGAATAAAGTAAAACGTGTACTCGGTCATTTTTCCTTATGACAGAAAAACCTAATTTTTGTAAATAGAAATTAGAAATGTTATATTAAATAATCAATCCCAAACCCAGCATTCATTTTTAGACTTGTAAAATATGACTAGTATTAAAGTTAATACCTGAATATGCAAAGCATAAAATTTCATTCTTGAAAAACATCCCTGCAATAGCTATACTTTGAAAGAAATACAACAGCCTCATTAAAGAAATAAATCATCACATACTATATACTTTGCCAAATGTTTTTGATATAATAAAAATTTGAGCATTTCTAAACATCAAAATAATTTACCATGAATTCTGGAATCCCTGAATGGAATTTTAGTTTATACCTGAATTAAGCAATGACAAGAATGGGTGAATGAATGTCATCCATTGCAATATTTGTATGGCCCAATACAATGATCTCTGGCATCCCTTTGGACTATAGATAGCATATTTCAAAATGAAAAAAAAAACAAATAAAATCAATAATTTAAAAAAAAGTTTCTTTTCCCTTTTTACTTACAGAAAGAAGGAAAAAATATTAAGGAGGACACAGGAAGTATTGTCTTTGTTTTGGAATACAGCCTGGAATAAAACACACACATTTGTTGTCTTTTGAGATATGCGCTTAATAAACACGTACAGTTTGTATGTTACTACCTTGCTGACTAAAGGCATCATGATTGTCTTTGGATCCTCACAACCATTCTGAGATACCCAGTACTGAAATATGATCCTCATTTTGGAGATGAAGATGGGGGCTCAGAGATGATCAGAGACTTGCACACACTTGGGCAGCAGCTGAGTCAGGGCTCCAACACTAGCCTTCTGTTGCCTGACAAACCCACGCTCCCTCCTCTGCCCTCACAGGTATGCGCTGAATTAACGTGGTAAGAATGTAAGTTCAGTTACTGTTTTATTGATACAAGATGGGAGTACAAAGTCAGAGAGTTGCATGAAATCAAAATTTAAAAAAAAATATGAGAATGTGAGTCTAATTTATGTTGTTTGAATTTGGGAGACCACTTAAGGAAATTTCATGAATTCCTTTGAAATATAAACATTAATTGATCTAATTTAATCTAGTGGAGTACCTTAGAAAAATTTCTTCAGTGAATAGAATTTATTTGCACAAAGCACATGACATTTTTGGTATGCGATTGTTAACATATTTTGCCCACCTAATTTCATGTATTCATGTACATAAGTTAATCTATATTATTAACTTCTTTATAATCCTGTTTTTATAAAGGAACATTTATAAAATTAACCTCATCCCCAAATTATCAAATATTTTCAATTAACGGAGTTCCAGTTAATGATGTTTAATAGCAGTGGTGTTTGTTTTTAGGACACCTCTTACCTTCATGAAACCTGGCAGAGCAAAAAAACCTCTAAGCTTGATCCTGGCCTGTTTCCAAAGGTGCTTGTGTGCCCTGGAGACAAGTGGGGGCTAAAGCTGCCACACTAGCAGTCCTGAAGATCTTTTTCTGTTTACAAAACCTTGGCTCCAGGCAATTGTACTTATTCACTCATTCAACCAAAACATTTTGCACATGGATGTGCAAAATAGTGAAATAGTGAGTGTCAGAGGGAGGGTGGTTGTTTCTTTTGCATATTCTCTGCCCTCAAGCAGCTCATGGCCTAGAAGGCAAACAGACTTTTAAGTTTGGGTGAACAATACAAGCTAGAATAAAATATATGCTAATTAGCAGTTCAAAGCATTTATTGTGTGAAGAATTAAGATAATGCTTCAGAGGAGCAGATAAAGATAAATAAATTGACATCTGAATGTACCCAGTCTACAAAAACACCCAGTGATAGATTCTGCATAAAACAGAATAGGAGAAAGAAGAGTCATATTAATTATACCTATCTAATTACATATATTTATGTAATTAGTTATATATAGCATATATGCTATTTTAATATAATTAATTATATTCATGATCAAGCTTCACTTCGCTTCAAAAATACTGATTATCAATTTTAATGGAAAAATAGGTTGATAAGATCCGTGTATTAGTTATCTATCACTGTGTAACAGATTCATTATCTCACACAATTTTTGAGGGGCAGAACTCTGGGAGCAGTTTAGCTGGGTGGTACTAGCTCAGGGACTCATGAGAACATATCTTGGCTGTCTGCTGGGGCTGCAGTCATCTGAAGGCTTAACTGAGGCTGCAGGATCTGCTTGTAAGATGGCTCACTCCCAAGGTTGTTGTGGAAGGCTCCAGTCCCTGGCCACATGTGCCCCTCCACAGGGATGCCTGAATGTCCTCGCAACATAGCAGCTGGCTTCCCCCAGAGTGAATGATCCAGTAGAGAGCAGGGAGAAAACCATAGGGTCCTTTGTGATCTAGTGTCCACAGTGGCCACTGTCACTTCTGCTATTTTTTTTTCTCCCTGTTAGAATTGAGTCACTAAGTCCAGACCACACTCAAGGAGAAGGTTCATCCAAAGGGCCCCTTACGAGGCTCCATCTCTTAAAGGGAGGAGTAGCAAAGAATTTGTGAACATATTTTAAAATCACCAAAAGCACATCCTAGGAATGGGATACAAAATGTAGAAGTACTTCTTTATCACTATTCTAGGCATGTTTTAAAATTAATCACAGGAACATTGTATATTATATTAGACATAAATAAAATTATGGATGCACAGAAATGTGGACATCAAAGAATCATTATCACATTAGAGCCAACATAAAGATCTACGGGTTCTACAACAAGATTCATTGGCTGATGGATGAAGAAGATTGGGGGGAAGAAAAAAGAGAAGCAGGATTTAGAAATATAGAAATGTATCACACTAGGGTTCAAACGCAATCCTGGAACTATGGAACTGGATCGCTGAACTGAGTACTTGAGTTCACACAGATGCTTGACTTTGATGATTGGTCTTCCTGCCCGTCCCTTGGTGACCACCACACATTTATTTTGTGATGCAAAGACTTTATAACTTCAGTTAATCCAATACAATAAGGACACCAGTCGAATCATACTGTGTTAAAATCAGAAGAGATCTTCTCCCAAATTTTCCATTTTACAAATAAAGAAAATGAGGCCCAGAGAGAGTAAACAGTCATATTCAAGATGTCAGGGCTAGCATGATGGAAACAAAATGAGAAATCTTGAAAGGAGAGGGCGCACAACTGTAGACCCACCTTGCATGCAGGGATAGTCATCCCTGGGTATCTGTGGAGGACTGGTTCCAAAACTCTCACAGATAGCAAAATCCTTGGATTCCCCAGCCCCTTAAGTTGGCCCTCTTTATTCACAAGTTCTGCATCCCATCCTCAGATAGGAAGGGCTGACTGGGGAACAACAGAACAACGCATGGATCCTCTTTTTATCTACATACATGAACATTATCCTGGGACTCTGTTCCATATGTCTATGGCAACTTTCATGCCACGTTTGCAGAGGTGAATGCATGTGATAGAGATTTTCTGGCCCTGGAAGCTTATAATATTTCCTATCTGGTCCTTTATAGAATAAGTTAATTGTATTACTGCTATACCAAAATGGCTTTCTTATTGTAGCTCACACTTCTGGTGATTACCAGATTTCTTTTTCTTTTAAGTATTTAAACCACCCACCCTAGCCCTTGCCCCCTGCCCCACACACACATAAAAAACAAAGTCCTAAAGTCTGTGGCTTTTATTCAGAAAGAGAGATCCACATGCCATGATTGCTAGCTGCTCACTGACACCAGTTCATAGTTCTTTAAACTCTCAGACTCCTGCATGTTAAGAGTTCCAGATCAGAGGCAGCCAGGGGCAATGAGTCTCAATGGTTAGGGCCCCTCTTTCCTTTCTTTCCAGTATCAGCCACAAGCAATTTTCATCTTTGTCACACTCCATCTGTTTGGTGCATATGGACCAAGTGAGCTACACCAGAACACAAGATGTTGGCCAGCTCAGATAAACAAACATTTACTGAGTGCACGTAGAGGGCTTGACATTGTGTTTGGCCCTGGAAATATAAACATGTCACTGTCCTGGCTCTGGAGTAATTTTCCTGTCAAGGTTTTATTTTTTACTGAAAATACCCAACTGCTAATACAACCTGGTGCCCAATGTGAACTTTGACGTCCAGTCTTTTTGAAACTCAGATCACATTCTATCCTGGGCTCCTTTACTGTGCCCAAGCCAGCCTTGCCTGTTCAAATGAAAAAATTTGCCTAATTCCTTCCAGCATGGTCTGATGTTCCAAGTCATAACCTCATCTTAACCCTGTGAATGTCTGTCCGTTACATCAAAGTTAACAGATAGTACCTCATTCCCCCCGTCAAATACATTTTAATTAAATAATGACTAGTGAGGCCATCCCAGCTCAAATTTGAACCCAAGAAGTTGGGGCCCAGAATCTGTGCTCTCATTAACGGTATGTCTTTCATACATTATTTTTAATCACACAATCATGCAAGAAAGGTATTATGCCTAATTTACAAATGAGAAAGAACTGAGGCTTGGAAAGGCGAAACCAACTTGCCCAAGTACAGAGCTAAGACTGAAGCAGATGTGTCTGACTTGAAATGTCTTGCCCTTTCTAAAAAGATGCTTCACTGGCCTTGACGCTAGTGGCTGTATATACTGCTTTCCAGTATACAAAGTGCTTTGGCATATGGTATCTTTATTTCTTCATCCTGGGGACCCAGCAATATAGATCTGCTATCTCTACTGGTAAAAAACAAAATTGAGGCATAGAAATTGAAATGACTTTCATGAAGTTATTTATTGAAAGAATTCTTAGAACAAACTGTGACTCAGAACCAGGAATTCTGAATCCACGTCAAGGTTCTCTTCACTATGCCTAACTGCCTTCCCAAGTTCAAGTTATTATCTATTTGCCGAGTACCCATCACATCCAAAAAGACTACCCCAACTCTAGGCCTTATTGCTTCATGCCAAAAATGCAAATCATCATTGCTAACAGATAGATAAACAGAAAGATGAAAAATTAGTATACTAGAGATACAGCATTTAACTGATAGTTGTTGAAAAACCTTAAGTATTGGAAAATAATTATATATTCATTATTAGCTTTGCCATCAAATAGTTAGATTATAGGTGATGGCATATCAAGGGTTAAATCTCCCCATCTGTAAAATGATGAGGTAGGATCAGATATGTGCTTTCAAACTGGTACTTCAGTGACCTCAACCTGGGAGTTTTCTGAAGGTCCATCCCAACAGCCAATTATTGGGTGGTCTGCCCAGCCCCTCCTCTGGGAACTGTGGTGTTTCTGCTGCAGTGACCTGCTCTATCAAGCACAGGATCACAACGCATTCAGGACCGGTCAGAGGTTTTCTTCCTGCATGGTGGATGACCCAGTAACATATAAACCATGGTGGTTAGCCAGCACTGTGCAAGGGGAACAGAGAAAGCCAGTCTATAAACAAAAAGAGGACTGAATAAAACATGCAGGAAAAAAGAAAAAAAAAATACCTGAATTCCCCAGATGCCCTCTTTCTTAAGACTTTCCTTGTGTTTGCTTATGCCAGTTCATGATACGTTCCATTACTTGCAACCACATAAACTAGTTATTCAAGGTGCTGAGACACGAGGAGGATAGGCAGGCAAAAAGATAAGTGTTTAGGCCCCACACTCTTATTCATTTCTGTTATGGGTTGAATTGTATCTCTCCAGAAACAATAAGTGGAAATCCTAATCCCCACTATCTGTGAATGTGACTTTATTTGGAAAGAGAGTCTTTACAAGACGTAATGAAATTAAGATGAGGTCATTAAGATGGGCCCTAATCCAATATCACTGGTGTCTTTATAAGAAGACATGGAGGGGCACAGATGTAAGAGGGGCGAAGGCCATGTGACAATATAGGCAGAGATTGAAGTGCTGCAGCTACAAGTCCTAGAAAGCCAAGGATGGCCGGCACACTCCCAGAAGCTAAGGAAGGATTCTCCTCCAGGTTCCAGAGGGAGCATGGCCCTGCTAACATGTTGAATTTGGACTTCTAGCCTCTAGAACTGTGCAGCAATGAATTTCTGTTGTTTAAAGCCACCCACTTTGTGGTAACTTTGTTACAGAAGTTCTAAGAAAAGAATGTAGGCTTCTAATAAAGATGCTCTGCTTTAAAAAATGAAATTGTAAATCTCTGGATTCCATGGTTTTATAATTAAGTTATCTAAAAGTTTCACTTATATAAAATCTCACTTGGGTTGAAGCTGAATAAATGAAACCCTGATTTAGCATAAAATTTCCCAGTTAATTTCACTTCTACATGTGTATTATACTCGTATAACTACTTTTAGTAACTTCTGCTAAAGAGTGGGTTTCTTTCTATTAAAAAATAAATAATTAATTTTTCCAGTTTGGTTAAAAGTCACCTTTTATTTCTAGAATCTCCAAGTACAGGATTAAGGTACATAGATGTTTTATTTAATAGTTTTCTTGCAAAACCCAGCATCTCAGCAAAAGCTGCTCTTAGCACTTCAAATTTATCATAACTTAAAGGAGGCACAAGGGGTACAGTTATGAGAGTACAATGGAGCCCTAAAATAAAATTATTCCAAGAAGATCTAGAATATCATCATCTAAAATTTTTGAAAGAAGAGTAAATTAAGTATCTACCATTTATAACAAAATGCTCCTTTTAGAGTCTTAGGAGACCTAATTCCACCCCACAATGCATGAGCTGACAACATCATGATCAACTATATGCAGGGTTGGTGTTTATAATACTTGATGCAGGTGTGATGGTCACATTTTTAAAATTGTATTGTAGACTTGCAGGTGGCCAGATAATTTTTTGTTCGTGGTCACATTTTTCTAGAGATGTTTCCAATAAAAAGTACATTAGAGTTATGTTGTACTTTTCAGTTTTCAAATAACATTTGAATACATGATCCCACTTGACCTACAAAATTGTGATTTTAAATCAGAGAAGGCAGATATTATCATCTCTGTTTTATAGCAGAAGAGACTGATGCTTATAAATCTGCCCTAGGTCATACAGCTAGTAAAAGGTAAAATCAGGTCTTATGATTTCACATCTAAAATGTAGTTTCCAAAACACTAGGCTCTCTATTTGATTCAGACACAAGTTTTGGGTTATCGAGTGGTAGGTTTTTAACTGCAGCCCTCACAACTTCATAAGGAAAATAGAATGATTTATTTTTAAAATTCACTTTAAAAAAAGTTAGTAGGTTCTGTTTTTTTTTGTTTTGTTTTGTTTTGTTTTTATCTTGACATGATTTCTTTCTAGAAATCCTTGTAAACTAAAGAAGCTGAAAGAAGTGGTTATAGCTCTGCTGTTTGATGCTTGTGTTTCCAGTGTTTACCTTGGATGGGGACAATACCACTAAGGTGTCAGCGGTTTCACTGCCGTGGCTGCTGAGAGAGTGGAACTGTGCTCATCCAGATGGGAACCCCTCAGAGGCAAATAGAAGAGTGGCAAGATCATGACAGAAATGATGTGAAAGCCCACAAACCTCCTCCTCTCCATGATGTCCTCATGAAGTGAAGAGACGAGTGGATAGAACTTACAAAATCACACGTGTTACTGCTGCTTCTTAAATACAGGAGACACACAAGCAGAACCTTCCAGAATTAGAAAGGTGGATTTTCTGATTTAACACTTCTACTCAGGGTCATAGGATCAAAATAAGAAGTAGCTTCAGCTCTGCCCATGGTCTTTCATCATAGGATAGACATATTTCCAAAGCTCTGCTAGGGTCAAGAGGTACATGATAGGAATATTGCACTTTTCAATGTTCATACGATTAGCTATTTCCCCTTCCTCAAGTATCATCAGTCCCCTCAGAATTTTTAGCTTCAAATCTCACAGTGACAGTGGTAGCACCAAGATGAAGAACGAACACACCCTTGGAATGAACACATCCTTGTTTAAGGGCTTCCCTGCACTACCACCCTCCCATCCACTGAAAGCACAGGGAAGCTCCTCTTAGCCTTTCCCACAGAGAGAGAGACTCTCTAGGCTCAACAGACATCATGGAGCCAAAAGTACACTGGTAGCTATTGTCAGCCTCCTCCTCAGCCCAGAGCTCTGAGCTGAAAGAAAGACATGAAGAGGCATCGCCACCTTCTCTTTCGATCTTGTCATATATGTATCTATGGAGTAGAGAAAGAACCATTGAGACTTGAGAAAGAATTGTTGGTTACAACGGCAATAAAGATTCATAATATGATACTAATAATAGCACATGTTGAGAGTTACAAATATGCTTTGTAAGCTGGCATTGTGTGAAAAACCTTTCAAGAAGTATTATTTTGTCTTTAATATCATCTTTCTGACAAGATCAAAAGTCTGATTCCTTTGATCAGAAATATGCTTATGGAGGCAAGTATTTCAGCCTTACTGGAAAAGGTACAATCCAGAATACACCATTAGTAGGTGTAATTCTGTGACCAAAGAGCTACAGAGTGTAAGAAGAAGTATAAAATAATAAAACTGGAAAGGACCATAGGTTATATGGATTTTACTTTTCTCATTTTACAGATGCAAATATCAAGGTTCCCAGAGAAGTACTTGGAGTAGATTTAATATATTTTTAGAATATATCATGGACACAATGGACACAACTCATCCATAAAAAGGAATAACCTACCGACACATGCAACATCACTGATTACCCTCACAGACATGGTCCTAAGTGAAGGAAGCCAGAAACACACTAACGATTCCACTTGCATGAACTTTTAGAACAGGCAAAACTGAGAAAAAGTGGAAACAATTAGAACAGCGGTTGCCTGTAGGGTCAGAGGGTGAGTATTGGGGAGGTACTGAGGGTGAAGGGTCCAAGAGGGCTTTCTGGGAAGATGGAGATGTTCCAATTTATGACACAAGGTGTAGGTTACACAGCTACATCCATTTGTCAAAATGGGGCAGTTAAGATTTGTGCCTTATAATCCATATACATCTTATCTTAGAAAACTGTAAAGAAAAACAGCAATCTTTCGGTGGTGGTGTGATGAGCAGGTGGGGGAAAGATGGAATGAGAATGGCAGAATGTTGTTAACTGTTGAAGTGGGCACAGGAGTTTTTTACTCTAAATATGGCTGAAATGTTTTGTGACATAAACTTGTGAAAGATGAATGTGGTGAGCAAGGGAATGTTCAATCATGTTTGGAAGTGTGAGCACTTTGGATACTGGTCAAAGACTCCTTTCGATTCCTTAAGGAGACAGGGCCTTGGCTGTGTGGCCCAGGCTGGAGTACAGTAGCACAACCACCTTTAAATTCTTTATATTCTTGAGTTACCTTAATGTTTTTAGCTACGTTCTACATCCTCTTCCCATCTTGAGCCTCTCTCCCCACCTTCCTAAAGGAAAGGAGAAACCTGAGAGCCAACGGAAGCCCGAGGAGCCCACCCAAGGCCTCACACGAAGGCCTCTGAAGAGATTGTGACCCCTCCTGGCTGAGCAGGCAGCTGCCAAATTGCCAGGACAGAGTCTCCAATCAGTGCCACACAGTGTTTGCCCGTGAGAAATACCCCTTCCTTGTTCTGCACCTCTGAGATAGCCAAATACCTTTCAAGGTTGAAAATGCTTCATTCTCACATAACAAAAACAGGAGAAAATGAGACGCAATTATATTGCCCTCTCACGTATCTTTTATTATGATGGCCAAATAAATTCTTTTAATCTTTACATTTTTTAACTATTTGTTATTTTAGTCTCAAATCTTACTTAATGTCTTCTATCTTAAATTCTGTCTTAAATTAGAATTTGCATAATACAAGGTATCAAAAGAAACATTATTGGCAGCATTTCTTTGCAGTTGTTATTAAATTAGTTGGTGATTCTCCAATGTATCAACTTGCCTCCATCTAGGGAGCAGAGTTCATAAAAGGTGGCAGTAAGAAGTTATTAATGAGTTTACTTTTCATTATTTTTATATGAACTACAAAAGTATTTTAACCTAATAAATTCAAATATCACAGACCCATCATAGGAGTTTAAACAAACAAACAAATGAATTAAACGGGTTGAGTTCGTTTTCTGTTTCGGGTAAAAGCTACATGATACAAAGTGATCTCAAAGTGCTTTATGTGAATTATCTCACAAGTTGACTTAGAAGATCCATAAAATACACTCGGTAATTATATACAGTGTGACTGCAAAGATACCTTGATAGCACTTGACCATTTGTTATTAAAATTCCCATCCATTAGCAGTCCCGGCTTATTGCATAACACCAATAGGTCTTGTAAAACACATATTTACAGGAACCACAACAGTGTTACTAAAGATCATGCTTCGGACTTGGAATAATTCTACTGTGAACAAAGCTGAGCTATGAAATCACAGATTAGAAAGCATCTTATCTGGTCAGGGGACTTACAATGCAAAGTCACAGATGCCGCCCCAAATGTTGGTATGGAAATTTTCCAAGAAAACAACTTTAACTTACTGAAGTATGCTTTTATAAAATTAAAATTCATTGAATTATTCAAGTTCTAAATAACTCAAAGGTTATTTGTAAGATGACCCCTAATTGGGAATATTCATTTATGAACCAAAGGTAGCTTTCTTTCTTCCTGATACAAACCTGTAGAAAATCTGTGAACCCTTTCTCTGCCGCTCACAACAACAAACAAAGTATAACCTAAAGCTCTCTTATTTTAAAGCCCATTCAATAGTTCATCAAACTTTGAAACTTCTTCACTAAACACCTGTTTTGAAAACACACACACACACAGGTATATTCATAAAACAAATACATATAAAACAGTAAAAAAATTGACATTAATTTAAGTTTTATGAGGCAAATATATGCTTTCTCTGAGGCAAAGAAACCATAAGCCTAAAAATTATCTTATGCATATTGGGATAATTACATAATACTAAAGGTTAGGTTTTTCCACTATGGCTCTACTTTTGATAACTGATACCTCTGAGGAAAGATATGAATTAGGTTAGGCTAATGAAATAGTGTACTACTTAATTCATAACCTTCAAAATCATTAAAAATTGGTACATTGGTACAGAGCTTTTGACAATTTTCCAGATACTCAGGTTACAATAAAAATGCCATGATGATTTTAAAAGTAATAACTCTTTCCTTAGGACTGACATTCTGTTTACTTACAGACTGTCCATTTATCCCGCGGGGGTCTTCCATTGAAGACTTCTTCTGAATTATGTATGGGCTATTAGCTACACACTTCTTCAAAGGGTTCCAACACCCCTGCACCTGTGAACAACAGAGCATCACGCAGCTGTATTAATTGTGTGGCATGAAATTCAGAGCTGGCCTTCACATCTGCAGCTTTCCATTTACCAGCATGTATACACAAGTCAAGAACACTTACCTTCACTGAATGAGTCTTTAAAATAAATATTATGGGCTCACTGTTTATCACAATTTACATGAGCCAAATGTGGCCAAATTATAGCTCAGTTGTGTCTGCTGTCAGCAGCTGCAGCCCAAGGAAAGAAAGGATGGTAGGGTGGCAGCGGGAGCAGCTAAATATCCTTCCGCACACATTATTTTTGAGCCAGCATTACAAGAGCTTTTTTTCTTCTCTTCCTTTTTTTTTATTTTTGAATTTAGTTTCTCCATGCTATCTATCAACGTCAGCTGCACCACAATGCAAAGAGGAAATACTAACAAAGAAATATGATTGTAGTCTGAACAAAGATGAAAGAGAAAAAGCTAGAGTTGAGTGTTTTACCCTTAGGGCAAGGATATTATACTGTTTCTTAGCAAGTTTACATTTGGTCACAGTTTCATGGATGATCAAGTCTGTACCTTCAGACTCAACACCTTCAGGAAGAATGGGTTTGGGGGATGCTTCAAAACATGTACAGTAAATGTGGCATCTTCAAATATATTCTACATGTAGCTATCTTAAAATATATATATAGCAATTTAAATGCCACTCTAATTTCCTAACTTTCAGAATTAATTTTTGTGCTCATGCTCAAATGAGGTACTCAAAAGATACTCTCAGGCTTTCTTGCTTGGGCTTGGCAACTGAGCAATTATTCTACCTCTCACATAAACACTAATGCAGCACATGTAATTTTAAACAAAAAGTAAAATGCAATCTTAGTATTACCAAGATAAAATTACACAACAGAGAACATGTAGTAGTGTAACTTCAGTATCACTTTTTCTAAAAGTACTTGAATTTCTGCATGCTCACGTATTAGGAAAGCTACTATAGTGGAAATCAAGAGATTTCAATTCAGGTTCTGACTCTGTCGCTAAACAGCTGAATGATCTCATGTGAATAACATAGACTATCTGAACCTCAGTATTTTCATCTGGAAAATGAGAAATTTTAACTGAGTATCTTGCAGCTTTATATTTTACACAACTATTTCATATTTTATAATATAATGAGTCTATGTATGTATAATTTTCAGGTAAAATATTCCAAGCATGGTTTATTTAAGAAGTAATTTTGAAGTCCTAGGAGAATTGTCCCTTGTTTGTTTTGCTCAACATTATCAATGCCGCAAATGTATGCCCAATCCACTGTCAACATAAAGTTGGTGCTTTTTGGCCAACATAAAACATAAATAACTAGATTCTTAAAATTTAGAGAAGCCATATTAAAGCACTATGGGTTTGTAATTTTAACAAGAAACAATTCCATAATGTCAAGTTGTGACTAAATAAAAATCATATGAATGTATTGATGCTATGTCACACCAAGAAAATATAACACTTTATTCTGAATTGTACTCAACTGCAGAACAGAATCTTAAAATTCAACAGCATTGCTTTTAGAGGATTCCTTGCATAATTAGGGAAGAGCTATTACAGAATATCCTAGACTGTTTTCATTGCTTAAGTTACTCTCAGGAGGCACATTAACTGTTCCAGGCACCAAGGTGGGATTTTAAAATAATAATAATCCTACCTTACATTGGTAAAATGCCTTACAGTTTACCAAGTGCTTTCACACAAATTGCCCACAGTGCACCTATATGAGGTAAGACAAAGCCCAGTCTCATTCCTCACAGAAGGGAGCAGGTCTAAGACAAAGCCCCCTCTGATTTCCCATAAATTCCCATCCTCTCCATACCTGTCCTGCGAACAAGTTTCAATCAAAATCTGTACATTTGATATTCCAGGATTATTTCCCATGTGTTTCTTTCCCATATTTCCATACTGAACTTACTGAACAGTTTAAGGTATTAAGAATGGTCAAGTTACATGAGCATGAAAGGTATTTCATTTGTAATTTTATTTCTGCTGAAGATGAAACTATTCTGTACTAAATTTCATGTTTGTTATTGTTTCCTGGGCTAAAAAGAAAAGACAGATTATTGAGAAGTCAAAACAGTCAGCATTCATTGACTTCAGGTAGATGCCTCCAGTAAAAAAGACTACTACTCAAAAATCAAAAAATCACAGTGAGCCATGGACTTTATTTACAAATCCTCCAGTGCTTGCTAAATCAGTATAGTTGTTTCCAGATTTCTACATGTCAATCCAAACCATGAAATATATGACATGACTGGGTCTACTGATATTTAGGAGCCTGGCTCTGGTAAACCTTTAATTCCCTTGCTGGACTTGATCTTTCATGGTTTATAAATAAGCCTGTCTCCATAATAGCATTCATCTAGTGGAACTGCAATTATTTCTCTACCTGTCTCCCCCACTAGACTATAGCTCCAAGAGAGAGAGAACCATGCCTTACTCTCTGGTTCTAGTCACATATGGCACTCATTAAATATTTTGAATGAATGAATAAAATGAATGAATGAATGTTATTGATAGATGACAACTTTTGAATACTTGTAAACTCTGAGCTAGAAATAAATAGGCAGTTAAATAGTGGTGCTATCATTCAATCAACTAGAAAGCATCCACCAAATTTCTGGTCCTGAACTTTATTTCAAGTATTCAAGTATCCTAAGAAACAGGCTCAAGCAAATCTGGTGACTTGATGTTTATCTATCCACCTACCTGCCTGCCTGCCTACACACATAGAGAGTAACTAGTCATAGAACTGTATAGACCTACACATAAACATTTATGGAGGTGAACTTAGAGGTGAACTTCTTAGAGGCTTTGTGTAAACCTAGGAGTGGTTTCTAGGAGAGGAGTAGAAGACTATCCAGGTAGGCTAATCTAGGTATAGATTAGGTAGGGGGACACACTGATGGAGGATTAGTGGGATGACATTTGTTTGGGGAGATGTGTGGAGTACCAGAGACAGGTGCCTTGGTGTCAGAGGCGCCGCTACAGACAGATGCCATAAGTGTGGTGGCCATTACCAATTCATAGACCATCCCCAACACCTTGTAAAAGCAGGGAACTGGGTTAATCACTCACTTGTGCATCTACCCAAAATGGCCAAATCCTTTACTTACCCACTTTTGAGTCAACTATGGTGGTACCTTCCAGAGGAGGAGTGCCCCTTGGAGTTGTACACAGTGGAATCCTACCCATCTATGGACCCCTGAAGTGAAATTTTCCTTCAGAAAGAGACAAGGACTAAGAGGCATCTAGGGCCCTGTCTACCAAGTCTAACATTCTGGGTTAGCTATTCACCCTAAGCACAGAGGAAAAGCCTCTTCCTGAAATGTACTGCATCAACTCCTTAAGTAGAAAAAAAGGGTCAACTGAAAAAAAATTGAGGAACAGCTGCACAGTGTTAGGCTGGAGATGCATTTAATGATAGCCTGACTCTCCATATTTTGCAGCTGTATGAGGCCATCTAAGTAGAGAAGAAAGTGGCATGCAGCCCCTTCCACGGCCACCACAACCCATAGGAAACAGGGTAGGGGCATCCACAGCTCCAGGTGGTAGAGCGCCTGACTGGCATTCACAGTGCCAAGCCAGACGCTTGCATGGGCATCTGTTGCTGAGCAGAATGGGCAGGTGGCATGAGGAACAGCAGAAGGCCTCTCAGACAACAAGGAAGCAGGAGTGATGGCCACATTTGAATTGATCTTTTCAACACCTTGGGGAACTATGCCTTCTTCAATGCTACACTCAAAGAAACCCAGCTAGAGAAAGTGGAGGAGGAGAACTCAGTCATGGTCTTTGCTGACCATGAACGAAGGGGATGTTTTAGAAAGCAAGATTTTGGACTGTTAATGAAAAGCTAATTTTGTTAGGTAGCCTCACCTGATACAGGAATAATGGAAGTTTTAGGAAGTGTCTTACATTTGCCACTCTAGGGAGAGTGGAGTGGAAAGGAGTTGAAATCAGTGTACATATCCTAGCAAATGAACGATGGCAATAAATGTTAGATTTAGGTACTGATCTAACAGACTCTGCAGAAAAACACTAAATTGAGACTGTAATCTGACAAACACTTGCAATCATACAAAATCCCCCTTAGGGGCCCAGAAGCCTTAGGAAGTTGGGCCACTGGTGATGACATTGTAATTATAAGATAAGAGTTCTGGTAAGAGTACAGAGGTACATATTTGGAAGTGATATTTTATGCCCTATTGCAATCCATAGGCCTATTAATTTTCAAAATACAGAATAGCTTTAAACACAGAAACTTTAAAGTACATAAAATAAAAAAAAAAATCTATTCTGTGCATTCCTGCTATAATTTAAACTCTCCCTGGGCTGCCAATCTTTCTTCCCAATTCTACAAACAGCCCCTACTCCTTAGAAAAGAAAAAAAATATGCAAGAGAGCTCTTAGCCTAAAGTTTTCCCAGGTTCAGTTAAATCCATATTCACCCTATACAGACACATCATTCTTATTCTCTCCATCAGCTAAAGCCAGGCAGTTGACAAAATAAGCAATAGCACCCCATTTTACGAGTAAACCTTATCTTATTTTTATTTTAGTTCTCGCTCATAACAAACATTCTGGCTATTTTCAGAACAAAAGATTAGGAGAAGAAAAGTTGGAGAAAGTGTAGATTATCCTGACATGAAGCAGACAGAGAAAGGGTCAAGCCAGGCAGACCATTGGGACAGACTTCCCAGGTTGAAGAAAAATAGGGTGGGGGTGGGAGTGGGGGGTAATATGCCTGGGAAGAAAACAATATTTATTTTTTGTTTTATACTTGACATGTATTTTAATTTTTCCTGCTGATTTTGAAAAATGGGTTAGATTTTAGATGCCATATTTTTCATCTCTAATGAACCAGAGACCCATCAGATACTGGTAATAACTTGTGGCTCCTTGGATGAAAGAATATTTTCATTACAACACACCATCTCTTTACTCTTTGCCTTCTCACCAAGTGTTGAGTTTTCTAACATTCCTGAGAAGCAGAAGGAAACTAGTGGCTGAACATTGCTTTATAGAAAAGAAAAGGGCTATTCTGAAATAAGTCCCCAGAAGACTACAACTACAGATTGAATAAACATATCAAATCAAGGGGTTTCTAAGAAAATTTACAAACAGAAGCCTGCGGTGAAATGAACCGTTGGATAAATGACCTCCAGAGCCCTACTCAACTCACTACTTCATGGCTCCAGAAGCCACAAGGTGCCATGTCTGTCACCTCTTCTGTGCTTTCTTCACCTTCTAAGGAATTTGGTTATATCAAAGAAACAGAGATTGGGCCTACTCAGATGAATCAGACTCAGAAACCATATGCTCATCAGTCTTTCAAACAGTAAAAAGGGGTACATCCCAACCATTGAAGCTGTTAATGAAAAACAAGTTGGTCTCTACCTTGGTGAAAGTCTTAGTTGTAGATGTGGTTTCTACCGAAGTAAATGTGTACACCAATATCTTTTCATAGGTTTTCCACTCGTTTACTGGTACTGCTGATTTAAAGTTTTAAGGGTGAAGCCTGTTTATAAAGTATAGACAGGCTTCAAAGTAAATATGATCAGATTTCTGCTTCTACCATATGTGACTTCCTTCTAACTTCAGATGAAAAATGCAAGGTAAGTAGAAAGTCAAATGAACTGATCCTTATTGGAATGATGACATGCTTATTTGGTAAGCAAAATTGAATTCAAACTATATTTTCAAGAACATTAAACTACAAATTATTTTAATATAGTACTTACTATGTGAACAACGTTAAGAAAACTCTAAATAAGTAACGATTGATTATTATTGATGGCACACCCATAAGGGATTTGAGGAACAGTGATATGTACACAGCTCGAGAACCACAGTCCTATGAGGCCTGTATGTAATGAGGAAATTCAAGCAACCAAAAGAAAATCATCTAAAACATAATCTAATTGCACATAAGAAGCTTTGCAATTTTACTAGGGTGGTATATTGATTCTGCTGCATCCACTGAATTTAGGGCATTGCTAGTCTTCTTCAAATGTTGTTTTGATACAATATATCACAGAAACAGTTTCCCAGTCTACTAAGTCCATAGGATCAGTCTTACAATAACAAGCTGCAGAACAACTGGCAGCAAGCAAAACTGGCTCCACTCAGTTGTTATTTTTGCTGCTGTCCAAATTAATGACTACACTTAAATGATGAATTTTCTTACTCTATTCAAAAGGAGAAGAGATACAAAATATCTACTCCTTTACTTTTTTTAAACTTTATTTTAAGTTTAGGGCTATATGTACAGATTTGTTACATAGGTAAATTTGTGTCATTGGGGTTTGTTGTACTTATTTCATCATCCAGGTATTAAGCCTAGTACCCATCAGTCATTTTTCCTGATCCTCTCCCTCCTACCACCCTCCACCCTCCAACAGACCCCAGTGTGTGTTGTTCCCCTTTATGTGTCCATGTGTTCCTATCATTCAGCACCCACTTACAAGTGAGAACATGCACTATTTGGTTTTCTGTTCCTGCCTTAGTTTGCTAAATATAATGGCCTCCAGCTTCATCCATGTTCTTGCAAAGGATGTGACCTTATTCTTTTCTTGGCTGCATAGTATTCCATGGTGTATATGTGTGTATATGTACCACATTTGCTTTATCCAGTCTACCATTGATGGGCATTTGTTTTCATATCTTTGCTATTGTAAATAGTGCTGCACTGAACATATACGTGCATGTGTCTTTAAAATAGAATGATTTACATTCTTTTGGGTATATTCCCAGTAATGAGATTCCTGAGTCAAACGGTATTTCTGTTTTTCAGTCTCTGAGGAATTGCCACACTGTCTTCCACAATGGTTGGACTCATTTACATTCCCACCGAGTATAAGCATTCCTTTTTCTCTGCAACCTCACCAGCATTTGTTATTTTTTGACTTTTTAATAATAACCATCTGACTGGTATGTGATGGTGTCTCATTGTGGTTTTGATTTGCATTTCTCTAATGATCAGTGATGTTGAGCTTTTCTTCATATGATTTTTGGCTACATGTATGTCTTTGGAAAGTGTCTGTTCATGTCTTTTGCCCACTTTTTAATGGGGTTGTTTGTTTTTTTCTTGTAAATTTGTTTAAGTTCCTTATAGATGCTGGATATTAGACCTTTGTCAGGTTCATAGTTTGCAGAAATTTTTTCCCATTCTGTAGATTGTCTCTTCACTCTGTTGATAGTTTCCTTTGTTGTGCAGAAGCTCTTTATATCCCACTTGTCAATTCTTGCTTTTGTTGCAATTGCTTTTGGTGTCTTCCTCATGAAATCTTTGCCCATTCATATGTCCAGAATGGTGTTGCCTAGGATGTCTTCCAGGGTTTTTATAGTGTTGGGTTTTATATTTATCCTTTACTTTTATCTAGAAAGATCTACCACCAAATACCTCCTGATATGTTAAAAAATATACCACAACAACTTGTCCATGATGGAAAGCAAACAGTGGTTACCTGGAGCAGAGGTTGGGGAGTGATGAACTGCAGAGTGGCCTGAGGGAACTTTTTGGGGTATTGAAAGTATACTGTATCTCAATGGTAGTGTTTACATGGGTGTATATATTTGTCAAAACTCATTGAGCTATAAGCTTAACAAAGTTGAGTTTTAAAAATATGCCACAACTTACATTCCTATAAGTTATCAACCTTTTTTTCCCCAGTACCATCAAGGAAGTGAGAAACTGAAGTTTACTTTCTGATAGATGGTGACTGCCTTCTTCACTGGGCATAATATCTATCCCTTGCCCCTCCAAATTAAACATAATGTTAGTGCTGATCTTTACTTAGTTGTTTTTCCACCAATATCCTTCTCAAATGCAGGTGAGATTTATTCCTACTTGATTAAATTATATAGTTCAACCTCCAACAATATTCATTCTTAGGTGCAGAAATGAAGAAGGGGCTGAAAAACATACCCTTGCTTTAAGAGATGAGGATTAGGAAACATATAATATTCTTTAATATTAAGATCCAATTGATATTTCAGTAATTGATTTGATCCCACAGGATTAATTTTCTTTTAGTATTTAAATCAGGAAGGAGAAAATAAATGCCCTCTTGCTCTACTCCAACACCCATCTCCAACCTGTGGCAACCACAATTCAAGTTTAGCAAAGCAATTTCCTCATTTCCTGGATGCTGACTCCTACTTTTCATTGCTTCTTGACCAAAATAAGGATTGCCTGATGGAATCAGACTGCAGGACTGCAGTCTCAGGGGCCAAAAAACCAAAAATCAAAAGACGGTAATGGAGAAAGCATTAAGCTGTCAGAAAAGAGGCACTGATTCAGGGTTTCTTTGAATTTTACTCTTTCCTTGAAACCAAAGGGCAACTCATATTAGAGCAAAGCTAGAAAGGTTCAAGAAATCGGTCTCTCCTCAATACTATAAGAAAAGAGTTAATGGGTGGCGTAATGTGATGGAAATACACATGGCAAAGGATGTTGTGATGGGGTCACAGAAGGAAGTCAGGGAATCCAAATTTCTATCTAGGGCAGGAATCATCTGAAACATCCTTGGCAGATAGCCAATCCGCTTCTGCAAGAATACTTCTGGGAAAAGAAACTCACCTCCTGAAAGCTTCTGAAAGACTAACCTTCCAGCTCTGAACAAGTTTGTTAGGCCACCTGGTCCAGCGCTGGAAAGTTTAGTCTTTAGGAGGCTTTTCCTTATACTAATCTGAAATAGAATCATCAAAGCTCTCTTCTCTAAGGTCAATTTTTCTTCTGCATCAACACAATATTTCAACATCCTCCTATACAAAATGATCCTTGAAATACTTGAAGATTACAATCTTTCCTAAAGGCTCTGCTCTCTAGGATTGAAACCTGATTGTACATCTTTTTAAAATGAGTTACTTACTTAACTTTCTGATTCCCATCCACAGGACCTGCCTGTTGGTCAATGACCTCTGGATCTGAACACCATTGGCACTTACTGAGCTTAGGGATACTCAAATTCTTCTGCAAATGGCCTGTTTTCAAGTCGTAATTCCTCTGTTCTATATTTGGGAAACTGATTCATTTCTGTGAAATTCTCATCTTGCTAGTTTCTGCCTATCAGTCAAGCTCACTCAGATTCTCCTTGACTCATGATTCCGTAAGCCAACGACAGGGATATCCATTCCAGTCTTGTGTAATATGCCAACCTAAAAACCATCATTTTAGCTTTCTTCTTTCAAGTCACAGATAGAAATGATGAATGAGAGAAAGCTAAAAGCAGAGCCAGTCTGGATGAGTCAAAGGGTAGACTGAAAACTTGGTGCAGGAGGGTAAGGATTAAGTCTGTAACTCTGGCACTTATGAACTCTATAATCTTGGAAATATTAACCAGTCTGAACCTGTTTTTTCATCAGTACAATGGCATTAATGCCATCTAATAGGATGGAAAACAATGACGATGCACCCTACACATAGCACATGCTCAATAAATAAGTGTGAGTGGATGATAAGCACTTCATAAAGGATAAAAGGTCATAAAACCATAATGCAATATACTTAGTTGTCTAGTTTTTATAACCATAAAAAAATAGCTAGATCATATAAGTCAATTTTCTAAGAAAAATTAGACACTTCTAGGCGTTGCATTTCAGGTTACTAAGATAACAATTAGTAAATCAATACCGTTATTGTAACACCTCTCTCTCTAATTATCTTTTGTAACATTTCAACTTTTTTTATAGGCTAAATCATTCCACTACTAGATTTTTAGATTTTTTTCATAGTTCTTATTTTGTTCCTTTTTTTTTTTTTTTTTTTTG
>NW_012115088.1:6214744-6215822 GCF_000951035.1 Colobus angolensis palliatus
TTTTTTTTTTTTTTTGAGACGAAGTCTGGCACTGTCGCCCAGGCTGGACTGCAGTGGCGCCATCTTGGTTCACTGCAACCGCAACCTCCCTGGTTCAGACAATTCCCCTGCCTCAGCCTCCCGAGTAGCTGGGATTATAGGCGCCTGCCACCACGCTCAGCTAATTTTTGTGTATTTTTAGTAGAGACAGGGCTTCACCATTTTGGCCAGACTGGTCTCGAACTCCTGACCTCAGGCAATCTGCCCTTCTCGTCCTCCCAAAGTGCTGGGATTACAAGCCTGAGCCACCGCCCCCAGTTCGATTATTTTGCATATATAATTCACACTTCATGACAGATTTCAGTCACTCTCCCACTGGAATTTTTTAAAGAAACCTTCAGTTTTATGAGATGATTTACCTACCTAGCATTAGTCGGTCTTGCTACCACAACAACAAACGTCTGGTGGGCATTGATTAATATAAAGGAAACGATGAAAAGTGTTTACACAGCAGGCATTATTCCCACCCACCCGTCCCCAACCCTCATGAAAGGTAAAGCAGAGATCTTGTTTATTTTTGCTTTCCTAATTATTAATTCTCCGAAATAATAATTCTCCGAAAGTAGAAATAATAATTCTCCGAAAGTAGACCCCTCCAATTCATCTCTACGTCTTTTAACTCGCCTCTTTGACTTGGACCAGTCAAACCACTTTTGGCCAAAGGAAAGACCTGGGCCATAAAGCGCTAAAACTAAATATCTGCCTGCCCGGGCTGCCCTCAAAATGTTTCCCATTACGGGAGCTTCGAGCGCATGCACATGTCTAAGACGGCAATCACAACATCAAATCAGGCAAAGAGGACCCTCCCCTCCGTCCCCCGACGCCCCATTCAGTTACTACTTCCCCAAAGGAAAACAAACCAGCCTTTGACACATCCCTCCACGTGCAGCGCCCGACGCTGTGGGCCATGGGCGGCCGCGCCTCTCCCCTGCCTGCCTCTGCGCAAGGCCCCATTATTGCGCGCGCCCTGCTCCCTACGAGGTGGCTTCGCGTACCTGGCGGCAGCGCCCTTAGCCTCGGAGGCTGCCCGGGCGGGCTG
>NW_012115088.1:6216072-6289431 GCF_000951035.1 Colobus angolensis palliatus
CCCGGCGGGCCCCGGGCAGCGCGGCTGCACTTACTCGTGTCACAACTGCGGCGACGCGGGGCTGAGGAACCGGTTCTTCCAAAAGCAAACCGAAAATGGGTAACAGAGAGGCCGGGGCAGCGCTAAGAGGGGTTCCGCCTCGGTGTTTAGGGCAAAAAACCCGGCTCGGGCTTCCAGAAATTCGAGCCAGCGGTGGCTTTTTCTTTCTTTCCTTTCTAAATGCTCCTGTGCCTCCAGGTCGAGGGGCGCCCTTCGCGCGGCTCCGAGTGCACAGCGACACCAGGGCTGGCGCTGGAGAGGGGAGTCCCCTTCCCAGCACCCCTCGGGTCTTCCCCGTACCCCCCACCCACAGCCCCTTCACTGGGCCCGACGCCCCTCCGCTCTGCAGCTGGAGCCTGGGCCTGCTGCCCACTGCCCTACGGGGTGTCTCGGACGCCTGGTCCCTGCAGCGTATTCTACGGGAGAGGCCTCAGAAACAGGAGGGGATGGTGGGTTAGCTCTGTCACCGCAAGGGAGCTAGGTGTGCGTGGGGAGGTTCTGAAGGGGAGGATGTGTGGAGTGATTTGGTGATTTGGGGCGAGGGGCTCTAGGTTGGATATAAAGGAATATTCAGTCAGCCTGAAACTTATGAAAACCTCTGGGATTCAAATAACTTTAGAAGTGATCTTAAAGGTATGTATTCTAACTTCTTACAGATAGCGTAACTGAGGCCAAAAATGGTAAATGGATTACCCCAAAGTCGGGCAGGGGAGCCTTGACTAAATGCCCAGGCCTAACCCATTATCCTTTCTTCTAAACTTTTTGCCTTTCTTTGCATCAAGGGACGCTTTGGGGTGGTAGGGGGAAGTTTCTGTAACCCCAAAATTCCCTTGTCTCTGTAACCTAAGGGGAGCTAGAGAACCTTGATTCAACCTGCAAAGTATTTCAGCATTGGATGAAGCATCCATTACAAGCCAGTAATCTGAGATATTCCTTCTCCAGGAACTTCCTCTTACTTGATTGGGCAATCCAATCAGGAGCAGTGAAAGATATGCAGATACCTTGATGATTTGCTCTTATAAGGACTCATCACTTCTCAGTGAGCATCAGAATGTTGGCTCTTCTCTCCCTCAGATGAAATCCCTTCCCCATCCCCCACTCAATTGTTCACATCCAATGAGATCATGTAAGCAAAAGGGCCTTAGAAAGTAGAAATCATAGCATGAATGCAGGTATTATTGTACATACTCTTTCAAAATTGTCTAGATTCACTCACTTTACCATTGTTTCTGTCAGTCATTGAGTGTCTGTTGACTTGTCCTAGATGCCATGAAGAGTCAGAACAATGAGATCTAATCCTTCACCTTCAAAGGCCACAGATTATAGATTCTGAGATAAGAACAACACACAGGAAATCATCAGAAATCTACGCAAAGATTGATATTTTTGGTCCTTAACTGCTGGATATTTTTATGTTTTTAGACCCAGAAACTTTCTAAAATAAACCATGTATATTGGGTGAGGGAGACTTCATGTAGAAATCAATGCATCAATAAACTGTTAACCCAATAAGGCTCCAATACTTGCCCAAATAGAAATGTTAACCAAATTACGCAGGTGATGAGGGTGGCTTTTCCTTTTTGAAGAGGAAACTACTACCTATGCTTTCTACCTATTCATAAAGAATTACTATAACATAAAAAAGCAAATCCAGAGACTCTCAAAGATGAGGTGATCAAAACTTTTATTTGGGGGGGGAGAAAAACTAACCCAAAGCTACCAGATATAAGTGTTTGTTAAGAACTTATCAAAGGCAATGACAGTTTCTCATGTCAAAGATTGCAAGCATACTATCTATTTGAAAATCATATTTTAAAAATCAATTTATATAATTCAGAAGTAACATATCACCTAAAATTTTTATGTATTAAATAGAAGAATTATTTTGATACTTTATCCTAGTATTCTTAAAGTTTGAGAGAACAGTTCTCAACCCAAATATCTGACCATTTTATTTTTTTAGGGAAACTAACTTTCACATGGCCTTGGATAAAAACCGATCTAAATGTTGAACCAGTTTCTGAATTTGAAGATGTGGAGAATTATTTCATCATTACTCTTTTAGAAAGGCTGTATGTTTAAAATATTGGCAGTAGTGGATTCAGCAGATAGAGTCATATTCAGAATTTTTTATTTAGGAAAATTATTTGCACAAAGTACATTTATTTTAGCACAGTATAAAATTCTTCATATTCTCCAAAACAGGAGTAGCAGGAGCCAATTCATCCAGTATAATGTATTCCAGACACTTGCTGGAATAAACAATGCTCTTGAGCCCCTTAGATGCATAGCCAATAGGGAGCTGTTGACTACTTGAGGTTTTTACACATCACTCAGCCAGATCAGAAATCCAAATCCCAAATCAGTCACAGGCACACAGTGTGGATTTACAGTCCTGCCTGGGTATAGGGTCACCACCTGCAAATACCACCAAAGACGGGTTTATTTTTGATTAAAGTATACTTAATTTTTAAATTTTAGATGAATACAAGTATAAATAAAATTTTCAATACAAATTTAAATGTCCTTTGCAACACCAAGCTAAAACAAGCTAGAACATATATTCATAATTATCCATCTGAGGTTATATTCGAGTTTACATACATATCTTGATACAGACGTAGATATAGACATATTTATCTGTAGAATTTCCATGAATAACTAGAATATGCCATAAGGACTCAATTATGTATCTGTTAGTTTATATTGGACTTAGAACATTCAGCTGTTTACATATTGTAACATGTTAATCCTAACTGCTATCCTAACCTAAATTATGTACCATAAAGACATGACAATGGTTTTTTTTCATATGAAGGCACAAAAATTGCTGAAGTGTAGAGTTATACTCTGGCTTATGGCATAAATACAGAACACATGTGATAGAAACGTGCATTTAAACTCAGGTTCTATTCATATTCTCAAATACAGATCTACGAAAGGCAAAGGGCAAAAATCAACAAGAGTTTCTAGTTCTTTGAGCATTTATATTCTGCCTACACTGACAGGCTAGGTATGTTGTGACCAGTCCTGATTCAAAAGAAATTCTCTCTTTCACTCTCTGTCTCTCTCTTTGTCTCACACACACACAGGCACACACTTTGAAAATTCCTTCATTATTTAGTTTGGCAATATATTTTCCTATAGAAAAACTTGCCAAATGCATCTAAAAGCAGTTATTCTTAAGAAGGAGAATGAAGATCCAACCCTTTAACTGAGATCAAGATTTATTCCTGAGCACCAGTGGGAGAAGACTGGACCATGTGGGAACAGCTTAGAGTGAAGCCACCTCCCCAGGTGTGAGTTAGGAATTTTCTTATATACAGAAACAATTTAAAGAAACTTTGAATGGATGAGTCATTTGTTTCCAGTACTGGGCTTTTTACTTTCACTCAGCTGAGTCACTTATTATGGTGAGGAATTATGTTAACTCTTTCAGTATAAAGTGCATCTCTTCAGTCTAGAGAGCATTAGTCGAAAGCACTAGAATAATAATACCAACAAAAGTTATGCTAAGACCAAAGATACAGTCTCTAAGCTCTAGAGAGCATTAGTCGAAGGCACTAGAATAATAATACCAACAAAAGTTATGCTAAGACTAAAGATACAGTCTCTAAGCTCTAGGACCTTTATATAAGTACATGCACTCTTTAATCTGCTGGAATATCCTGTAATCTGAAAATTATTTTATATGCCCATTGATCCCCTAAAACGTGTGTGAACTAAACTAGGGAGAAGTTTACTCACTAAATAGGAACTTCTTACATGAGCCATAAATTGTGACTTTTCCAGTCAATTTCTTATTACATTAGGACTGGTTTTCTAAACCAGCTATTGTTGGCTAACATTAGGAAGTAAATTTCCCCATCAAGACTTCTAAAGGACATCACCAGATTCTTTAATTATACCAGGGATTTGGGAGGTATGCAGTGAAAGGATCTAGGGTGAAGGGAACAAGCTTACTTTTATCTTTATTCACTGTCAGCTTAGGAGACCAAGTGAGGAATGCAACACTAGGATTCTTGACTAGATTTCTACTAAAGTAAAGACTTAAGGTTAATTTTCAAGTAATGTTTTACCTATGTCTCATAAATAATTACTACGTTAAACTTTACTGTATGTTTAATTAACTAAAAAGGAAAACCTGTCCTGTTGAATGTTTCCTTTTAGTGAATCAAAGTTATTGAGATAAAATATTTCTGCATGTTAATTTATCTAATTTTTATTTTATCACTTTTTTCTCTTGGCTTAAATATGTATACATATATGTCTATATGTTTTTGTTGTCATACATATGTATGTCTGTATATAGGCTTTTTGTTGTCAACTGTTATAGATGGAGCTTTCCTGAACTTTCAATTTACTTTTATCCAGATTATTCTACTTACTGCCATATCCATTTGTGAGCTGACATTTACAAAGAGATGATATTTAACGAGTGCTTTTGGGGAATATGATTACTCAATGTGTCAGTCATGTTCTCCCCCTCCCCCTGGAAAAGGCAATGGCTGATTGTTCTTTTAAACTGTCTGTATCATATGACAAACATCAGATTTATTATTTTTTCTCACAACTAAGGAAGTTTTAAAATAGCACCTTTTTCTTCAAGAGTAAAATTGCAGGTGAATTTTAAAAATAATATTCATCATTTTGCTCTTCCAGTATGGTTTAGAACAGAACTGCATGCTCCACAAGTAAACCTCAATGGCCAGGAGAATGGAAATGCTTCGAAGTTTGACTCATGAAGAGTGGACCTCAAGTTTATGACTTTTAGATTATATTTCCCTAGACATATTACTTGCACTTATCTAGGTTAAATCTTATTTGCTGTTTCCTGACCATGCTTTTGGCAGATAGCTGATAGTACTTTTGTTGACTTTGATTTACAGTTGTAAATTACAGTTAAACTCTTTAAAAAGAAAAATCTATTTCATTCTGTGACTTCTATCATCATGCAAAAACAAAACTAAACGGGTATACCCTTATTTCACAAAGGCCAGGATATGAAAGCTTGGATTCATCAAAAAGATGTAACATTAAAGATTTTGTTCTATAAAAACACAGACTGGATGGAGGCCCATTGAGACGAAACAAGCAGCTCTCCTTTAGCCAACAATAAACCTGAAGAATAGTCCTAGAGGTAGCAGTAAAAATAACGTTCAGACTTCCTTGCCTTGTATGCCAAACCAAGCACCACCAATGTGCCAAAATTAGTGCCAAAGGAATAGTGGAAAGAGGAAAGCAAACAATACGTTGTTTGTTTGATAGGTATAAAATATTTAAAGTGAGGAAAATTAAGTCTCCAACATGGTAATTGTCTTTACTTCTTAACATATAATAGGAGGCACTGAAAAGCTATTTTGGGTAATGAAAATCTAAGTGTCCTTGAATATTTGTCAGATGGCGGGCTGAATTGCTGATTAGGGTTGACTTGTTTTGTTTTGTTGTCTGTTGTTTGTTTGTTTTGTTTTAATTCCTTGCCTCCATGTGGTTTCTCTCCTAACAGAGATATTTTGTTTGTGTGTATTGTTTGGCTACGATATTCTATTTTATCAAATAAATGTATTAGTTTTAACCTATCCATTAAGGAACAAAACTGAAAATTGCTTTATCGCCATCACTTAAAACCAGTGCTCCTACATGATATTAAATATATGTATAAACTGAATCATAACTCAAAACCATATGTTTACAGTGAGTTTGAAAGGAGGGACTCCAAAGGATAAATTTTATCATTTATTTTTCAGAATGCACAATATACTAACAACTATTGGCCATTTTATTCTGAAATATCTGTCCCAGGATTTCACTTAATTTGCTGAAGATAATGAGGTAAATGGCTAGCCCAAATATTGCCTAAATCTAACATACTGTAGGTACTTCCCTTAAAATCATAGAGTGTATATATGCAAAAGGAAAACTCGAGTAACAACAGCTAAGGAAAACTACTGATCAACTGGGACAAAATGTTGGTTGGAGTAAAAACCAGTTACTCACACACACACATATGTAAGCAAGAAAACATATGAACCCTGTAGTCATTGCAGTGTGATCCCTTATAACAATTTTTAATCTTTAAGTTATGTATAATTTCTTAGCAGTCTCAAGTCACTAATTTAATAGGTCTGGGTCGGGTCCCAGCAACTCGGGTAATTCTTACATGCAAGCAGATGCAATGACATCCACGGAGGCAAAACGTGGCATGCGTTTGTTTACCTGTATTCTGTGCTGTTGGAAGTGGATTGCCAGTGAGGCCGGACACAGGGGGATATAAACGCATGTAGAAAATTAATTGTGAGCTAGAAATGCTGATCAAATCGTTTGCATCACAAAGCAGTGTTTACTGTTAAGAAATACTGCAAATGTGGTTGCAAGGATCAAAAATGGGTGGCTCATTTGATATGAAAATTGAGCTAGGAGGAGCGAAAGAGAGAGAGAGAGAGAGAAAGAGAGAGAGAGACTGGGGTCGCCTGCAGGTCTGTGGCGACTTGGGAGGAATCATATGACCAAAGACCAAGAAACGACTTGAGCCCAGTTCATACAGTTAAGCGAAATTCACCTCAGGTAGAAGGGTTTTCTTTCGTCGATTTCACCTTCGCTCTACGGAAATCTAGCTTCTTAGGCAAGGTTTATCTCGTTTCTCAAGCCTAGGACGCTGGTGTATTTTGAGGCAGTCTCCTAGATGTCTTGGGAGACTCTGGGAGCTGGTCCAGTGTGCAGGCGCGACCTATAGCTCTGCCTGGTGGATCTGCAATTCGATTTCAGGCCTTTTTCCCCCTCGGCATTTTTTTTCCCCTGACTACTTGAGAGGAAAAAAACAAAAACTGTATAAGAAACTCGAGAAGAGACTGTGGGATGCAGAACCGCACACGTGGTCCTGCAAATTGGATAGGAGACTGGGGGAGGCGGGGAAGAGAGAAGTGAAACTGGAAATTATGGTACAGCTTTAGAATCCGAGAATCTCCATTGTTCTTTCCCAGTCTGTATTGTTTTTGGTTCTTCACAGCTGCACTTATCCAATAAAAGTGGAAGAGCGAAGGTGATGGTCTGAACAGGGACGTGTCTATGGACAGAAATGTACAAGCAGCATGTCGTGGGGATTTTTGCTGGAAAGCCTCAAAGAGAGATGCAGTTCCTGAGGCTGTTTCTAAGTAGTTGTAGATTATTTTACCAAAGATTATGAACAGCTTCTTTGTCCAAATCTAAGACACAGAAATGTGTCACCTCCTTCAAACAGGACATTCGAATTTCATTCCTTTAGAGAGCAGTCAAGCCCTCAGGAATTAGAGAAGATGAAAGAACATCCTTTTATGATATGTTTTGGGCAGCTAAACAGGTAGGCAGATAAATAAAAGAAAGTGGATTGCTTCTGGAAGCTGTTTTGCTTCAGAATGTGCCTTTTGGCTAAAAATAATTTATTGTAAATAAAAGGAAAAGACAAACTTCTGTCAATGTAGATGCATCATTTGATAAATAAAATCGAAAACGAATTTTCTTTGGAAAAGAGAAGATAAAGTGCTACTTCTGATACTTCAATCAAGTCAAGATTTAAGAAAAAATATTCCCCAATAAGAATGTTGAATTTTGTTTTTCTTTTCTAACATGTCTTGAATTAAATAAAACCTGTTAACAAGATTGTAATGAAAACTTTGCATAATCTAAACATCCAAAGAGAAAAATTCTAGATTGATTGTATTTGGGGACTGCAAAGATTTTATTGCTAGATATCACCGAGGTAGTGGAACCAGAGGCTGAGAAAGCAGTGGGACTCTACCTGTGGCGGGGTGCCAGGGGGAGACTTTAGAAAACATTCCCCCAATTCCCCCCAAAAAAAGAAAAAAGAAAAAAGAAACTGCATAAAAGGTTGAGCTGAGCTTTATTTTTTCAGGATATATTTTCCCAAATGTATAGATTTTGAAGGCCAATTACCAATTCACGAATGTATGGAAATAAAACACAAGAGCAAATGCCAAATGCCTGTGGTTTACGTATGCTTCGTAAAATCACAGGGTTTTTATATTCATGTGGATAATGGAGAGAGAGAAAATGATAGATAAAAGCCCTTTTGGGTTTGTCGTGGATTTCCATACACGACAGATATTTTCTTAAGTTTCCAAATTCTTCATTTAAAAACACTTGTCTAATATTTTAAGCTTCCGACACGGCAGCAGACATGTCCTTATTTTGCTACTCGGAAGTACTTGGGAAAAGATAACCCAAGAGATACTTCTAAGTGAAGCCAGTCCTTGCTGGTTGACCTCAGGAAACCATGGGAGATGTGTGGTCATCTCTGCAAGGATGCTGGGTGTGAAAAGGTGAGGAAACTTCAGCTGACATCCACCTCCCCATGTCCTTGTGGAGCTTTGAATAACGCTTATTTAGCACCATTCTTCGGATGCAAGGAAGGAAAAGGAGAGAGCTCCTTCCAGTGGGAGAAGTGGATGTAAGGGGCATTTTATGACGCCTTGGTGAGGAGGGCAGATCAGGAAAGCCCCCTGGAGCTGCTGAGTTTCTTCAAGATCGGGTAAGTCTGCAGATGAGGCCTGCCGGCCCTGAGCTGCGGATCAGTTCTGCGGGCGCTGGCTCTCTCCACGCCACCGCCCGCGCGCCCGCGGCAGCCACAAGCGTCCCGGGCGGGGAAACCAGTTGCCTCCCGGCGGTGCCTATTACTAGCAGCTGCTTCTGCTTAGCCCTGCGAGGGTCGGTTTGCCCCAGCTCACGGCCTCTCCCAGGGTTCGGTCTTCTCCCGCCCCTCCCTCCCTTCCCCGCCTCTCCCCACAGCTCCACAGTGGCCGCGGCCCGTCAACGCTGTCGCGCAGTCACTGGCGCAGGTTCCCAGCTCTCAGTTGGGGGTTCGGGGGGAGGCAGCAGGAGGAGTGAGCCAGAAGGAACGGGAAGCTTTAAGCCCACCGAGGGAGGTTAGAGGAAGGCGCTGTGGCTGTGGGATTAGGAGGCCACAGACGGGAACTGCGCCGAGCTAGACTAGCTGTGGAAGGCTGTCTCTCCACCCCGCCAGAGCGCGCCGAGAAGGAGTGGAAGGCCTGGGCAGGAGAGAGGTGCTCTTGCGCCCACCCGCGCCCTGCTGGCCACCTGTGGCGTCGGGGAGACCACCTGTGGAGAGGGTGCAGGGATGCTGCTGCCCTGAAGCGGGACCCCCAGGAACTAGTGAAACGTGCCGGGGGAGAGAGCATGGTGACCCCAGGAGCAGAGTAACTGTGGTGGTCCTCTCCCTCTTTCTGGCACTCCACTGTCAGCATCTGCTAGAGGCAAACGCCCAGGAAGCGCTGCGGATGCACACAAGGTTTCGATGGACTGGGACAGGAAAATCGCTTCTGCAGCGCGGGGCAGCGCAAACTGGGGGCCGGGTCACTGAGGTGGCCCCGGCTGCAGCGACTGGCGTCGGTTTCTCCTCCCAGCGCTAGGCGGGAGTGGGACCCCGGGTCACAGCAAGAGTCGCCCGGTGAGGACTGGCCCGGCCCGTGGCGCCTAGCTGTAAAGGGGCCTAATGCTGCGTGTTTGTCGCAAAAGGAGGCCTGTTCTGACACCAAAGAGTGTCAGATACTTAAGGATAAGCTTCCGAAGGGAGTTTTCACCTAGACTGCGGCAGTGTTTTGGAAAATGAGCCTCATCCGTGGCTAGGATGAGTTAGATTTCCGCACCCCTGCACAGTTCTGTTCTGCGGGCTTAGCACTAGGAACAATAGCATCTCCCCTGCCCAGAAGTGACCAAAGCAAAATGGCCTATCGGGTCCTTCTCCCCGCCCACTGCCTAGAGTAGGGGGCTCATCTGTCAGTTGAGGGCACACCCCTTCGTGCCTGTGTCATATTTGACAGCCGAAGGGATCTTTGCTATATTGCAGTCGTCCAACCCTGCAGTTCTGCTGAAGAAGAGCATTCCCAGGGGTCAAGTGACCTGCCCACGGTGACATCGCTGTATGCCCAGCGTCTAAAATAGTTCCTGGTGCAGAACGACCCACCAGTAAATATGTGTTCAATGAATGAACACCCAGCAAGGTGTTCGTAGACTCTGGATCGGATTTCCAGTGTATCTAACGCAAGTACAGAGTAACAGCAGGCTGGGGCGTTTTCCTCCCAATGCCGCGCTACAAGGCCAGGACACAGCACTCCCAAACCCAGATGCCCTCTTGCTGACAGATTCGGGCGACAAACCCCGAACTCGTCTCCCTTCTTTTCTGATTTCTAAGAATCCACGGCCTCCAGCCCTAATCCCAACCCCGCCTCCGTTTTCATCCCTAAATTCTAGACTGTTTTGTGGTCAGTACCATTTTCTTACTATCAAAAACGGTGGCCGGCAGAAAACTACGATAAATAAAGCATAGTCTCTTCTCGCCTTTATGGACATCCCCGCATTTTTTGGCGTTCTTAGCCTCGGCCAAGTGCAAGCCATCCGTAAAGGTCTCTTGGGTCAGCGTTAGCATTCTTCCCCCTGCCGCCCGCCAGTAACATCCAATCTAAGTGGTAAAAATGCCAGCGTGCAGTGCAGTGCAGCTTGAAGACAAGACCCCCCACCTCCAGCTGTGAGACCCAAGCCAATTGTTGCCCTTAGCGGAGGCCTCCTAGAATTTCTGGGGCCGCCACTGCTCTGGGGGAATCCTGGGACACAGTCCGGGGCAAGAACAAAGCTAGGCGCCAGGAAGTGCTGACCAGCCCGGACGCATCAGCCGGGTCGTAGACGTCTGGGGTTGTTTCCAAGAATCAGGAAGGTGACTGTGCAGGATGCAAAGGACGCCCAGTTACCGTTTCCTGGAGAAACACCTTTGCTAATGCATTTAGGGAGGTTGCTAATTGTTAGCCATGTGCAACCTGAAGACCAAAATTGCTTTCTCCAGGTAAAGACGCCCTCCGCTTTACCTGGAGAAAGCCCGATTGGAGAATGCCAGAGGGCGGATGGCGGTAGTTTTCCAGAGGTGGAGAGAGATTTGGGACATTTTGGAGGTTTCGATCAACGGCTTAAAAATTTAACCACTGTGACAGAAAACGTTTGTAAAACCCGACATTCGTTGTAAGCACCTGCAAGAAAGGCGGATTCTCGCCCCTAATACTCCCCTAAAACGCCCTTAATACAGAGCTTGCACGCGGAAGTGCCATGGCCATTGAATGAAGGGGGGACCGTTCGCGTTAATACCGGCAATGTGCTTTCTCCGGTGACACTACGCAGCTGTCGTTTTCCCTATTTCTATGATCGCTATGGGACCCAAGTAAATAATTTCAATGTCACGACTATCCGCTTGGAAATCTATTAAAGGAACTGTTTTCCTATCTGATACATCTAAGTTATCAGTAGGGTCCTCGAATTGGGGTTCCCTCAGAGACTACTGCCAATATTTTCTGAGATTACCTCTGTTCATTGTGATCAGAAAAACACGCATCCATGTTTATACTCACAATGAAGGAATGTGAAGTAACAAACATGTGGTTTACTAAAAATATATAGAACCTGATTTCTTTGTAAGAAAAATGATTGGGAGAGATGCTCCCAGACCTCGTCACTGATAATTATTTGAGCAGTATATAAAGCCTCAGGAAATAGTCACTGTAAAAGAAATAGCATAGCAGCTAAACTAATCTGGTGATCCAATTATCTTTTCCAAATATTCCCTATTGTACCTGTGCATGAATACAAAAACCTTACATATCTCAATTTTCTTATACTAGCAAAAGTTCTGGAAAATATTACAAATTATTCATGAAAGAAATAAATGAAGAATGATATTTTCAAAGACTAGTTATAGACACCTGCAAATCTCTAATTTTCCTGAAGTTAAGCCTTGCTTTCCTTTTCTGTCGAAATTTAAAATTGAAAAAAATATTTACAGGTAACATTGAATTCTTGGTCTCACATCTCTTAACAAAGAGAATTTGTCTTGCCTCTTTCAGAGTATTTTTGCAATAATGAGTTTTTCATTTTCACCTCTTAATGCCATACACTCTGTGTTTTTAGTATACTTCAATCACACATTGTCAATATGTGCATTAAAGGAACATAAAGAAAAATCTCCCTTTGGCCAGCCAATCTGTGGAGTCTGTGGGGATGCACGATGTTGTTAATTCCTCTGAGCTCCATCTGTGGAAATGATGAAGGCTAGCCATTATGTAGGATTGTGAGGTTAAATTAATTAGGTTCTTCCATTATAATGCAGTCTTCTGGAGATGGTTGCCATTTTCCCTTTAAATGTCATTATTTCTACATCTAGTTAGCAGCTGATGCAATTAAAGAGGAGATAATGTAAATTTAGCAATACAAATAACACTTTCTTTCATGTATGTTGAGAAATGCATGACAAGAAGGACCAGCCAAGTTATACCTGCCTGCCATAAACAACTGATGTAACTCGTACTTTAAAAGAATAAACTAAAACCAGCCAGTACGCACTTGGATTCTTTTCTTCAGTAAATTCTTGAATCAATACTTTTGTTTCATGTTTTCATGTTCTCAGTAATGTTAACATATCCAGTTACAAACTCTTGCCAGTAAGAAAGAAAATATGCCCTGCTGTGCACCCTTCTAAACACTTTTAAAGAATCATGCTTTCTTTTCATTTGGAATTATAATTTTGATTGTCTGTGGTATCTTTGCAATCTCCAATGGATAATGAGTGGACACACTTCATTTCCTAAACTAATCACCTGAGGCAAAAATCAAGGTCACATTAGCAGACCCAATAACATCTCTGATCTTGTACAACAAGGGCATATATAAACACAAAAGTAGCATTAATTATGATATTCATTCTGCCACTGCAGAAACATCAGAAAGACCGGTAAGCTAATGAATCTACACAGCAAGTATTAAAAGCAGATGTATTCCTGTTGCATTACAGAGTAAGAATGTATTAGTAATAGTTGATAAATTGTACATTCTAATAAAATAGTGCAATATAATTTTTTTAAAAATTTTGAGCCTTTCAAGAAATATTTTATTAGTCTTAGTTATTAAAAAAATCTTGATACTCAATATCCAGTATTTCTAGCACTGATATCTAAACAGATCACAGATATCAAGATAAGCCCTCTTGTTCATAAATAACAGTTGTTTGCTCCAAGTATATTCAGCTTTTCTCTTTTGTTTCCTACAAAATGACTACACATTTTTAATCATCTATAAGGCGCACTACAAGATACAGTTTAGCTTATGAAAATCACATCTCATTTAAATGTAGGAGATCCAGGTATACTGTTGGCCTTCTAATGCATTTGTGGGTTTTCCTTGACGGTTGGATGGCCCTTGGGTTATGCACTACTTCCTCAAAGAGATGTACTTAGCAATGTGTGATAGCCAGCACTCCCTCCTCCACCCCGGGTTGCACGTGTTTGCATGCTGGATTACACTGGTGCTTTTACCATGGGTTGTGATGTCCTGGTGAATTCCAGGTGAAGACTGCTGGCAGTCAGGGATTCTTAGGTGCTCTGAGAACCAGGGTACCCTGGTAACAGGCACAGGTACCGGCAGGCAGTGACTACCCCCAAAGCTGTCTTCAATTCAAGATCTTATACCCTTTTCCTAAATGCACATGAAAGCCATTAGGTCTGGGAATCTAAAACTATCAATGTAGTTTGAACCCAGAATGTCTCTGCTTTATGGAAATTTACAGTTTAGCAAATGGCAGTTGGGTTGAAGATACGGAACAGAACAATTAAGTCTAAAGATCCAACTAACTAAAAGAAACATTATATTATCAGCTAGCCCAAAGTATGTCACCAGCAATCAGAAGTCACATCCTTATCCTTGTTCATTTTCCACCTCTTCTCTCTCTTATGCTATGTTCTCAAATCAACAGTGTCCTTTACTTTCGAAAAGGAGGTTCTAGATTTTGTACCTTCAAAAACTTTATTCTTTTCAGACCTCCTGGGGATATAAATCAGATTAGAATAAAAAAAAGGAGAGAGAAAGAATATGAATGAGATGCTTACAATTGAAAAGACTTTGCCCCTCCCTTACTTTCCTTTTTCCTTTTTTCTTTTAGTTCAGAGAGGGGAAACCGTAAAATTCTCTGCAGCACACACTATAAATTGACTTTTGCTGAAAGTTTTAATACTTAATTTAAAGTCAAAGGATATTTTCTTGACGACTTTAGCTTTTGCTGTTCATCTGGGAGAAAATCCAGGTGGGAAATTTAATGTAATTCAGTAAAATTTTCCAATGTAGCCTTGTTGAAGGCAAACATCTTGAGTGGAGCAGGTACTTTTAGACACAAATCAAAATCTGTTTTGTTGACATAAAATGCAATTAGCATTAATTCAAATATTCATTAGTTCAGAACTTTAAAAGGGGGATTCAGTGGATATTCAAAGAGGAAATTAAATGGATGAATAATTAAGAGCAGGTCCACAGATAATAAAGTTCATCAGGATAACTTCTGGATAATCTTATCTCTCAAGTAATATTTAAACTTGACTGGGAAAATCAACTCTTGGAGCTTTTATATTGCAAAACATAGCTAATAAAGAACTAGTGCAGGACTTCTGAAAAGACAAAAAAAAAAAAAAAAAGAGTAGATTCTGACACTTCGAGGAATTAGTCACTTTGAATTAACCTAAAAGGAAAATATGATGACTCATTCAAGGAAAATTCTTAATCTTTTCTTATTTGAAACCCACTAAGAAATACTGTTAATAATTGAAGTAAGTACTTTCTGATTCTGCTTAAATACATTTGCAAAGAAATTCTGCAGAATGCACAAGAAATTCACCTTATTTTTAAAAACAAGAAAAAAAAAAAACAATCCTAGGATAGCTAAACTTTTTTTTTTTTCCACCAGAGATGTGATGAAACCAAGCCTCAGAACATTTTTTAATGTTGATAGAACAGGCTTGAAAAAACTTGTCATATAAATCAAACTGTTCTGGGGGCAAACTCGTGTTGTTTTTAAACCACAGAGTGGGTCAATGGGTGTGGTTATGCACATGGTTGAATGGTGAATGTATAGATTAAAATATATTTTGCCACACTAGTTTCCAGAGGATTGTTTTGGCCTGGTGTTTCAAGCCATGAGCCAAAACTTTGGTCAGTATTTTGACAACAGAGCCAGGAAAAACAAAAAGGCTTAGCCTGTGAAAAAGAAATGAAGATGTAGTGAAGGAAAACAGTAGTCCTTCTGCCACTGCCTTACTCAATCCATATGTGGGCTTAAACACAGGAAATACCCACCATTCACCGCAATCAAGCCAGAGGCTTGTGCATCAGAAAGTGCCTTGTGGAACTAATTGGACTCTATTAAGATTGTCATTGACATAGGAAAGCATTTTGAAATTTTAAATCAGAACATGCAATGTACATAGAAAAAGATAACAGTCATATTGTTGATTCAGGACTACAAATATAGGCATAATACACACACAAACATGCAAGATTTATATGCTTTATTCAGCGATGTACTGTATTAATTACCAGGAGCATGTTTTTCTTCCTTCAAATGTTTGCCTTGAATCTATAACTTTTCCAGAATGTTCTGGCCTCACCTCACAAGGCAACGAAAATCCAAGCATTGCCAATTTAAAATGGTAATCAACAAACTTGCCATAAGAGCAAAGTTTACAGAAAAAAACAAAAAAAACAAAAAACAAAAAAACAGTTTGAAATATTGGAACTTACAGAGAACTTTTTCACACGATACTGGACAAAAATACATATAGTGTAAGTATTCATGCATATACACAACTCTAACTTTGGCAACAAATCTTTGGCAAAGAGTTGGATTTAACATTTCAATTACAGTTATCTTTAAAAATTACCTAAACGTGGCTTATGCTGGAAGCTTACCCTCCCTTTGTTCTGGCTGTGGTCCATTGTATTTTTATTATACTTCCAGGACCTTCATTGGAGTCATACATGCTTAGCTCTGACAACACTCTCAATGTTAGGGTTGCCAATTACATTTGCTTCATAGATAAGGTTAGTGTGTTGCTAATATTCTTAGGACTAAAATCTGTATTTGGTTTGTTTTATAAAAACATGATTTCCCACTATTATGAGGAACATGCTGTATCTTATCGACCTAAAATTTTTGGACGGTACTACACTGTATAGTCATTTAAGATTTCTTTTATATAAAAGCTGACAGTAACCATAACCACAATCTACATTAGAAGATAACTAAGATGAATACAGACAAGATGATCTCTCAGCAGATTTCTCAGTCTAATTTTTGCTGCCATTTTTTAGTAGTAAGCTTCTTTACTTTGTTAGCTTCAAAATGTCTTCTTTGTCATGGGTCACTTGTAGTGTAGTTCAGCATTTCTCCAATTTCAAAAACAAAATGATTGCAACTAGGGAGGGTATGGAATTTGTGTTCATGGAAGTTAGATTTACCATGAAGATATTGCCAAAGGGGAAAGCTGGACAAGCAACAAATCACTGGAAGGCTTTGATGTGTGTGTGTGTGTGTGTGTGTGTGTGTAAGCACCTTCATAATTCTAGTACCATGAAAATTTCAATCTGATCTTCTGGTTGCCAGGTTCTTTATATGAATTCTGAGAGCGAAGATTTTTATGTAAATAAACTCATTTAATCCCCTACAATTCTCTGGAGGAGTTGAATTTATTATTACCATTTTATAAGGAAACTGAGTCATAGAGAAATAACTAACCTGAAATCACCCAGCTAGAAATCAGAGTATAAGTATTTTATTGGCAAGTAATAAAACACTGGGACCACTGAACTTCCCTGCTAATCTAGGAAGTATAAATACTCCTAGTATAAACACACATATATACATACACATATATATTTCCTATATTATATTAATACATAATTGTAAATAACAATATATTATATATATTATAATACATATAGTAAAAACACTTAAGGTGGTTTAAGTATCTAAAAATCCCCACCCTCGTGTTTTTATTTCCTAACATTGGAAGTATTATGTGAACATATCCGGTAAAAAGGGGACAAATAAGGATCAAAAATAGGCTGGAAGCAGTGGTTCATGCCTTGAATTCCAGCACTTTGGGAGGCCAAGGCCGGAGGATTGCTTGAGCCAAGGAGTTCAAGGCCAGCCTGGGCAACATGGTGAAACCCCATCTCTACAAAAAATACAAAGATTAGCCAGGTGTGGTGGTGCACACTCGTAGTCCCAGCTACTCTGAAAGCTGGGGTAGGAGGATCTGGGAAGTCAAAGCTGCAGTGAGCTGTGATCACACCACTGCATTCCAGCCTGGAAGACAGAGCAAGACCCTATCTAAAAAAAACAAAAAAGATAAAAAATAGCCACTGTGTAGATATCTTATTATATGGGCTTAGGATGGTGTCATTTACCCTCACAATCACATGGTCTTTCATGCAGACACATTATGTGCACACAGATTATGCCAGCTGACAACCATGAAAGGGTTTGGCTGAGACAAGGAGAGGTAGGCCATTTCATAACTGTATGGGCATATATACCATAAAAAGAGTTCTATTTTTAGCCATATAGAAACATTCTTTTTAGTAAGAAAAAGAAAGTACTAGATGATACAAAGGGAAGACTGAAGAATATCAAGTATGTATACTTTTAAAAATACAATAATTTTACTTTAATTCAGAGGAGGGTTGGGATTAAGGTGACGCAGGGTAAAGAGTTTTGCTTTGAAGTCAAGTGAACTGTGATCTCGCACAGGGCTAGAGCCTCTGTTTCTCCATCTGCAAAAGGGAGTCAGTAAAATCTCATAGATTTCTGAATATTACAGGGGTCAACTTCACCCTGAGAAGTAGTTTAGCAGCGTGGTTTAAGGCAGGCGCTCTGGAACTAGACAGTTGGGTCTGAGTCCTGGCTCTGTGAGACCTAGGTAAATCAATTAATCTTTTCAGTGTGCATTGCATAGTAGTTGTGAATACAACCTTATAACGTTGTTGTGAAAATTAAATTAAATAACGTAGAGTAAGCACCCAGTAGAATTCTTAGCACAGAATAAGTGCTCAGTAAGTGTCAATATAATTCTAGACATTTTCAGAAAGAGTAAACCAAGAACAGTAAAGTTGGAATCCCCATATCTTTTCTAATCCTATTTTTAAAATTGTCAGATAATAAACTTCTGTTTTTCATGTAGCAGAAGACTGGGTTCTATATTTTTTGGGTTTTTTTCTCCCTTGTGATTTTTATATTTAACTTCAGTTTCTTCATCTATAAAATGGGTGTATATCCGCTCCTAAGTCTGTACTGGTAAATTTTAAAGATATCATTAGGACATCTTTAAATGGAATTAAATTTCTCAAAATAGCATCTGTATAGTACGGCACATAAAAATTATTAATGAACTGACATTTAGTGATACATGAGCTATGAATTTGCTAGGCCAAATTCTTAACCCCAGAAACCCAGGGGGTAATTTTGTTTTATTGGCTGCAATAGGATAACAATCTAGCCAAGCAGATTTAATTCTAAAAAGTAATTTCAGAGCAAGTCTTTCTTTTAAAACAAATTGTGCATATGCATAAATTTCATGCACTAACTTACAAATGAGAAAAACAAGTGAAGTAAAACATATAATAATATTTTCAGACTTAAAGGAAAGACTGTCAATTGGGAATGTTGTGGGTGACAGTTACACTGTAAGTCACCAAGAAAAGATCAAGGCATTTTGGACAGTACTTCTGTGTTCTTTATATCCTGACCTTTGTTATAGCAGACTTGGAGTGATCTTGACTAAAAATCACCCCTGAGGGTACAATGAAATTTGCTCGTTAAACTATTTTAGTGTTTTTTCTGGATATCATGCATAGCATGCTGCTGTCTCTCTGTGGTGGAACCAAAAGCTAATAGCTTTTACTGATTCTGCAGATAAATATCATATGTCACTACCCATTAAAACTCCGCTCTAAAACCCAAGATCCCATTAATCAACATTGTTTTTGTTTTCAAATAATCAATTTAAAAAACACTCAGAAAAACTTATAGAGAATCCACAGCTGGTTGTGGATAGAAAAATTTAACTTAAACATCATAAAGTCATTTTATAAATTCAGATTTGACTCCTGCATGCCTACTTTGTTTCTTTTGAAATATGGTGGTATGTTCTGTTCTGTAGATCATTGATCTGTAAGATACTTGACCATAAATTTTATTTTCCAAGCCAAGATACTTTTGAGAATATTGCCCAAACTGACAGGGAGTGTCCTAGCAATAGAAGGAAGAAAAGCCCCCTTATCTCTAGTCCCCCTATCTATAAGCCTAGGTTTTAATCAACCTAAGGATGCAATTCTGTAGATTATGAAATGATTTGGTGGTTTCATGAAAAATATCATAATTTTTATCAATTTATATCAATATTGATTACCAGAGCATATTGTAAACCAGTGTGCAAGGGTATTTAAAACTTAATGATTTCCCAAATTAGCTAGTGAGTTGTTAGAAACTCATACTATTCCAGACTGTTTGCTGTTCTTTGGATCAGATTACATGACCATTTTTGCCTTTTCATTAAATGGTCTTAGGTTTGACAACAGTCCCACACAATTAAAAGAAAAACTTGCTACAGAAAATAAATCTAGTTGTTGTTGTTGTTGTTATTGTTATATCTCTAGCATTTAAAAGAGTTTGTTGCACTTACTAGGTATTTGGTGAATGTCTGTTGAATGACTGAAAAAACTGAACCAAGATTCTGGTTAATTGTGGGCTCTTTGGATAACTCAGACCTAATCAACCCATTTAAAAAATTTCTTGATTCCAAATTTCTATGTAAAAATAAGACTACATTCTACCTCTTTTTGGAAGGTATACCTGCATACATATAACCATACTGTTTACTAAAAAATCAAGCCATACAGCCACATTACTGAGAGAAATCACACAATTTATCCTTTAGACACAGAAAGATCACCTCCAACAAAATGAGCAGCTTTGCTGTTTTAATTAAGGGAGTCATTTTTATGACTAGCATATTCCTTCAAAATCTTGAGAAATCATAAGTATGTGATAATGTCCAATGAGACAGTTATTGAGCATTAGTGTATTTTTTTCATATTTAGGTTCTATGTAATACTACAACGTAAGTTCACCTTCCAGAAAGTAAATAGCAATTTTTAGCGGTCTCATTTAAGAAGCATTGTGTCTAAACAATCTAAACACTTTATAACATCTTATCATCCTGGGGTCTCCAGGTTGGATGGCAATTGCAGGTTATTTGTTACAAACACTTGACCATCAGTCTTCTACTCTATTGTCATTCCCCAAATGCCATATATTTTCTTGTCCTTGACCCAGCTCTGAGATTTGGGGAAAAAAGAAGCCACTTTCAGGAAGCCTGGGCAAGCTGTGTCTGCTTTCTAACACCTCCGCCCCACTTAGGATCTAAGAGTGGTTTCTCACTCTATTGCTGCTCTGAGATAATGAGACACCTCCTGCTTGAGGCCTATGCCACTCAGCTAGGCCTTTCTAACCTCCCAGCCAGTGAAAGACATTGGCCTTTTGTTTACCATTCTTCTCTCCACCCCAAGCCTGCCATCATTTTGAGTTACTTCAGTGCCAATGAGTTACTTCAGGTTCAACAGCCAATATAAAAGCCTCTCAGTTCCTTCTCTGCTCCTGACTTTACTCTCCAATGCACCTAAGTTATCCAGGCCACAGCTCCACCTCAGACATTGTTATCACCTGCAATCTCTCCATTTCCAATATCACAGATTTTAGCACCTACCTCTGATCCTACAACCCTCTCATTTTTAGCTTGTCTGAAATGGGGTTCAGCTCTACCTCCATTATACAGCTTTTTTTTTAAACCTTACTTGGGACCTCTAGGTCACTGACCATTTCAGTTTACCCAAATATATCAGCTTTCACTCTCTTTATTTCATTCCTATCCAAATTAGAGCTTTTAGACCATCATTCCAGGAATAAAATTCATCTTTTCAATAATCCCAAATTCCTCTACCGCTTGTCTTTTAACTGTATTTACTCGCAAAGCATGAAGTTTGGTGAGCCCAACTATTTACTTCTGTGTCACATGACATCGTAGCTTGGTTCTACCACATTCATGACCAGTTTCCAATGAGGCCTCAACAATGCTTCTTTGTTGCTGTTGTTGTTGTTAAGGCACTCTTCCACTCTCCTTAAATCTCTCATCTTACACCCCTGGCCTTTCTCCAGCAGATTACTTCACCTCCTAAGATACAGGGAAAATAGAAGAGACTGGAGAGGAACCTCCTCAGGTTTTTGCATCAATACCTAATCTACAAAATATCACTTTCTCCATACCCATTCTGTATTTATTCTCTTTCATTTCAAAATAAAATCTGACTTTTCACCTGAAGCTCATTCTTCTGCCATTAAGGAGGCTATTACAATTGTTTAAGTGGGAGATAATATTGACTTAGAATAGAGTGGTGATAACTGGTTACATTCAAGATATATTTTAAAGGTAGAGCCCACAGGACTTTGGGGCAGATCAAATGTGGATGTGATATAAAAGAAAAAAAATCAAGATTGATTCCTACGGGTTCTGCTCTGATTATGCTATACTAGATTTTATCAGACTGTGCACTGAGAACTAGAAGAGCTGGATAAAATATTTAAAACATGGATATAAAGACATCTTAGAAGTACTAAGACAGCCAGAACATAAAGTTCCAAAAGTCACTCTTCTGTAAAAAGAGTAGGTGCAGGGAGTGAGCCCAAAATTCAGTGTAACTGTTCACCTTGAGATATTTATCGATCTACAAGTGTGACAGAGAGACTGGAAAACTACAGAACTCTCAGTAGTCTCATGACACTGAGGAGACAAAAATAGGAGTTCCAGGTCCACCAAGATGGAGGAATCCTGATAAAACTCATACATTCTGCTGGGAGCCTTGAAGGGCTATACCTTATCAGTAAAAGTTATTTGGAAATAGAGCAGACTTTATAAAAACTGAAAGACAAACCAGATCCAGCTCAAACTCTACTTTCTTTTTTTCTTCTACTTCCTGCTAGACGCAAAAGTAAATTTTCTGAAGGAAAACAACATTGTCCAGAGCCTCAAATATCTGATATCCAATAATAAATAAACAAGCATATTAGCAAGTGTGACTAAGTGACGGAAAACCAAGAAAATAATAGAAGACAAACAGATCCACTGAAGATCTAGTCGTTGGAATATCAGATAAGAGCTTAAAGAGAGCACACTATGATCACTATGTTAAAAATAGAGGACAATATTATGAAGTTCTGCAGATAACTAGAATATTTTTAAAAGCATTAAATAGAAATTATAAGTCAAGAATTCAAGCACAAGGAGACAAAATGTGGGAAATGTATAAGACACAAATGGAACATAGTGAAAAGGTTGAGGATATTGGTTTTTCAATCCCAGAAGAAAGAAAAGACAATGAAACAGGAGGAATAAATCAAGATGTGGAAGCCAAAAATTTCTCAGTTAACAACTAATAAAAGCCATAAACTTATAGATACCATAATGACACATGGGGTTTTGGTCTGAAAACCTGGATGAGTAATAGTATTATTTAATAAAGATGGGTAACAATGAGGAGAACATGTTCCAGTGGGGAAAGATTGGAGGAATCAAGAATTCAGTTTTGTATGTGTTAATTTTAAGATCCCTATTAGATACTCTAGAAAAAATGTTGCATAGATAATGTGATATACAACAAATGGATGAAAAAAGTCAGAGTCTATAGGTTTTTATTTGTACTTACCAGCCTCTTTGTGGTAGTAGGTAAATTATTTCCCCTTGCTTTCTCTTGTTTTTTTTTTTTTTTTAAATGGGTAAAACTTCATTAAATTATAAGATTATTTGAATACAATACTCTTTGACATTAAACCAGCAAAAATATAATGCTTAGAGAATTGAAAAAAATATGAAAGGTAAATGTCTCTATGATACTTAGATTAAAGATTTGATTCATAATATTCAATAATCATGATGGTTGTATATGTTATTTAAACCTGTATATGTTATTTAAACCTCAGTGAGGTCACCAAGAAAGTAGGCACACAGAAGGGAAATTTTGCAAAGATTTAGCCCTGACCACATGGATACATAGGATCAAGTTCAAGGAAGAGATTCCAGCATAGGAGCCTGGGAAAGAACAACTAAATGAGGTGGGGTAAAATCCAGGAGAGTGACGTATTTCAGAAGTTAAGTGAATAAAGAAAGATTTGACCCTTTAATACCAGAGGTTGCTGAAAGGTCAAGATGAGAATTGGTAATTGACCATTGGTATTGCAAATCTGGGAGTCACTGGTGACCTTAAGAAGAGCTGTTTTAGTGTAGTGACAGGGATGGAATTGTGATTTAAATGGTATTATGAAAGAATGAGAGATTTATGTTTCTGGTAGTTATAGTCTAGGTCGTTCAGTCTAACCCTCCCACTAAGACAGCTAAAAAATATGGATGAAATATTTTTAAATCCAAACACCACATGTTCTCATTCATAAGCGGGAGCTGAACAATGAGAATACATGGACACAGGGAGGGGAATATCACACACCGGGATCTGTCAGGGGTCAGGGGAGGGATAGCATTAGGAGAAACACCTAATGTAGGTGATGGGTTGATGGGTGCAGCAAACCACCATGGCACATGTACACCTATGTAAAAAAACTGCACCTTCTGCACATGTACATCAGAACTTAAAGTATATATATATACACACACACACACATATATATATACACACACACATATATATGGTTTTATATATAGGGATTTATATGTATATATAACCTTCTAAAAGCAATAAAAAGCTAACAAGATACTGAGCAACTGCAGAAGGAGATATAAATCTAGACAAAAGAGTCTGCAATATGAAGTTGTTTTTGCCCAGGGAGTGTTTATTGATGTGAAAAATGTAACCCAGGGGATAAGCAGTGTTAGTAGTCTCAAAGGAGAACTGTGAAGCAAACATTTTAGTCCAGGGTCGGCCAAGGAAGAGAGTCTTGGTGGACCACGATGTGCTTTGGATTAACGCTCTAAAGTAACGCACACTAAAAAGAAAAAATGAAGCAAAAGTAAAAAACAGTTTCCGTATTGACTGCAGTCTTTGACTCATCTTTGTAGTCCAGAAAATCACAGACCTTGAAATTGAACTGAAATAATCCTGGTTTATTATTGTCCCTGAGTGTTTGGCAAAATAAATGAATAGATACATAAATAAAAACTTAAAAAATCCTCTCAGATGAATAGATGGATAGATGTGATAAATAAAGTAAAGTAAAATATTAAAGGTAGAAACTAGGAGGTGATGAATATACAAGTTTCCATGGTAAAATTCTATAAATATTCCATATTTTTGAGCATTTTAAAGGTAAATTGTTGGTAAAAGAAGACCGCTGTCTCTGGAGAAAAGTGATATCTTCTTCGGTTACATATAATATTCCCCCCGTGGCATTCCCGTGTGTTATGAACTGAATGTTTGTGTATCCCCAAATTCATATGTGGAAATCATACTCCCAATCTGATGGCAGTAGGAAGTGTGGTCTTTGAAGGGTAATTAGGCCCTGAGGTGGAGCTCTCATGAATGAGATTAGTGCTCATATAAAAAGACATAGAAGAGCTTGCTTTCTCTCATATCTCTGCTGTCTACCATGTGAAAATACAAGAAGTCAACAGCCTGCAACCCAGAAGAGGACCCTCATCAGAGCCTGACCATGCTGACATCCTGATCTTAGACTTCCAGCCTCAAGAATTATGAGAAATAAATTTCTGTGGTTGATAAGCCACCTATTCATAGTACTTTGTTATAGCAGCATGAACTGACCAGGCAATCACTTATCCACTTTCTCTCATTATAGATTAGTTTGCATTTTCTTGGCATTTATATAAATGGAAACATACACTATGTACTCTTCTTTGACCTTTTTCACTAAATTAAGTATTTTGAGATTCTTCCATGTTTTTGCATGTATCAGTAGTTCATTCTTTTTATTGATTAGTTGTATTCCATTGCACAGATATACTGCAATTCTATCCATTTGCCTGTCAATGAATATATGGTTACTTTCCAGTTTTGGGATATTTCACGTAAAGTTGCTATGAATATTTGTGTACAAGTCTTAGTATTGACATATGCTTTTATTTCTGTTGGGTAAATGCCATATGGTATACGTATGTTTAACATTTTAAAAACTGACAAATTAATTCCTAATGCAGTTGTATCATTTTACATTCCTACTAGTATTGTATTAGTGTTCCAGTTGCTCCACATACTCAAGAACATGTGCGAGGGTCAGTCTTTAGCTTCAGGCATTCTAATAGTTGTGTGGTGTTATCTTATGATTTTAATTTATATTTCCCTGATGGCTAAGCATGTTGATCATCAATTCATGTGATAATTTGCTATCTGTATATCTTCTTAGCTAAAAGGTTTGTTTAAATCTTTTGTCCATTTTAAACATCGGATTGTTTGCTTTCTTATTATTGAGTTTTAAGAGTTCTCTATATTTTCTGGAAATGAATCCTTTATTAGATCTGTGATTTGTAAATATTTTATTCTATGACTTCTTTCAATATCTCAGTAGTGTCAAACAGCATAGTTTTTTATTTTGATAAAGTTCAATTTATCAACTTTTAAAAATGGCTTTTGGTGTTATATTTGCCTAATCTAAGGTCACAAAGATTTCCTTCTATGTTTTTATCAAAAAGTTTTATGAATTTGTGCTTTACATTCAGGCTTATGATTTACTTTCAGTTAATTTTTGTATATGGTGTGAGGTACAGATTAAAGTTGGGCTTTTTTTGGCATGGGAATAGCTAATTGTCACAGCACAATTTGCTAAAAATATTACTCTTTCTCTAAAAATTGCCTTGCATATTTGTTGAAAATCAGCATATATGGCTTACTTCTGAACGCTTCACTCTGTTTTATTGACCTATTTTCTCTTTATACCAGTACCACACTTTTTAATCATTGTTGCATCAAGTTAGGCAGTGTAAGTACTGTAACTTTGTTCCTTTTTGAAGTTCTTTTGGTTACTTTAGGTGGTATGCAATTTCATATAAATTGTAAGGACAGCTTTTTCTAGGAAAAGGGAAAAACTGCTGAGAATTTGGCTGGGCTTTTGTCAAGTCTATAGATCAGTTTGGGGGAGAACTGACATCTTAACAATATTAAATTTTCTGCCCCATGAACACAGTATATCTATTTATTTAGGTCTTCTTTCATTTCTTTCAGCAATGATTTTTAATTTATGAAGAATTGATTTTATACATCTTTTGTAACATCAGTATTTTATATATTTAATGCTATTGCAAATCATGTTTTCATTTCATTTTCCCTTTGCTCATGATCATATAAAAGAATTGATTTTTGTATATTGATCATGTGTCCTGCAACCTAGGTAAACTCCTTTATTAGTTCTATTAGCCTTTTCATAGGTTTTATTAAAATTTCACTTTTGATAATCATGTTGTCTATGCTTATAGTTTTACTTCTTTTCCAATCTGGAATTTTTTTCTTACTTTTTGAACTGGCTAGTCTCTCTGAATAGAGAATAGCTGAATAGAGGTGGTAAAGAAGGATATTTTGACCTTGTTACTGATAATGGAGGGAAATCATTCAGTCTTCCTTATGTATGATTTTTAGCTGTAGATTTTGTAAAAAGCTCTTTATAATGCTGAGGAAGTTTTCTTCTATTTCTAGTTTTCTGAGAGCTTTTTAAATGCATTTTCTTTGTCCCCTCAGATGTGGTTTTCCTTTTTTAGTCCTTTTATATAGTTGATTACATTGATTGATTTTTCCTTGTTAAATCAATCATGCATTCCTGGAATAAAACACTTTGTCATGCTATGTTAGTCATTTTGGATATTATTGAATTTGCTAACATTTTGTTTAGAATTTTTGCATCTGTGTTCATGAAGGATATCAGTCTGCAGTCTGTAGTTTTCCTTTTTCTAATTTTCTCTTTTCTTTTCCCTCTTCCTCTATCCCTTCCTTTCCTTCTCTTCTTCTTTTTCTTCTTCTCTTGCAGCCTCCTCTCTCTTTCTGTCTTCCTCTTCTCTTTTTGTTTGTGTAATATCTTTGGTTTTGGTGTCACAATAATATGGGCCCCACAAGATGAGTTAGAACATATTTGCTCATCTTCACTTTTGTAGGAGAGTATATATAGACTTGGTATTATTTATTCTTTTAATATTTGCTTGAATTCATCAGTCATACCACTAGGACCTGGTGTTTTCTCTGTTGGAAGGGTTTTAATGACAAAGTTAACTTTTAACAGATAGATGGTGATTCAGGCTTTTTCTTCCTGAGTGAGCTTTGGAAGTTTATGTCTCTCAGGAAATTTGAAAGTTGTTCATAAAGTTAGCTTACTATCTTTTAGTATGTTTAGATTCTAGAGTGATGTCACCTTTCTCTTTCCTAATATTGGTAATTCGTATATCTATGTTGAAATTCCTGATAAGTGTGGCTAATAGGGTTATCAGTTTTATTGCTTTTCTCAAAGAATCAGCTTTTTTTTTTTACTTTCTTTGTCATTTTTTTATTTCACTGAGTTTCACTCTGATCTCTACTATTGCTTCTATTCTTCTTACTTGTATTTTAATTTTCTTCTCTTTTTCTAGTTTATTGCATTGGAAACTGCAGTCTTTGATTTGAGATGTTTTTGCTAATACAAACATTAAATACTGCTGTAAATACTGCTTTATCTGTATCTCAACTCTTTCAGTATGTTGTGTTTTTATTTTTATTTAGTTAAACTACTTTCTGTTTTCTCTTTTGATTCATTCTTTAACCAGTGGATTGTTTATAAATACGTTAGCTTCCAAATAGGTGGAGATTTTCCAGATATTTTTTGTTTTTAATTTCTAACTTAATTCCACTGTGGTAAAAGGACATACATTATATGACTTGAAACATTTTTTAAATTTATTAAATACTTATGAGCCTGAATTTGGTCTATCATGGCAAATGTTCCATGTGCACTTGAAAAAGAAAGTTCATTCTGATGTTAGGTGGAGTGGTCTGTAAATGTTAATTAAGTTGTTTCACAGCATTGTTCCAGTCTTCTATAACCTTACTAATTTTCTGTCTGCTTCTATTGCCGTCAGTTATCTCTGACGACAACTGTGACTATCTATTTGTTCTCATAGGGGCTTCAGCTTCTGTTTCATGTATTTTTAAGCTCTCTTATTAGGGGAATAAACTTTTAGGATTGTTATACTTCTTGATAAATTGACCCCTTTATCATCATTAGATAACTCTCTTTATACTTGGTAATTTGTTTTTCTGGAATGTAGTTTGATAGTAGTATAGACTATTCAAATTCCTTTTTATTTATATTACATGGTATACCTTTTAATATCATTTTATTTGTAACCTTTTTGTGTCTTTACATATAGAGTGTGGATCTCATAGAAATTATATAGTTGGGTCTTGCTTTTTAATCTAACCAGACAAGCTGTATCTTTTCATTGGAATGTTTAGAATTTTCATACCTAATGTGACTATTGGTTTGGTTTGGTTTAAATTTACCAACTTATTATTTATTTATTTATGTACTTATTTATTTATTTCTGTTTGTCCCATTTAGGACTGGCTGTATAATTTTCAGGGCCCAGTGCAATATGAAAATGTAGAGTCCTTGTTTATAAGTTATTAGTGATTTTACCAACAGCAGAGCATTAAACCAAGCATGAGACTCTTCCAAATGTAGGGTCTCATGTGACTGCATAGGTCAGATGCCTACAATCCTGGCTGTGATACCATCTGTTCTTTTTTCTCCTTGTTCTCTTTCTCTGCCATTTTTGGACTGTATTTTTGGTTTTTTTGGTTGGTTGGTTGTTTCTATGATTTCCTTTCAGATTACAGTTATCTTGTTGGCCTATTAACTATAATTCTTTTTCTGTTGTTTTAGTGCTTACTTAAGGTGGCTAATTATCTTAAGAATGTTTAATAAGAAAATATATTTATATGTATCTGTGTAGTTATTTCTGATTATTTTCATTTATTTGTGTAGATACAGGTTTTCACATTGTATCATTCTCTTTCTACACTAAGGACTTTAAACATTCTTTTTGTAGTACAGGCTTACTGTTACTTTTAAATTCATTAAACTCTTCTAGGTCAGAGAAATCATTATTCCACATTTGTTTTTAAAGTATATTTTCACTGGGTATAGAATTTTAAGCTGACAGATTTTTTTTTAGCACTCTAAAGATGTTATTCCACTGTCTTACACTATGCATTGTTCCTGAAGAGAAATCTTCTGTCATTTTTAACTTCATTCATATCCTTTTTTTCTGCTTACATTTAAAATTTACTCCATATCAATGCAATTACAATTTGATTATGATGAACCTTGATGTAGTATTCTTCATGTTTCCTGTGTTTGGCATTTGTTGAGTTTCACGAATCCATTAGTAGTTTTCATCTAATTTGAGAAGTTTTTGGTCATTATTGTTCGGGTAATTTTTTTTTTTCTTTTCTTCCTCTTCTTCAAAGATTCCAATTACATGTATATTTGGCTGCACAGAGCTGTCCCAAACTTCACTGAACACTGATCATCTGTTTTTTGTTTTTCTCTTCAGTGTTTCATTCTGGATAGTTTCTATTATTATGTCTCCATGTTACTCATGTTTTCTTCTTTGATGTCTAATCTTCTATTAATCTAAGCCAGTGTATTTTCATCTCAATCATTGTGATATTCATTTCTAGAAATTTGATTGCATCTTCTCAGATCTTTCTTATCTTAACACGTTCAGTCTTTTCTCTAATATAACTGTTTTAAAACACATTTCTATTAATTCTGTCATCTGTGTTATATCAGAGTTGAGTTTAACTGATTGAGTTTCTCCTCATGATGGGTTATATTTTTCTGCTTCCTTGCATGCCTATTAACATTTGTTGGATGCCTATCACCAAAGGTATTTTACCTTTTTGGATACTAGTTATTTTGTATCTCTATATATTTTCTTGAACTTTATCCTGGAATGTGGAACTAGTTGAATCTGTTTGGATTTTGTTTTATCCTTTGTTATATGGGATAAGAGAGGAATTGTACCTATGAATAATTTTTTCCCACTACTGACTCTTTTTACTAATCTAATCAACGATTCATGAATTACAAGGTTTTTAATTCTGGTTATTGGAAGCAGGCACTATTCCTGTTACCGGGGATTTGGGGGACACTCTTCCTTTCAATGTTTTGGATATTTAATTCCCTGGCCTTAGGTAGTTCCCTTATATGAATGTGTTGATATGTACTTAACTGAATACTTGAGACAAGTCTTTTGCAGATCTCTGGAGCTCTTCCTTTTTGTAGCTCTTCTTTTTTCAGTACTCTGTTTTATAGACCCTAGCAATTTATGCTTCCTTTAAGATTTTCACAATTCATAACTACTACCTTGTTCTCCCTGGGTACTTTCTCTGGGTACTAGAGCCTGGAAACTTTTTCTACTTAGTAAGTTGGGGCAATTATAGAGCTTACCTCATTGGTTTCTTGCCCATCAGGAATCACTGTCCTTAGCTTTTATATATCCAATGTCTTTATAACTATTTTTCATATATTTTGGCAGTTGTGTCAGGTGAGAGGATAAAACTGGTCTCCATTACAAAGTTGTAAAGTTTGGTTGCTGTTATAATTTTGGATGGAAGTATAAGTCTAACAATAGATTTTGATGAGTCAAAAAGACATATTATAATTTATAGTATGAGAATAAAATATCGAGAAAACATTTAATTTACAAATCAATAAAGCTGAAAATGGAATTTAAAAAATTAACCTAAAATAAGGCAAGAATGGAGTGAAAAAGTAACAAAGAACAGGCAAAACAAATAAAAAGACATACTAAAATGGTAGATTTAATACAAATATATTAGTAACTACATTAAATTTACTAAACTATTCAATCAAAAGACATTAATACTGAATTAAACAAAAACTCATTATGTGCTGTTTTCATTTTTCTTCTCTTTTTTGAAACAGAGTCTTGCTCTGTCACCCAGGCTGTAGTGCAGTGGCACGATCTCAGTTCATTGCAACCTCTGCCTTCTAGGTTCAAGCAATTTTTGTGCCTTACCCACCCTCCAAGTAGCTGGGATTACAGGAGTACATCACAACACCAGGCTAATTTTTGTATTTTCAGTAGAGACAAGGTTTCGCCATGTTGCCCAGGCTGGTGTCAAACTCCTGGCCAGAAGTGATTTGCCTGCCTTGGCCTCTCAAAGTGCTGGGATTACAGGCATGAACCACTGTGCCCAGCCATGTGCTGTTTTCAAAAATAATAACTATTACACAAGCGTACAGAAAGGTTGAAAATTAAGTAATGGAAAAAATATATGCCCTCTTGAGCTAAAAACAACTGATGAAGCTATATTAATATCAAACAAAATAGAAGCACAGAATGTAAGGCAAAATATTACTAGAGATGAATCATTTCTTGATATTCTCTCTCTCTTTTTTTTTTGAGACAGAGTCTTGCTCTGTCACCAAGCCTGGAGTGCAGTGGTGCCATCTTGGCTCACTGCAACCTCTGCCTCCCAGGTTCAAGGGATTCTCCTGCCTCGGTCTCTCGAGTACGTGGGGCTACAGGCAAGCACCACCAAACTTGGCTACTTTTTTTTGTCTTTTCACTAGAGATGGGGTTTCACCATACTGGTCACGCTGGTCTGTATCTCCTGACCTCAAATGATCTGCCCGCCTTGGCCTCCCAAACTGCTAGGATTACAGGCGTGAGCCACCATGCCCAGTCGATCTTCTTAATAGGAATATACAATTATAAATTTTTAAGTGTCTAATAAGGTTGTCTCAATATAGCAGAAATTAAGCCATGAAGCAAGGAGTCCACAGAAGGTATACTGTATAAGTTCATGACCACTATACAATTAAAATAGAAATTATTAATAAAACAATATCTAGAAAATTCCCATATGTTTAGAAAATAGACAATACATCACTAAATAACCCATAGGTAAAAAGAAATCATAAAGGAAATTAGAAAATATTTTGAACAGAATAGTAATGAACACACAATACATTCACACTTATAGGAAAATTGATAGCCTTAAATGCATGTATAAGACAAGAACCAAGGTTGAAAGTTAATGAGTTAACCATTTATCTCTGGTAGGTAGAAACAGAATTCCAACTCAATCAAAAAAAAAAAAAAAGAGAGCGGGAGAAGGAAATAATGAAGACATAACATTAGTGAAACAGCTGTTTTTTAAAAAACAAACAAACAAAAAAACCCCACAGTTATTGGATAAATTAATTCTGTCATCTTGAAATTTCAACAATAGCTAAAGAAACAAGCAAACAAAATTAAAAACCTGGCCAGGAAGAGTGGCTCATGCCTTTAATCCCAGCACTTTGGGAGGCCGAGATGGGTGGTTTGCTTGAGCCCAGGAGTTTGAGACCAACCTGGGCAACATGGCAAAATCCTATCTCTACAAAAACTACAAAAATTAGCCAGACGTAATGGTGCACACACCTGTAGCCTCAGCTACTTGAGAAGGTGAGGCAGGAAAATCACTGCTTGAGCGTGGGAAGTGGAGGCTGCAATGAGCTCTGATTGTACCACTGTACTCCAGCCTTGGCAACAGAGCAAGACTCTGTCTCAAAAATAAATAAATAAATAAAAATTTAAAATTTAAAATTTAAAAATAACAAAATACAAAACTCTCTGAGACTACTTGGATTTCTGGAAAACACTACTAAACATATAAGGAAGAACAAACTTTTTCAGAAAATTGAAAAAAAAAAAGAACACTCCTTAACTTGTTTTTATAAGACCAGCAGAATCCTAATATTCAAAGTTATTATAGGAAAATAATAATTTAGGTTGATACTACTCATGAGGATAGATGCAAAAATTCTAAACAAAACACATACAAGCAGCCGAGCACTGTGGCTCATGCCTGTAATCCTAGCACTTTGGGAGGCTAAGGCAGGCAGAATATGAGGTCAAGAGTTTGAGACCAGCCAGACCAGCACAGTGAAACTCCATCTCTACTACAAATACAAAAATTAGCTGGGTGTGGTGGTGGGTGCCTGTAATCCCAGCTACTCAGGAGGCTGAGTAGGAGAATCGTTTGAACCCAGGAGGCAGAGGTTGCAGTGAGTTGAGATCATGCCAAATGCACTCCAGCCTGGGCTACAGAACGAGACTCTGTCTCAAAACAAAAACAAAAACCAATAAAAAAATAACAAGCATAATCCAGCAACACATAAGTTAAACAATACATTATGACCAAATTCACTTCAGGAAGATAATGTTGTTTTAACATGTATAAAATGCATTTATGACATTTGTCTTAGCAGAATAAAGGGAAAAATTATATGATTATTTCAACTGACACAGAAAAAGTACTTAATAAAATTCATGTCCACTTATGGAAAATATTCTTAGTGAACTGGGAATAGAAGGGAACCACCTTATTTACAAAACACCTGCAGCTAACATTATATTGTGGACCATGTGACAAATATGAGTGGCGGTTGGCTTCCAAAGAAATTGATTGATCCAAACTTAAAAGGAAACCAAGGGGATCCACCATCATATCTAGCCCCACCCAAGACACAAACATGGTAAGTCCCTATTAAACATTTCTTTCTAAAAGGACAAAAAAGAGAGAGAAAAAAAGAGGAAACACAGGGCCTGCTCAAGGAAGGCAAAATTCTGTTTTACTCTGCTTAGGTCAGACAGCACCTGAGCTATTATGCTGGCTTCTGGGGCCCTACTGTAACAGAAACATTGACAAACTGGAGAGGCACAGAAAAGATGAAGATCATAAATCATGATAAGTAAGCAATGATGAAAAAAACTAAGAAGGACAAACGTAACAAGTAGGCAGTGTTTCCTGGGGAGAAGGGTTCAACTGACTTGGGTGTCTAGGGAATGTAGAACTAGTAACAGAGGAGGGTATGTAAACATAGATGCATTTTGAAAATTCACAAAGAAGAATTCTTTTAACAACTGAAACTCCCTGGAAATGAGAAGTATCTGCTTTCTATGTTCTCTGATGCTGTTATTATGTAGTAACCCAGATAAGCCTTCAGCAGGGATGCTGCAAAAAGAATGGGATGAATTTGCAACATCTAAAAAGACTACTAACCCTAAGATTCTATAATTCAATAATCATAGATCAGAACATTCATGCTTTTTATGAAAGGCCATCGCAAACTTACATTATGATTCTTAGGACAGCAACACAACGGCCATAACATGACAGTCCTAAGTGTTAATTGCTTTTGTACCTCCTTTCTGAATATTGTTAAAAATCACTGATAAAGCTCATTTTTCCAAATGATATTTTGTTATCTTGTCATTGATAAACTCTGAAGTCATTTAAATAAGACTCTTGGTCAGTCACCATAATGTTGTGTTTGGTACTTAAAGTCCATCACTTAGCTTCTATTTCTGGAGTCAGGATTCTTAATGAATGAACAGCTCAAAGAAGTTGAACTGGTTTCTCAACAACCCTGAATTTGCTCATGACTTCTTGAACTCTTCTCATCCATTATACTCAGTTTACATATCATGTTTCTTCCCCTGAGACTGGCTCTATTTCCAAATGGCCTTCCGTATTTCTTCCCACCTTAACAGATTTTAAATTAAACAACAGCAAAAATGTAGCATTTCCACAAAATTTTCCATTTAAATTCCTTGGGAATCATTACCTTGTTAATGCACACTTCTGACTTCTTTGTTTGTATATTTATTACTCCTTATTTGAGCTGTGGTCCTACAAAATTGTGTCACATTTCTATGGCTGTATGAATAACTTGTATTGCTACTAAATTTGGCTATATATCAGTCTCATACGAATATATAGGTGGTTCTAACATTTGATGGAGAATTTGTGTGGATTTCTCTATTTTTTCCCAAGCCATCAGTGGTTCTTTGCAAGCAAAGTATTCGTTAGCTCAGTAGCCAGAGAGGGTGAGTCACAAAATTAAGTGCTGCAAAGAGCAACTTGAGTCGAAAGACCTTCATGGCTCTGTGGCTAGTGTTGGAAACCACTCCTGGTCACATGTTTTATATCTTCAGAAACATCTAAGCAATGAGACCACAGTTAATGTCAAGGCTAGCACCCTCACATCTGAATTCTAGTAATGTAGCAACAGGATTTGTACGCATAGGTATCATTTTTCGCCATCTTTTGTGTTATGGTTTGTTCAGATTGCCACGTTGAATATCACCTGTTTCCCCAATAGATCCATTTTATTTCAACTATGTATGAAAGAAGTTTAAGAAAATCTTTGCCCTTCTCTTTTAAATAAATAATTTTATTTTAGCAAATAAATGTTTACTACTTTATTTTACTTTATTCTTTATTATTTGTTACTTTATCAAACTTAAGTTTTTAATAGGACTAGAATAATTATATATTGTTGACACCAAAATATTTTCAAATGCAATTAGAGATACTTTTAAGGCTTATTTCATTTTAGATCAGTATTAGTTTTTACTCACCCCGAAATTTTAATATTAACACAAATATATGTGTGGTCTTAAGGAATCCTTCCTATTTTTAAATTTACCTAAAAGTTTCAGCTAATTATTTGGAAGTATGCTATTTTAAGTGGTTAATGTAAATTTAATATAGTGCATAATATTTTAAATGATACACTAGGAACCCATCAAATGATATTTATAGAAAATATTAACACTTAAAATATCATATTACAGATTTTTGGATAATTGATCCCTATAAAATTTTTATAAGTTGGAACATTTGAACAACTACAAATGGATATTTTAATGATACACAAATCTAATTATCTCCAAGTTTATTTAGAATTTCACAAATTAGATCATAAATACCTGTTCTATAATTTTGCTAAATGAATTTTAACTGTATATAACAAATTACAAAGCATGCAAGAAACTATTAAAAAATGTATGAGTGTTATTTTGTATCCCAACATTGTGTAAAATTTAATGTAATTGGTATACTTTGGGTTCCTTCCACAAGAGGTTACTGGAATACTGGAATAAATTTACTCTGATACTGTCCTACAGGATGGATTCTGAGGATATTGTGAGAGCAATAAAGCACAATTAAAAATTAAGAAATGATTAGAAAGCCAATACAAGTCAAAGTTGACCTTGTACTAATGCTATGTTAAAGACAACAAAATCATACTTAAGCTGGTTTCCCAGAGCAAAGATCAAGCCAGGCTTTTACTTATCTTCATATAATAAATTTTGTTCCCTACATAATTAAAAGGTGAATGAACTTTCTTCAGCAGGATATATTTTTAGAGAGTACAATAAAGAAAATTTCCCCTGGGATACAAAAAAAAGAAGTAATTCAAAATTTTTTGCTTTATGACTTATAATTAATTCGAAAATTACATAAGGAAATGTAAAAATTTAATTATTCTAATATAATGGAAATAGGCTCAAAACTACAAAATTTGAGACTCTAGAACTATGCTCAGATAGTAGCCCCTAATCAGGTGTGGCTATTTAAATTTCAATTTTAATGAATCATGTAAAGGTACAAATTCATTTCCTCAGTTGCACTAACCACGTTTCAAGTGCTCAGTAGCCAAATATAGCTAGTGGCTATTTTATTGGACAACACGGATATAAAGCATTTACATTACCACATAAAGTTCTATTAGATGGCACTGTTGTAGAATATAAGAGAGAAACGCTATGTCTATATTAAAGGGGAAAATCCTAAATTCTCTAGATTAACAGCATGCACAGTGGCCATTTAGAGGGCTACTGATATAACCATTTCTTTCCCTTCTCTTTTTATCCTTCGATTTTTATTGAACCGGAAAATCCATGTATTCCAAAATATCATTCTCTGGTCTTTTTGAATAAATAGTGTATTTTTGCTGAGAGTAAGAATTGCTGTCAAAACTCACCCATTAAAAAAAAAAAAAGACCAAAACTTTACTGGACAGCAAGCCACTGAAAATGCATACCAGAATAGAGCAGCAGAATTGATTGACATCAGATCTTTATAGATTGAAAGGAAAAAAATCATTAGTACAAAATAATGCACATGAGTAGTGAGATTGGTAGCTTGATTATTGAGAATGGATTTGGGTCTCCATAGAATGAGCTGCCTGAGATCTACCGTGGTCTTCAGGAAGGGTTCTGTATGACTCACTGGGCCATAGAGATGGAGCCAAATAATACTGCAGATTGTTCATGCTGGGGCATCCTCAGGCACATGACAGCAAGTGAACAAGATAATTCTGGTTTGAGTAGGGGTTGAAAGTCTCTTTGAGAAAGAAAAAATGTTAAACCATGTAAATTCCAGCCTTCATAAACCAGTTCCCTGAAAACCACAGTGACTCAGCAGAAAAAGTGCTTATTTAAAGAAGTATTTCTAAATGGAGACTCACAAACTCTGCATTTGATTAAGCTCACTTAAGAAGAAAACACCCTCATTTTGTGTTTGCCTATTATCTTCAAATGATTAAAATGATATCATTACCACTTATAAATTTTACATCTCCCTTAAAGATCGCATTTTTAAAAACCACCTAAATGATACCATGCCACCATAAAAGGCAGTTTCTTCTCTCACTGAAATAATATTCCCTCAGGGGTAAGATTTACATCTCATACAACGCCATGGGAGAATTAGACTCCAAAAGAGCGAAGAGAATCCTCATAGAGTTACATAGGATGAAAATTTGGCTCAGACGTTGTTTTTTAGATGGAAACTGATAAACAGAATAAAAGTTAAAATATACAGAAATGGGGATCCAAGGTAACAATGCCAAAAGAAAGGAGTCTTTTGTTGTTGTTGTTTCCAGATTGTTTTTTCTTTCTCCCTTCTCTGAGCTATTTTGGCCCATTTTCTTGTGGTCTTTCTTATGGTTTTTGTGCTACTAAGACCTGTTAAAATGAAAAAGTAGGAATTCAAGTAAAAGTAAAAATGGCTCTTTGTTCTTCTTACCTTTCATAATGGTGAGCTTTGAGTTGCATACTCCATGTGTCTCAGACTGTGAACTTAAAAACCAGACTTCCGACCTGAAATTATTGCATGGGATATGCTAACCATAGGGCACCAAGTACACAGAATGTCTCTTCTACGCTCTTCAGGAGCCACCCCCTGGGCTGTGGCATCTTCCGATTTAGAAAACCAATGAGGTTTCATGCTTATTAGAATTGCAAATGTAAACCGCTAGATGTGTATGTTGGAAGTGCAGGCATGATATATTTCTTTTTTTTCTTATAATGACTTTTATGTTTATATTTTTTGCATTACTTTATTTTTGCTTGATGGTCATCACAAAATGCCTTAGTGTATTTTGGTGCTAATTCCGAAACTGAATTAACTGCAGTCTACATATTATTATGCAAATAGCCTATAATAGCTCTTTGTAATTTCAAAAATCCAGACTGTGGAGTTATTTCCCACTTTATGCAAAACATAATTTACTTTCTAGTTACATGTAATATTTCTATATTACATACTCTAAGCTTGTCCCAAATTACTTTTTGATTAATATCGTTTGGATAAAATTCAATTTGGTAACCTCAAACCGTCTTACACAATGTGGAAAATGTTATTTTATACCTGCATTAGGCATATTTTCAGATATTCCTAAAATGCTAATTGCTGATTTTGGAGACATAAGGCAAATAAATCCCATGAAATCTGTAAAAGAAGCACGTGTACCTCAAAACATTGCCTTAATTCTGTTGCTGTTGTATCTATTTATAGTTGTTAGTTTATGAGCTGTGGTTGGAACATTGCAAAATTCCAGGTGCTTTTTAAATGAAGAAGCCAATATTATTTCAGCTTGCCACCTGAGAAACTATACCACTGTGTTCAAAGAGTGTGTATATGTTCAAGACACTGCTATATACCCTTAAACTTATTATCTTCTTTAATTATTATAACAATTCTCTTTTTGTTCCCAGTTTGCAGACAAAGAAACTAAGCCCAAGAAGGGTTTACTTGCCCAAGATGTCACAGCTATAAAACGGAAGAACATAATTTAACTTCCAGAAAATTTGACTTCCTAGAGTCTATCACAATGAGGAGAAATGCACATCTGAATGTTTAAGTCATCATGGAGAATATTAAAGAAAGTTTTGTATTTAGTTGCTAATTACTATTTAAGTCTCCTTGACATTTACAACATAATAATGGCTTGATTATTTAAAGAGATTGAGAAAAACAGTGCCAAACTTACTGGACACCTGCTATGTGCTCAGCACTGTGTTATTTCATATGATCAGCCAGGAAATTTAAAAACTTTGTTTGATTATCCATTATGCTAAAATAAAGGCACTTCTCTCTAATATTGAAATTTCTTAAATTGTTTTGAAATATACCTGAAAAAGAAGATTATAGTAAAATGATGGGTAAAATTAGAAACAAATGAACAATTGAATTGAAAGATTACTTGCCCATTTTCAACACTTCTCACAATATGAAGGTATCTGAGACATATAAGCACGTAATATTATGGTAATACAGAATACATTTAAAGGTGACAAAATATTTTTCAAAAGCAGGAAGATATAAGCTCCTTATCTATCTCTCTATTCATATATCTCTCCATCCATTTTATTTTTGTACAAGAATCTTTGTAGAGAATAGTTTTTGTCACCTTATGCCATTCATTTGTAATGGCTCCAAATCTCTTTTTGCTGATAAACTTCAGTCACTAATAGCTATGTGACTTCATTGAATTTTCTTCCTTTGGTTGGTGGTTGCCCTAAGGAAAAGATGAAATACAAAAAGTTGCTGTGGTTTGAATGTCCCCTTTAAAACTCTTCTTGCAATGGCAGTGGGAGGTGAAGCCTTTACGAGTTGATTAGGGCATGAGGGCCCTGCCCTTATAAATGGATTAATGCCATTATGGGAGTGGGTTGGTTATCACAGGAATGGGTTCCCGATAAAAACATGAAACTTGGACCCCATTTCTTTCTCAGTCTCTCACACTTACTTGCCTTTCTGCTTTCAGTCTTGAGATTACACAACAAAACAGTCCCTCCCCAGGTGGCCAAGCAGATGCTAATACCATGCCCTTGGACTTTCCAGCCTCCAGAACTGTGAGCCAAGTAAGTCTCTTTTCCTTATAAATTACCTTTTCTACAGCATTCTGTTATAGCAGCAGAAAATGGACTAAAACAGAAGTTGCTGCTTCTTGGAACAATATGGTTTTTCCCTCTTCAGCTTCTGAGGGCTCTCCCTTATCATTACTACTGCTCTCTTAGTCTCTCGTCCATCTACCCCATTGCCATCTCTAGTCAATTCTAGAACCACCATCATTCTCCAGGTAGAAGTTATTATTGTATACAAACAACCTGGCTGATCAGATGAAATGAGTGTGAACAGCTGTACATGAATAGAGGAATAGTGTGGAGGAAATTTGGGGTGTAGCTTCAACCAAAGGTTTGTTTGGGTGACTGAAGGAAATCCAAGAGATGGCATAAGGCAATGCATGCATGTATCAGAAAGAGAGGAGAAAACTTGTTTAGCTCAGAGGCAGCAAGCAGTCATCCCTACCCTCTCACTATGAGGAACTACAAGTGGCATTCATTTGCCATTTTTATTTTAAAAAGGAGTCAGGATCACACTTGGTTATCCCCTCTAAAATATAATCTTAAAATCAGGAATACTGAATTATTTATATCTGTATCTGCAAGACTACTATGCTGTCTGGCACATTGTTGGCACTTACTGTATAATTGCATAATGAAAGATGGAATTAATAAGTTTATATGTGGCAGGGGATGATGGGTCACAGATAAAATACATTAGGAGATTGCAATAAATGCATTGCAGGAAAGACTGATGTGTGTGCACAACGTGAGGGAATCCTGAGACAGGTGAGTCATGATATAATATGTGAACAACCTAGAGAACCTGCCTGATCTTCACTCCCTTACGCCATCCAATCTTAGAGGTTTGCAGATGACAATCCATGAACCACTTGGATGTGGATAGGCCTATCATTTAAAGGAGGTAGAGATTTAGAGGTATTCTAATATATCCATTGATTCATTATTTCTGTTACTCATTTATCTATTCATTCATCCATGAAGCATTTATTGAAGTCCTATTATATGTTCCAGTAACTGTTCTTGGAACTAGGGATACAAAGATGAATGACACTGTCATTTTCCTTAGAAATCTGCAGTTGAGTAGGGGGACTAATTATAATGGACTATAAGTGCCAGGACAAAGTAATGGAACTAACAAAGGATATTGTGGGATCACAAAGTGGAGCCACTGACCATAGCCCTTGGAATCAGAGAAGGCTTCCTGGAGAAAGTGATGCCTGAATTAAGTGCTGAAGGTTGAGTTTGCCTTAGTCAACTATATATAAGAGGAGAGGAAAGAGGAGGGTAGAAGAGAAGAGCACCCCACACCGAAACTATGTATATACCAATGTACAGTCATGAGATAGCAGACATATTTAGAAAAGTACATGAAGGTCAGCATTGTGAGAGCACTGTGTTTGATGTAGGAAATGACAGGAAATGAGGCTAAAAAGATGGGTTGGGGCCAGAGGATCTCCATTCAAATAAACTTGGCATTTCATTTCTAGGGCAATGGGAGATTATAGGAGAGTTTAAGGAACATGATCGAATTTATATTCAGTGGACTTTTAGGTGACTGTGTGGTAGGTGGCTAATGAGGCCTTTATGGTAATCCTGTGTGAGGTGATGAAGGCTTGCTACAGGCAGTGCCAGTAGGCGTCAAGTAAGGGAGAGGAAGAGGGGAGCAGTCAAGGATGTCTCGATTTTCTGGTGTGAACGACTGAGTGAATGATGGTATCTTTATTGGGCAAGAGAATCTAGGAAAAATAGGTTCCTGAAAAAGGTGCTGAGTTCAGTTTTGGATATGTTGAGTTTGAGGGTCTTGAGGGAAATCCAGGATGTGCATGAGTTAGTACTATGGTTTAAATGTTTGCATCCCCTCCAAACTACACACTGAAACTTAATCTCCGATGTAATGTTAGTGAGAGGTAGGACTTTAAGCTGTAATTAAGATCTGCCCTCATGGATGGGATTAATGTCTTTATAAACAAGACTCAAGGGAACTATTAGCTGTTGTTATGATAAAAGGTCCTTTTGCCTTCTGCCATGTGAGGATGCAACAAGGAGGTACAATCTTGGCAGTAGAGAGCAGCCCTCACCAGACATCAAATCTGCTGGCACCTTGATCTTGGGCTTCCTAGCCTCTAGAACAATGAGAAATAAATTTATATTATTTATAAATCACCCAGTCTGAGATATTTTGTTATAGCAGTAGGAATGGACTAAGATAGTTAGAAGCATCTAGAGCTAAGAAGGAGGCTGGGTCATAAACATAAAGTTTCCTCGTATAGGTGGTCACTGAAATTGTGAGTGAATGTGCAATCCAGAGACAGTGGACACCATTAGGACAACCTTAAGAAACATCACTATTTACTAGTTAAGAGAAGGAAAGTAAGCTCACCATGGAGAGAAAATAGTCTGAGATGCACAAGGAATACAGTAAAATACAATGACAGGGAAGTCTTCATGCTTCCTCTTTACATAATTTTCTTCTTCTGTGTTCCTGTAATATCATAAGCACATCTTTTGTTATAAAAATTACTGCATGCCATTGATGATATTGATATTTTTTCTTTTGCATCTGTCTTTTCCCACCAGACCAGAGGCTCCTACTGAACTGGGACTGCAGCTTAGCCGTCATTGTACCTCCAGTGCCAAGTACAGAGGACACACTCAATACATAATAGGCATTCAATATAATAGGCATGCATAACAACACGAACATACTCTTACATGAGATATTTTGGTTGTAAGTTATAGAAACTCAACTTGAATTGACAGTGGCTCATGGCATCTAAGGAAGAGTTGAACATTCAAGTCCTGTGAATGACAGAGAAGGACTTCGGCTTCAGAAACAGCAGGAACCAGGAAATTGAAGTCCCCAAATAGTTTTTAATTTTTTGCTGCATTTTATTTCCAGATGACTTTAAAAAATCTTGAGAAATGTAACTACTGATAGCTTCTACCTTAGGATTTTACACCATCAACCATTGGACAGAAATCGACCTGATAATTTTAACTGGTGTGAGTCCAAAAATCTTGGGGAACAGATTCATTGGTTGAGTGTAGATTAGGTGACCATGTCTGGACCAATTGACTGTGCCAAGGGAGCAAGTCACTTTCACAAAATGTCTGCCCTCACCGAAACCATGAGGATGGGGGAACATTCCACCCAGAAAGGGTGGTCTGCTACAGAAGATTATAACCTATTCAAAGGTCAGAGAGCATGAGAACTTGAGTAGAAATCTGATTCTATGGAAATCTTGAGAATCCTGAAATAGTCCACAGTATGAAGCAGCACGGTGGAGGTGTTAAAAGTCTGGGCTCAGCAGAGCTTTCATCCCCAGCTGTATATCTTACTAGACGCTTGGCTTGGCATAATTATTTTATCTGACTGAAGGCTTCTCCTGAGATGTAATATGAAGAAAATAACTATTATTAGGTGGTTATAAACCTAAAGTGAGATAATACGATAATAATAGCTAGTATTTATTATGTTTATTAAAGGCCAGATATTGTTTTAAGTGTGTTGCATGTGTCTGTGGGATATTATTTTTCTTTTTATTTCCTTCAGAGAAGGAAACTGAGCTCCGACTTCCCAAGGTTTCACAGCCAGGAAGTGATGAGTTAAAGTTTGACCCCAGTAGTCTTGTGCAACCACTGTGTTCTATTGCCTCCCTTATTAGCTATTGTTATTATAATGCATGCAAAGGGTTTACAGTACCTGCTCCACAGTGGTGAAACCAATTCATTTATTTGACCAATATTTATTCTCTACTATATTGTAGACACAGTTCTAGATACTAGAAGTTGAGCATGTAAAACAAAAATCCCTGATCTCATAAAGTTTACATTCTAGCCTGAGAAGAATCATACATACACTAAAATCTATGAATAATTTTAAGTAGTGATCAAGGTTACAAGAGAAATAAAATAGATCAATGACACAAAGCATGTCTGGATCCTGTGGGGAAGGTCACGTCAGCTCTGAGGGTCAAGAATGGGCTCTCTGAGGAGGTGACATTTGACCTGAGATGTACATGATGAGAGAGAGAGACAGCCATGCAAAGACCTGAGGGAAGAATTTTTTCAGGCAGATGAAGTAGCACTGTCAAGGCCCAGAAGGGGAATGACTGTGGGTTTGAGAAACACAAAAGGGACCAACCTGGTCAGAGGCAGGTGAGGTTGAGGGTAGAGGGTAGATGATGATTGATTAGATTATTAGGAACTGTATGGCATGGTGAATAATTTGGGATTTTTTCCCTTGGTATAATGGGTAATTTTTACGTGTTTATGCAGGGTTACTGATATTATCTGATTTAGACTTTGAGAAGATCAGTCTGACTGCAACCTGGAAAATGGAGAGTAGGCAGTAGGGAAACCAATAAGAGGACACAAAGGTGATGATGGCTCAGACTAGTGTTTTGGGTGCCAAGAAGTGGCCAGATTAAGAATATATAATGGAGGCAGCACTGATAAGAATTGTTAAGCCATTGAATGTGGGTATGAAGGAAAGAGAAGAATTAAAAATAAATCTCAAGATTTAGCATAAGTAATGAGGAGGATGTAGGGATGAGAAAGAGAGGGGCCATGCTTGAGTGAGAGACCAATGAATTCTGTCTTACATATGCGAACTATGTGACATAGAGTTGCAATCTATTGACACTAATATCAATCAGCTGTTTACCTTCCAATGATGTTATAGGGGAGAAATGAAAGTGGTTTGCAAATTATATATTCATTTGTATTTAAATTGAATTAAATTTAAACTGTAATTGGATTAGGAATTAAAATTTTGCATTTTTGTAGCCTAGTGAATTGCTGTGTTCTAGAAAAAGCAGGAAATTATTCTTATATGATTTTTTATTGATCAGATTTAAGTTCTTAGAGATCATGTATAACAAGCCTTTGGGTAGCAAATTGATCCACAAATTCTACAAATCTTGTTAGTTTGTAGCCCCATTATCTCAATCTAACTTTATTCCTGTTGACAGCTGGGACGTAAGGGAAGGCCTAGTCTAAAAGCTGAGTAACCTGGGACTCAATTGTTCAGGCTACCATGACAATGGGGCACTCAATTCCTTCACCTTTTTTCTTCTGCTTTTGGGATAAAGATAGAATTTTCCCAGGGAGCAATTACATACAAGGCTGGTGATTGGTATGGCAGCATGGTCATTTTGTACTTTTCTAGGGCTGGGAAGGACAGCCAATTACTGCTTCCCTACAAATTTAGCCTAATTTCACTACATGGGGAATTGGCCGTCTTAGTTTTGCAGGTTGTCCACTTCTCATTTCTAAGTCTCTCATTTGTGGCTTCCAGGCTTTTTTTTCTTTGTCTTTTTTTTTTTTTTTTTTTAAAGAGATGGGGTCTCAGTGTCTTGCCCAGGCTGGAGCACAGTGGCTATCTCAGGGGTGATCGTTGCTCACCGCAGCTTCAAACTCCTGGGCTCAAGTGATCCTCCTGCCTCTGCCTCTGGAGTAGCTGGGACTACAGGCCCTGTCACCATGCCTGCTTGCTTCCAGCTTTTTGTCCCATCCTCATCATTGTGAAATGACCACCTAGATAACAAAGCTACAGGGCAGGCGTGACCTGCAGCACCATCTGGAGAAAGTGCCCTAGGTCTTTCTCTTAACTATCTATGCATGACTGAGGTGTAACTTTTGTTCATGTACTCAACTTAAGAGACAGTGGGAAAGTCAAGTGCAAGGAACTCTGTGTCTTCTCCCTCCATTTCAGCCATGGCAGCTCCACAATTTTCTGTTTTATATTTTGGGGTTGCAAATGAGGTTACATGTGGAACTGCTGGGGAAAAAGTGTTTGAGATGTTCCATTTAAACAAATAGCTCTAGGACTTAAAAAACAAAACAAAACTAGGCTAACAGGTCAGATTTGTGCCTTTCCCCTAACTTTAATTTACCTCCCATATGTGTTGCAGGAAAATAAAAATGGACTGGAGAGTTAAGATGAAGAAAAAACATGTATGTGTCCCTTATTTACAACAATTTCTCAGCAGGAAAAGGTGGCTGCTCAGAAGTAGGAAGGGAAGAATAAAATATTCTTGCTTTGAGCTCGGTGTCTTGGCCTGGATTTTCTTAATTTCTTTGGTTCTGGTTTAGGTTGGAATCCTCATCAAGCTCATTTGTTGTTGAATTTAAAAAAAATTTAGTGATTGTTGCCTTTGTTGTTTACCAGTTTTCTAACCATTCCTGTTGACTGATGTGCATGCAGTAAGAACAGTTAGAATAACCGGGTTTTTGTTTTCTTTCTTTCTTTAAGTTACTGATGGGTTTTCAGGAACACAGCTCAGAACCCATCAAAATAAAAATCTTCCCTCTGGTTATCTTAGGTCAAGCAGATGTGAATCAGCTTGTGTGTTTACCAGAATGATTTGTTATTTTCCATGGAAAACAAGAAAGTTCTGTGGACCAGCAGCTTCCTTCTGCCTCTCTCTCTTCCAGCACTTTAGTGCAGCCATTGTGTAATTGAGTTTACAAAAAAAGAAAAAAAAACTAACAAACAAAAAAACCTGGAAAAGTTTCTCAATTGCACCAACATACAGGAACTTGTATCTGCATCCAGAAATCCAGCAAGTCCTTCGGGAGCCTGGCAGACAGATTCTGGCATCAACCAGAGCTGGGTCACCCAGCTCCAGATCCAGCTAAAGGTCTACAACCAATGGAGCTGTCCAAAAAGGCTGTGAGGCTGTAATACCCAGACCTGCCACAGATACTACTTTCAACTTCTGGGCTGGGTCCTATCAGTTATATCTGTAAGCTTTATGTAACAAGGCCACTATTAATGAGGTTCTTCTGTGTGCTCGAGGAAGCCCTTTTTTTCCTTTAGTTTCACTACATATCTTAGGATCATTGTTCTCTATGCAAGTCACTAATGGGCTGAACTAAAGTAACCTTGAAGAAACAATATAAATACAGCAGGACCTAATACTAATTACTTAGACTTCAAAGAACAAGTTTCAAATAAAAAGTCCTTCCTTTGATGACTCTTCCCACTCTTCCAAGGAAGCCCTTCCCCTCAGTTGATATGGTTACTGCAGGGGTTTGCCATGGCCTTGTATTACCCTGTAAGACTGATTGGTGATAGTAGGCCCATTGAGGGAGCCCACTCACTGTCTATAGTTGACTGATCAGGGAAAAGACACTAGATCAAAGTCTGTTCACTGGGCTGACTGATTAAACATGAGAAAGTCAGAGACACAGAGAGAACATTTCTTAGTGGCTAGAAGATATAATACTGAAGAATCATTGGTGGCCATATTTGGTATCATTTTTAAAAAGCCACTTTTGTGTCAAGAGAAAACTAAAGGAATGTGCAGGGAGCAGCTCTCTGAATTTGCCTTGCAGTCTCACACCTTCCTGCTCTGAGTGAATATCGGGAGAACCCGCCTCCCATGGTTAGCGTGGGTTCTTTTATATTTCCTAGGCATCTCGGCTGGTTTGAGAAATAAAGGGAAAGAGCACAAGAGAGACAAATTTAAAGCTGGGTATCTGGGGGAGACATCTCATATCGGCAGGTTCCGTGATGTTTCCCGAGCCGTAAAACCAGCAAGTTTTTATTAGCGATTTTCAAACGGGGAGAGAGTGCACAAATAGGGTGTGGGTCACAGAGATCACATACTTCACAAGGTAATAAAATATCACAAAGTAAATGGAGGCAGGGTGAGATCACAGGACCACCGGATGGGGCAAAATTAAAATTGCTAATGAAGTTTCAGGTATGCATTGTCATTGATAACATCTTATCAGGAGACAGGGTTTGAGAGCAGACAACCTGTCTGACCAAATTTATTAGGTGGGAATTTCCTCATCCTAATAAGCCTGGGAGCGCTACAGGAGACCGGGGCTTATTTCATCCCTCCGGCTTCGACCATGAAAGATGGACACCTCCAAGGGGGCCATTCATAGACCTACCCTCAGGGCTCATTCTCTTTCTCAGGGATGTTCCTTGCTGAGAAAAAGAATACACCGATATTTCTCCTATTTGCTTTTGAAAGAAGAGAAATATGGCTCTGTTCCGCCTGGCTCACCTGCGGCCAGAAGTCTTATATCTCTTGTTCCCTGAACATTGCTGTTATCCTGTTCTTTTTTCAAGATGCCCAGATTTCATATTGTTCAAACACACATGCTCTACCAACAATTTGTGCAGTTAACACAATCATCACAGGGTCCCGGGGTGACATTCATCCTCCTCAGCTTACGAAGATGACAGCATTAAGAGATTAAAGTAAAGACAGGCATAGGAAATCAAAAGGGTATTGACTGGGGAAGTGATAAGTGTCCATGAAATCTTTACAATTTATGTTCAGAAATTGCAGTAAAGACAGGCATAAGAAATTATAAAAGTATTAATTTGGGGAACTAATAAATGTCCATGAAATCTTCACAATTTATGTTCTTCTGCCGTGGCTTCAGCCGGTCCCTCCGTTCAGGGTCCCTGACTTTCCGCAACAAGTGAAGTTCTGTCCTCTGCCTGAGGTGTTCTTCATTCTGGACTTTACCTGGTTAGCCCTACTTTTCTTCAAGGTTTGGCTCAGGTATAATTGTCTCTATGAATAATCACTTTGGTTCCCCAGCCCTTGGTGCAATAAACATCTTTCATTGCTCTGTGCCTCAGGTTTCCTCAGTCAATAGGAGGAACCTTGAAGGCAGGAACTGTGACCTTATTCCTTTTGGTCATTCACATGACCACCAAGCACAAGGCCAGGGACATTATAAGTTTGTTAAAAAATCATGAGTTTGACAAGTTGTTGCACACCAGCTCAACAGATGGAATGGCTGGGAAGAAGACTTTTTGATTGGTCTTTGCTTTATCATGTCTCTTGGCAGCATAGGGTTAAAAACCTAATGTCCTCTGGTAGCATCTAGGACTCATCATCCCAGCTGATAGCATTCTTAGTGATGCCACATCAATTTCATCTCAAGACATACAAGTGCACAAGACCTGTGTGTTGAATTAACAAAAGGTAGGAGAGTTTGATTTCAAAAAGAATTTTCTATGTTCACTCACCTGTAAACACAATTCCAGTGTTCACATATCTGGAAAGTGTATATACCCCTGGGCGTCTATGGGTTGGGAGCAAACGGATGCAACCCTGAGAAAGGCTGTGAAATCTAGTCAGCCAGTGTTATTGATGGGGATTCTAAGCTCCAGGTTGGCAGGCAAGAGGGATATATCTACTCTATTTTGCTTCACCATCTGTTGACTATGCCACTACTTATGAGAAGTGACCTGATCTGTCATTCTTGGTACTGAAAAGAGTCATCAGCTTAGGTTCAGTAAACTTAGGACTTAAATATACTAACAAAGCCTAGCATTCCCATTTTATTCATTAATTAATTTATTCAACAAATATTTATTGAGTGGCTACTAGGTGAACACAGCAGGGAGTAGAAACTGACATATCCCTGTTATAGTCTTCTGGAATTTACTTCCAGTAGAGAGGCACATATGAATAAATTAATATAAAGTTTCTACTAATAGGTACTATAGAAGAGAGATTGTCAGAGTTGTGAGAAATCCTAAGAGGATTTGACTAAGTCAGGGAGGTGATGGGAATCTTCCCCAAATAAGGTGAAAAGAAGAAGAAAGACCACTCTAGAGTAAAAGAACAACATATGCAAATTTTGTACAGCAGAACATAACACAGAAAGCTCAAGGTGCTGAAAGAAGGCTAGCAGCCCTGGAATTTAGGGAAGCACAGAAAGGCAGCTGGAGAAGACCTGGGAGGGGTCCTACCACGTTTCAGGTGTTTAGCTTGATCCTGAGAGCAATGGGAAGCTTTCAAGGGTTTTGAGTCAAGTGAGGTGGTCAGATTTTCACTCTTAGAATACTTCCTGTGGTTGCAAAGTGTAAAACAGATTGTAGAACACATGCGATAGACTAGGTAGGAGGCTTCTAAGGTTGTGGTGAAAACTGATGGTGAATTGGACAAGGGTTGAGAGTGGAAGAGATGTATGCAAGGGGATGGATTTGAGATATATTTAGTATGTAGTTATACATTTTCCCAGGCTAGCTGTAGAAAATTTCTTATGTGGTAGGATCAGCTTCTAATCTTTGTGTCAGAGAACTGAAAGTATATTAACATTGAAGAAAAAATATTTATTCATAAAAAAGGAAAAAAAATGCTTCTATTCTGTGTAAGCCACTGCACTAGGCAGAATTATCTGAACGTTCAAGGCACAGAAACAAGGCTATCATATGTAGTTGTGCTTAGCATGAAAATAGAGTAGAAAAAATGGATATTTCAATGTGATTCAAAGCTTTCAATAAATGTGCAGCAGGACTTAAATGTGACTATTTATATTAATTTTTTCACATAGGACTCCTCATTGTTAAAATATTTTGGAGGGAAAATGACCATTTCTACTCCTTAAAATAATTATAGTCGAAGTGAGTAATTGTAGTAAAAAAAAATAAGTTATTTGAAGTAGTCAGCTTCTGGTGAAAACATTCCAAGCTCAACAAGCAAGTTTTTTCCCTGTGTTTTTCCCTGGGACTCGATTGCTATACCACAGAGATACAGAGTCTTCTGTGTGTCTCTGTGCAGAGATTTAATTAACCATGAAGGTGCTTGATGGTGAGAAATCCTGCTTATTCATGGTGTTTTAACATCTATGAAAAGGAAATACCATGGTTTTTAGGTCTGGTCACGCAGTCGTACGTTTATGTTGAGAAACGTACCAGGAGGGGGCATATTCCTTAAATAAATAAACTGATTGAAAATATGTGCTGCTGTAGGTGAGACACCAGAACGACTGACAGTTGTTCTTCTTAGATGGATCAAAATAACTTGAATTGGAACTTTACATATATACATATAATGAAAGCAAATGCTGAATAGATGAGAATATGTAGTGACACTACTGTGAAGGATATTAATCAGAAAGCATCTTAGAAAACATGTATATGAACAACTTGAAATCACAAGTTCAAGTTAAACCACTTGACTATAATTTCAAATTATGTGATATGAATTTGTCCCCCAGTGAAAAGTTATTTTTGACCAAGAATAGCCACAATTCAGATTAACTAGAACAGTGGAAAAGCAAGTCAGAAAAGCCATATGTCCCTCAACAAACTGTAAAATATGAAATAAAAACTATAAATGTAAAGAATAGATTTCCAGGGCTTTCAAATTCTAAAGTCTGTTTGAAGAAGGCTCAGTGCCATTTTTCATATGGTGCCATATGTTACCTGGTGGTAATTTTCCCCAGCACTTGGATCCATTTTCAGCTGCATAAACCAGTAACTTGTTTGCAGCCGTCAGCTGGTCTAGACAGACAATTCTTTTGAGATGCATTCTCTTTTGATGGGTTTATCAGATTTCCACCCCTATTTTCCCTTTAAAATTTTCTACATCTTCCTGTCTCTCCTGTTCGCACATACGATGCAATGACACTCACAGTTGTGCATTGGCCTAACATCTCCAACAGCAGCAGAAACAGCAGGACAGAAGAGCAGTGTATTGTATATTTTGCACGCCTCCCAAACTTTCCTGTTGGGAATAATTCTTTCCTTAACTACTTCCGTAAAGATAGCCACTCCTAGCTCACTTTAAGTTTCTTTAAGTAGTGAATACCAAGGGAAGTCTAGACCACCTAAGAAGAAATGAAATGGAACTTCAAGAAGCACACACTCTGGACGCTAGGTTCCTAGGCCTGAGTCCTAATTTTGTCACTGTAATATGTGCAACCCTACTCAATTACTAAACCTTCTCATGTTCATTTTTCCCACCTGCAACAGGGAGGGTAATTGTTGTGAGGGTCTTAGGGTTGGAAACACAGCCTAAAAAGTTTCCTATACCACTTTGGGAGGCCAAGGCAGGTGGATCACGAGGTCAGGAGTTCAAGACCAGCCTGGCCAAGATGGTGAAACTCTGTCTCTACTAAAAATAAAATACAAAAAAATAAGCCAGGTGTGGTGGCAGGAGCCTGAATTCCCAGCTACTCGGGAGGCTGAGGCAGAAAACTGCTTGAACCCGTGCAGAGGTTGCAGTGGGCTGAGACAGTGCCACTGCACTCCAGCCTGGGCGACAGAGCGAGACTCCATCAAAAAAAAAAAAAAAGTTTTCTATGCCATGCTTGGCATGTTATAAACAGTCAATAAATATTATTTTTAGAAAAGGCCAGAGACCTAATCATTTGAAACCCAGTAAAGAGACATTAAACACATAAAATAGAGAATTCTGTGTCTGTAACTACATTGTACAGATATATTTATTTCCTCTGGCAAGCACTATGTTGTATAAGTAGGAAAAAAGACTTCTGTCCATAGAGAGTATTACTTAAAAAAAAAAAAATGTAGGGAGTGCTTTAATCAAGTTGTGTTCAACCACGGGGATATTTTTTGTTTATTTTCAGAGCAGAAGTACTGTGCTCTGGTAGTCCTGTCCTGCCGGATGTGTGAGATATTTAAAAATCAATTCCAGAAATCAAAGCAGTACTGTTCAAGATGCATCAAGGGCTAGATTTGAGCCACATGGTCCATGTAAATAATGTAAAGGCGTAAGTCACACTTTATGGTAAGTTGAACAAAATAGAAGGAGCATGACAAGCTAATGAAATAATTAAAATCAGTGGAAAATAACCAGTTGTTTTGTTCCAGAAATGAAAAAACTGTCCATTTCTATAGACATATCACTTAGCCCTAAATATATATGCACATGTATATGTGATGGATACAAATGAGTTTGCGATTTTCCTCTGAAAGTATTTGAGCAGGAAATAAAACCTTTTCCCAGTGGATGAAATAACAGTCGTTTCTGCCAATCTAAGCAAGGCAGATTTAAATTTTATATGTGTCCAACTGCTTGTTCCCTCTTAGCTAATAACCTGCATGCTGGAAACATTTCAAATGGAAGAGAGTTCACAGCCCCACAGCTCGGCTCTGAATATATCTACCATGCATGTAAACAAGTAAACCATTATGTTTCTTATTGAGATAAAGAACACAATGATAAGTGAGGACTTTCACAAAACAAAGAGCTTCCTATTGCGAGTGTGGATAATCTTCCAGAAAACCCTGTGTTTTGGCAAATCACACCAGATTAATCTATTAGGCATCTCCTTTCATTATCAAATTTCCGCTGCCTATCACAGTGGCTGCCTTATCAAGCACCCCTTTTTTAATAGCAGCCCCATTCCTAAGATTTCAGATACTGGCCTTCCCTACTCAGAAAACAGGTGTCCCTACTGTTTGCAGGCAGCAAAGGTCCCTGCACAGAAGCCTGGGAAAGGGCAGGGCTATCAGGCTCTGTTCTACCTGAAGGAACAGGTAACAGAAAACTGTTGATTCAATGAATAGAACTTAATTGGCACACATTAGCCAGGAGTGAGTGTTTTTTAGAATTAAAATTCCTTTAAAAGTTCCCACTGACAAGAAAAGCTTTAAAACATAAAACATAGAAGATTTTGTTTTCTAATAATCAAGTGGACAGCTCCAAACAATAGAACTTTTCTTTACAGAATCCCCTTGTAAACATAACATTCACCCAAATTCATTCTTAAAATCAGGTATCAAGGTTTATGACAACTTCACAGAGTTACCTGTGGGGCTTAAGCTGCTGGGCATATTGTCCGTATTCAGGAGGAAAATGCATTTCATGGCTCTACAACAGGCTAATATTCCAAGTCAATTAGGAGGATGTATCAGGTTTTCTGGTTCTCAGTGTCTCCACTTGCCAGCCTGTCTTCTCTTTCTTACTTAATAAAACTGGGCATGTGGTTTCTGACCAGCCCTTTTGTGTGCTAGGCCAGGGTCACCCACCAACATGGAGCAGTGAAACCCACTGTTAACAAAAAACTCTGTTTTAATGGTGATGTGCAAAAATATGCTCACTTAAACACCTGCTTGTTTACAATAGAGATAATATTTATAGGATAGATATAAATCATGCTTATATTGAAATTTATTTGCAGAGTCATTCAGAGGAAGACAGTCAATCTGTTTTGCTTAGTCAATGCCAAGATTTCTTTAATTTCTCCTTGTCAAATTTGTACCTGTCATGTTTTTGTCTTGCTAGTATTACCTATGCCCATCTGCATTCTCTAGCAAGTAGAAAGACTTCATTCTCTGCCCTGAACTTAGCCCTTAAAAAGTTGGCTGGTGTATGCTTTACTGTAATAAAATAAAGGCATTCAGGAAGGCCACAGTACTGACAACCGGATGATCCAGTCTGCCTGCAGCTTCCCTGCCTGATGGCAGGACGGCTCAGAGATGGGTGCTGGATCTGCAGGGTGGGTAGGAAGCAATTGATAAGCACATGCTTTTGCTTCCGGCCCTCTACAGCACCAGCTTTGTTTCATCTACAGATGATTAAATGGTCTACAGGGCAATTATGAACTAGAGGAAGGAACAGCCAACTCTCTCTAGGTTTCCTCAATCAGCGTGATTGAATTTCTCAAAGGCAGGCAGCAGTAGCAGAAGCAGTTTCAACGACTTTTCCTGGAAAATGTTCGGCAGCTCAGAATTGAGCCTTTCATTTAACTACTTGCTGTTTCATTTTATTATGTGCAAATTGTGGTTTAATAGATTTACAGTCACTATAAACCCTCAACTGTTAGGGTAGCCCAAGTGGCTAGTATGTATTAAAGTGAACGGTCTGAACCCCAAAAAAGTGATACTTGCAAATTCTAAGCAGGAGTGCAATAAACTCTATCTTAATAAGCAGTATATTGATGTCTTACATGATTTTCATTCAAGGAGAAATATTTTTATTACCCTTTATAAGTGATAGGAAAATATAAGGTATTCATTTAATGTAGGGGGGAAAGTAGAAGGAGCTCTTGAGAAAAGTTGAGATAATTATTTATTATATCACAATGGAAAGGTAAAGTGCTCTTATTTAAACATTGGTTTAGGAATTTATACAGAAGATAAATGTGTATATAAATACACATATAATAAATCTTCATTTTTAAAAGAAACAAGTAGATAAACACATGAATTCCTTTCTTCTTCCTTGCACATTAAGTAACAGTAAAACAAAACCAAAAAGCCATTGTTTAAATTTAATACACTAATTACATTTGGACTACTAATTGTGTGTCTCTGTCTTCATCATGGCTTTCTATCCACAATGATCACAGCCAGATCAGAATCCCAATGTTTGAGTTATTGGCCTAATATGGATATTGTTTACAGATACGTCAAAATAATCTGTTACCCAAACAGGGCTTTTGAAAAGAGCTTTATTAAAACTGTGCAAGTGGCATCTAAAAAGAATCCTGGACTAGGTGTCATAATCCATGCATGCAGTTCCTGAGGCATGCTGACTTGCTGTTTGATCTTGGACTCTGATTTAGGTTTCACTTTAAGCCTCTGGGACTCAGGTTTCTCATCTATTAAATGGGGTTTTATCTTCCCTGATTGGCTCATGTCATTTTGAGAATTCTGTACCCCCCGCAAAAGTGAAATAGCTTTGACAAATATAAAATGGTACATAAAGAGCATATTAATGGAACAATAACACTGTTAACAAGTTACTGGATATATTTGATTGGTTGTCTAAGTCGATTAATTGTCTGCCAATCATCAGCAGCATCTCTAAGGATTTTGATCCGTTAAAAGAAAAACCTTACACAAATTAAATTTAACAGAGTTTAATTGAGCAAAGTATAACTTGTGAATCAAGCAGTTTCCAGAGCTCAAGTAGACTCCGAGAGACTTCAGCACAGCCACGTGGTGGAAGAAGACTTACGGACAGAAAAAGAGAAGTGGTGTTAAGAAAACTGAAGTAAGGTATGGAAGCAGCGGGACTGGTTATAGCTCTGCGTTTGCCTTACTTGAACACAGTTTGAACAATTGTCCCCCTTTGATTGGCTAAAGCTCGGTGATTGGCACAAGAGTAGGTTATAGTCTGTTTACCCCACCAATTAGGTTACAGTTCACTATGTACTGAGATATCTTTAGGTTGAATTTAAAATATGTAAGGAGGCAGCTTTTGGCTAAACTTGGTTTAACAGATCGCAACACTATAAAAGCAGCCTGCAAGAGAAAGGAGGTAAAACAAGTTAATGTAATAAAATCTTTTACATTGTGACTTAAGTTTCCAAGAGAATCACATCAGAAATAGCATATATTCATGATTCTGTAGTGGTATGTAGCCATTTTAAGTGTGAGCAGTTGATGGTTTAACAACTAGACTACTGTTTGAATGCTTAAATCCAGGGGTGGTTAAGTGTGGACTATTTCATGGCTAGGCAGAACGAAATATAAGTCCTAATTTTATATGACTTGTAGGAAACAAACACAAATCGGTAAACACTGAATAATGAAAATGTCATATGAAGCTTTTGCCAGGATAATATAATTTCTTTTAGTATTATTTAGAGTAAGATAATCTTTTTGCCCTAAATCATATAATAGAACCTATGGTCAAATACTAATCTTAGGAATCTGAGTTCAAGCCACTGATTTGAGTGAAATAATCTTTAAACATTTAAATAATAAATTTTTACTCAACAGTAATTTTATTGACTAATTTATTTTTCCTGTGAGCGTTGCCTGTGAGGAAAATCAACTTAATCTATTAGAGATTAGATTAAATAATTAGTGAATTATTCAGACTTCCCATGGTCTATTTTAACTTTCAGCAACATCTCTAAAAGAAGAAAAAAAATGTAAAACTCATGTCAGTGAGATTTCTACATTTTAAAAAGCAGCAAAAGACTTGAAATTGCAGGGAAAGAAACGATTCCTTTTCTTCGTACATACTTTATGTCAGGTAGTGAATGTGGTGCTGATTTTAATACATTTAAATTCATTGCTATGCTTATCTGAAGATGGTTGGCATTATGTCATTCATTTAGAAGTAATTAATGAGGTGGATACCTGACAAACTAAATAGGACAAGAAAATAAAAATTTGGGGTAAAGATACGTTAAAGCAAAAATCAATTTACAGAAAGAGAAACATAAAAATGTTTGCTGAGAAACTTACTTTGATTACCCACAGGGTCTTTGAATTGTACTAAAAAATCCCAAAGACGTTTTTAAAAACGTGTACATGTTTAAATATGTTAATGTCTCTACATATTTTTATTTTGTTTACAAATTTCTCATCTTTCTAAAAAAAGGAATATATAATCATTCATTGAGAAACATTTGGGAAAACATTTCTTTATGATATGCCCTTGAAATAACATCTGTTGTGTATAATGCAGATAGGAGAAAAATCTTTAATTTATCCATCCACACAGCCACTTAAAGTGTAAGAATATATAAAGTATAATGTGATTTGCTGCATTTTTGTTGTGAAATACAATATTAAAATGGTTCAGATGCTCCCAACTGTAATTTTAAAATTGTGTAGACTTCTACATTTCATTAACAAACTACAGATGTATAGTTAATAAGACTCTTTATTGGACAATATGCTATTATGCAGCTGTTAGCACAATGCAGTAAAGAAGGTCATTTGCAAATCTCATTAATAGTTCTACCATTTTCCACCACTTGAATGAAAAGTGATAATGTATAGATCTCACAGTCATTAAGAACGTTCCGTTACTCCTTTAGGATTAATTTGCGCTGACCCAGAATTTGGTATTTGCTTAACACAAGCCGTGAGTTACTTTGATGTTATCTGCTTCTATAAACAGTAATATACAGTCCTCTCCTGGGCTAAAACAGCTTTTATTCCAGTGAGAATTGATGGTATTAATCATTCTGAAGTCCAAGAATGGTGATCATAAATTGTACGCAGGGACCTCACTTAGTACCTCCCAGGACTCCCATTCATCAGCAATCCCTCTTCTCCACCTGGATACAAAGTATATAAAGAGTAATTTATCTCAGAACTTGAGCTCTGTGATCTTCTTGATGTTTAGGTGACATGAGAAACATTTGGAAACAAATAAATACTTATTCTCCAATTTTTTGAAATAAAGACCTAAATTGTCTGCCATTTCTCAAGTTTGATTCCCTCAAGTGGCCAGAATGGAAAATGCATGTCTTGCCTTAAAATATCCTGCATATGAAATAAGCTGGAATGATAGCAGATAAAGGGAATTACTTTTCAACAATGTTAAAAATAAAAGATAGTAACTTTAAATCATGACCAAATTAGCACAGACTTATTCTCACCAAACATTAATGCTAAAAATGCTAGCTATAATTTATGAACTGTTAGGCCTGGAAAAATGTCTAGATGCATTTTTTTTTTAATGCAAACCTGCTAAGATCTGCAGAAATATTTATCTTAAACAAAAGCTGAACAAATAACTCAGCTCAAGATCAATACAAATCAAGAGAAAACACAGAAACCAACTCCATTACATCGATATTGTTGGCAGAATCTCCTTCCACACTGTCAAATTAGCTGTCAAATTTGAGAAAAGGTTGACTTTGGTATTTAGATTTTAGGAAAAAATGTGTCCTTACAGAGAATGGAAGAAAATAAACAACAGGAGCAATAACGAAGAAGTATGCTTAGGGGTTAGACGAAACTCTTGAATTTTCAGGAGGTGTATGTTTCCTCATTTGATCTCATTGTGTAGATTTTGGCATTTTCCATCACATAAGTGAAAGGAGACAAATCAATATACACACACACACAAACCATGGAGTCATTTCTGGAACATTTCTTGTTTCATCCTAAGCTTTAGCTGGATTCGTGAATTTCAAAGCTTTTCATGGTTCATTGTGAATATGTGGTTTTAAAATTTTGCTGGGTTCCAAACTTATCACTGCGAGATTATTTTATGTTAAGCACCTTAAAAATCCAATCCTTAAGATGCGAGTAGAAACAAAAACAAATAAATAAATTATTGCACTGGGCCAAAAAAAAAAATTTAAGAAGGTAAACTTAAAAGATTTTTGCCAGAATGTGAACTGAAAGGATTAAAAATCTTGCCAACACAATCCTTTTTTCACTCTAACTATAAACGTCACAATATTTTTTTTCCAAATGTGATTAAAAAAATGGAGAGTGGAAATATGTGGTACCCAAAGTTATTCTACAGACTGTTATTTGACAGTCTCCGTTGGAAGATAGTTTAGTTTCTGCAGAGTTCTACTATCAGAGCTCACATTTTTGGTATTACAGAAGTTCTTTGCTTAAGGAACCTCATTTACATGTTAAAATGTGTCTGCTTAACATTTGTGAATTGCATAGTTCACTGAATTGAACACTGAACTAGCTGTGAGTCAAGAATAATACAAATATGCTTGTTCCTATCTAGGAATTCAGCCTGTTCTCTACAGATTATAATCTGAATGACATGGAGAAAATATTGTTCAGTTATCTATACAATAAGTGACTTGTATCCAGAGTATAGAAAGAACTCTTTGATATGGTTTGGCTGTGTCCCCACCCAAATCTCATCTTGAATTGTAGTTCCCATAATCCCCATGTGTGGTGGGAGGGACACGGTGGGAGGCAATTGAATCACAGGGACAGTTCCCCCCATGCTATTCTCATGAGAGTAAGTTCTCATGAAATCTGTTGGTTTTATTAGGGGCTTCCCCATTTGCTTGGCTCTCATTCTTCTCCTTGCTGCCACTATGTGAAGAAGGATGTGTTTGCTTCCCCTTGTGCCATGATTGTAAGTTTCCCGAGGCATCTCCAGCCATGCTGAACTGTGAGTCAATAAACCTCTTCCTTTGTAAATTACCCAGTCTCATGTGTCTTTATTAGCACCATGAGAATGGACTAATGTATTATTGTAACTCAATAATGAAGACAACAATCCAATTAAAAATGGGCAAAAGATATGAATAGCGGTTTCTCCAAAAAAGATAACAAATGTCCAATAAGCATGTGGCAACATGTGAAACATCATTACTTATTAGGGATATGCAAATCAGAACCATAATGAAATACTACTTCATACCCATCAGGATGGCTAATAGGCAGAGAGTGATAAGTGTTGACAACGATGTAGAAAAAATAGAACATTTATACATTGCTAGTGGAAATATAAAATTGCAGAGCTACTTTGGAAATTTTTTCAGAATAAGTTAAACATAGACTGATCCTATGACCCATCAATTCTACCTCTGTGCATTTATCCAGGAGCGGTGGAAACAGCTCCACATAAAGACTTATACATGAATGCTTATAGTAGCATGATTTATAATACTCAAACAATAGAAACAACCCAAATATCTATCACCTGAAGAAACAATATGTGGTAAATCCTTGCAATAGAATACTATTCCACAGTAAAAAGAAATGAAGTACAGGTACATGATACAACAGGGAAGAACCTCAAAAACATCATGCTCAGTGAAAGAAGTCAGTCACAAAAGACCACACCTTATATAACTATCTGTATTAAAAAATGCCCGGAAAAAGAAAATCTATAAAGACAGAAAGTAGATTAGTGCTTTCCTGGGGCTGGGGGAGTGGGAAAGGGGAATGACTAACTGAATGTAAGATTTGCTTTTAGGGAAATGTTCTGAACTTAGATTCTGGTGATGATTGTATAACTCTAAATGCACTAAAATGTTTTGAATTGTACACCTAAAACAGATGAAGAGTAACTTTCATGGTATGTAAACTGTATCTCAATAAAACTGCTTAAAAAATAACCAGCATGTGCAGGGGGAAATGGGGGAAGAGTGGAGTGGGATGATGCAGGGTCTCATAGGCTGGTCATATTAAGGGGTGTCTTTTTCCTCAAAGCAATGGAAAATTACGAAAAGATTTTAGTAAGGGGTGACTGGTAGTGATGATTGATCACATTTGTATTCTCAATGCGTGCAAAACAACCTAGAATTAGAGGTAGACTGAGTAGATATTTTTTTCTATGCTCACCAGGTCCCTAACTCCTGAGTTGTCATATGGCTCATATGTCAATGGGTGACTTACCCATTTACCTGCATTTGTTTATCCATTACCCCTTCTTCCTGAAACACCACAAGGAATTCTGGAAACAGGGATGATGTCTTATTTATCTTTGTATTCTCAGCACCCAACACTTAATCTGGAATTCAACAGGCTTTCAACTAATGTTTATACAATGACTAATTTTGAAAGGAGCAAAGAGGCCGGGTGTGTTGGCTCATGCCTGTAATCCCAGCACTTTGGGAGTCCGAGGCAGGCAGACCACCTGAGGTCGGGAGTTCAAGACCAGCCTGACCAACATGGAGAAACCCTGTCTCTACTAAAAAAACAAAAAAGTTAGCCAGGTGTGGTGGTGCATCCCTGTAACAGCAGCTACTTGGGAGGCTGAGGCAGGAGAATCGCTTGAATCCAGAAGGAGGAGGTTGCGGTGAGCCGAGATCACACTATTGTACTCCAGCCTAGGCAACAAGAGTGAAACTGTCTCAAAAAAAAGGCAAAGAGCAGAAGAACGTAAACAATTCAACCTTGTGTCCAACATTCTCTGCTGATTGGATAGGCTGGTTGTCTTCTGTCCCAGTTGGTAATTTTGCAAATGGAATCACAGTTTGATCTCTAATTAGACGATTCCACAACATTATTATGCTACCCACTTTGCCCTAAACTCTTTCGGAATCAATATTTTAAGCAATAATAAATAAATCAAAAGATGATCTGTAATGCAAAAACATTCTCTGTGCCTACTGCAGTTGGGCAAACATTGGCAATAGAATTCTAATTTAGATATTTCCTGAATTTTGTGTATTGTCTGCATGAAGTTTTAATAGCTGGCTTCAATAGGTTAAACATGATTTGTTAAGCTAAATAAAATATTGAAAAAACTGATTATGCTACCTATAAAATTGATGTGCAACAGAGATGTGCTAGTAATATTAGAGTAAAACATTTTTTGGAAGGCTCATATAATTGCTAGCTCACTATAACTCCATGTTAAGAGAAAGAAGGAACAATCTTATATCGTTGATATGTAAAAACAAAGCCAAACTCAAACAACTCCCAGTTTATATCCTGGAGATGGTCCATAGTCAGCCCAATCATTTATGTTTAAAATAAACACGTGATGTTTTGAAAGAGAATTCAAGTTGAGAACTCTGATCACAAGACTTTGAGTAATCCCAAACAGGAAAGAAAGACTACTCTGTTGTATAAAGGATTATAAATAATGGTAAAAATAAACAAACAAAAAAAAGCTATAACAATTACTTTGCCAGAACTATCCCTTATTAATCATTTGAAAGTCTATTTTGTATGAATATGACAAAATAGGAATATATTATACAAAAGTAAATAACTGGCAACAGTTGAATCCCATGGCACATTTTTCGGGATTCTCTTAGCTAGAACCTCTGTTGCGTCTATACTCCTCAAACTGAAGAACTGGAATTCAGTGTAACATGTATTACATAGGTAAAGTATTGGTTGCCCTAGATTTTTTTTCTACACAGGGTTCCTGCCCTATCAGACACAAAGCCAAATAGATCTTGAAAACTATTTCTTCAACAACCATTTCACTCAACTGGTCCGTTTAATTTTTTATTTAAGTCCAAATTAACCACTTATCTAAATGGACTGTTTTGTGATTGTATCTTGGGAGTAACTGTTGGCAAATTTTTGATTTGAGGTAATAAACTGGGCTGATATCTTTATTGTTTTAGCTGAAACACTTTTCTATTTCATGTAAGTAGTCTGGTATTTTCAAGCCATTTCACTGAATTTTGAATAACTTTTCCCAATTTGCTTTTCTAATTGAGCCTTGAGCCCTAACTACAAGGACAGTCTGAGGTTCGAAGGTTTAGATGTAGTTCAGTCATTTGAAAGAGGAAAAAAAGACAAGTCAAAAAGAGGTAAAAATATGTTTCTTTCATGTTGCTATCACTCAAAAATAAAAGCAGATTTTTCTCAGACTAGACCTTCTCCCACAAATCAACTTTGGGCAGCATCAAACAGTAATTTGGTTTCAAAAGAATTTTTTTTTTTTTTTTTTTTTTTTAGGGAGTCTCAAAAAGAAGAGATGAAAAGCAGTTCTCTGCCTTGGCCTGAAGATGTCCCCGGTCCTCCCACCTTATCCTCCCAAGCAGCTAAGACTACAGTAGCAATGAATCATGCTTCAGCTATTTTTTTTTTTTTTTTTTTTTTTTTTTAGAAAATGGCATAAGCCATTATGATTGTGTTGCTAAACAGTTTGGAATCCATCTATGGCACAGAGTCTTTATAAAGTCCATGTGCCATTTTAAACATTTTAACTTTAATAATTTAGATTTATAGGTATGATATAAACCATCTGCATTTTCCTGGTTGTAAGCAGTGAATTTTCTTCTCACAGCTGGCCTGGACTTCAGTTCTGTGAGCCAAGAGGGGCACTGGCCTCCCCACGTGTGGTAGTATCTTTTGCAATAAAACTGAAATAAGAGTATATTGTGCAAAGTTGTGTAATGTGGTCCTAAACTTTACTAAGTTGCTTTTGAATGCTGTTGAATGTTATTTCTATTGTGTATTTCAAACCCAAGTTGTTGTCATTTAACAGACAAAAAGATTTTATGAAGATCTCATATTTTGGATTACAAAAGCTCCACATTCTTCGGTAGTCATAGAACTTCTTAATTTAGCCATGCTGAGTAAAAACTCCACTAACAGGTGTTGAGAACTGTCCACCAGAACTTGGCACATCTCAATATCTCAGGCTATTTGGTAAAAGGCACAAGTGTGCACATTCTTGAATGAATGCTTAAACGTGCCATTAGAATTGATTTATGGGGCAGAGGTGACACAGTGGTACATGAAATCTTCTCTTGGCTTGTGTTTTAAAGCAAATAACCAGCAAGCTAAGATAACAGAGTGAGCATTTTTAGATAAATCATTAGTATTCAGTAAGAGAGTTAAGGGAAAGTCAGAATAACACTCACCTCTGTAGCAGGAGACCACCTTCAGCAAGCAGGAGAAAAGGTATATGGAGTGGGATAGTGCTTACCAGGAGGCAGTCAAGTATCATGGAGAACAGGTTAAAAGAGGAATGGCCAGTGTCAGCAAATGGAGTAAGGGGCGCTGAATCAGCATGCAGAGGCAGTAGTGAGGCAAAAGTCACCAAGAATGGGAAGGCATCAGAGGCGAGGGGGTGGCACTGGCCATTCTCTGCAAGTTCACTGCAACATCAAGCTGCCATCCCCCAGCCCATCTCAGTCTCCTTGGTGGGCTTGGCCAGTGCATTGTCCTTTAGGTGAGAGGAGCACATGGGCCAAGCAGCCACACTGCAATGCTGAGATTTGTGCATTGTGTAGTCCTGCATTCATGCAGTTTGCACCTCTCTGTGCCAGACACTGCATCTTTCAGGCAGGTTAAAAACAAGACTATTAAGTAAGAGGTAATGTCTATTAGAAAGAACAATTCAGCGACTTTATGCAGTGATGGGTTCCCAGTTAATTTTAACATGTCAGGGAAAAAATGACCTAGTCATGCATGATAATAAAACACTTTGACAGCTCAGTGGGAGTTTAGTATGCAGTGGCTGACAGCAACTTCAACATGGTCAGCTACATGGAAGATAGCCCGGCAGATAAGGGGCATGTTTACTTCAGGAGGGGCCTGCTAAATAGGTCCCTACTGCCCAAATACCCCATCAGTATACAAGACCATGGCATGTATGCTGAAGGCACACTGGTCCATATAGAAACTACTAAGGCATGTTATATTGTCACCATATAAGTTGCTGCCTATGTATATACACACACACTTTAACGATTTTGCCATCAGAAAGCACATGATAGAAACAACATTAAAGATCAATAATATCCTTTTAGCTCTGAAATTGTTGCAGAGGGGTGAATATATTTATCCTTAAAAAAGAAATACTATAACATTAATATAGAAAGAAACAACACACTTCTATAAGTACTTATTGAACATCTACTATGTACAAGAGTAGGTACTACAAAAAAGGCAGAAAACATAGACCTTGCTCCCATGGGCCTCATCTGAACCTAGTAAGGGAGAAATACTTGTATACATAACTAATTATAAAATGTGAAAGAAGGTGAGAGTGCTTTCAGTAGAGGTGCTTGCAAATGCTAATAAGAGTATTGTAGAGGATGGGTTTATTCTAGAGTATTTTTGTAAAACATAAGCATTGAATCTTCTTGCATGCGTCGACATCATGTATAACCCAAAATGCTGTAATAAAAATAACTGACCCTGTCCCATTCATGGCAACTCAGTAGTGGTGGTTTGGAGTACAAATGCTATAGGGTAAATAATTCAGAGTTCAGACTTAATCACTGGAAAGGTCAAACTTGACAATGAGCTTTCTGCTTTCTCAAAGATTGTCTCTGGCCAACTTCAGGAAGTTGTCCAGTGTGGTGAAGCTGGGTAGATGTTGTCTCTGTTCCTCTCTGGTCTCTGTCAAGATGTCTCATCTCTCGTGGTCTATGGTGCTGGCCTCCGTCCTGCAGGGTCTGCAGCTGCTGTCCTGGCCTCCCCTGCCCTGGGGCAGTGCTAGAAGCACCTGCAGTTGAGGTCTACAGGTTGAGCCACCAGCACTCTGCTCTTCTCACCCAGCACTGCTGCACATAAAAACTGCATGCATCGGGAAACATGTGGGATCTCCTCTAAGCTGGTTCCAGGGCAAGGAGATAGAAATTGTTCTATTGAGCTTTTTCATGCCCTAAATATTCCATGCCTCCATGTTTTCTTTTTCTTTTCTTTTTTTCTTTTCCAAGATGGAGTCTCACTCTGTCGCCCAGACTGGAGTGCAGTGGCACGATCTCAGCTCACCGCAACCTCTGCTTCCTGGATTCAAGTGATTCTCCTGTCTCAGTCTCCAGTGTAGCTGTGATTACAGGTACATACCATGATGCCTGGCTAATTTTTGCTTTGTATTTTCAATGCCTAGCTAATTTTGGGGGGTGTTTTTAGTAGAGACCATGTTGGCCAGGCTGGTCTCGAACTCCTGACCTCAAGAGATCCACCCGCCTCAGCCTCCCAAAGTGCTGGGATTACAGGCATGAGACACCGTGCCCGGCCTCATGTTTTCTTTATTACAAGCACTATATACAGGAATAGGAAATGCTGTGACACTACCTCTTCCCAGGATTCCAGGTGGGAAGCAGGCCCAAGTCTCTTCTGTTCTTGAAATCCTAATCTGGAACTCCATCTTGGGGCTTCCCTCGCCCTTGCTAAGTTAAAAATTTAGAGGGAGGCACCCAGGAACACACTCAGTCACAATCTGACACAATCTCCTCTTTCTCTTCAGCCTCACCATCACACTTGGAAGGAGTGAGAAGACCACAACACGTCCAGTGTGCTCTGCTTTCTGGTTTGAGATAAAGACTCCTTCTTGATACTTAAAGGAAGTGTTTAAGACTTAGGAAAACGTTTCACTCTCAAGAACCAGTCTCTTGCAAATAGAAAGATATTTGGTTTATGCTCACATACTTGATGATGGCATAAAATTGCCTTCACATTTTTTATTGCATCCATTCTCTCTTGAAGTGAGGATACCATAAGTAGAGAACTGCAGAATTCTAGCACACCCTGTCTAGCACATGGTCTGGGTTATCTGTGTCTTTCATTATCTGAATTATTTCACAACCGTGTGAGTTGAAGAAAACTGATGCAATGCAAATGACTCCTGTTAATAAAAATGCAAATACATTTCGTCTGGTGGCAATGCCCATCGACTAGTTTTGCATCTGTTAGCAAATTCCTTTTAGCATTTGTAATGGCATATATGTATGCATGCTTTTGAATTCTTTTTTTTTTTTTTTGCCATGTAACAGCTGTTTTCCTCATTCATTAATGGGTTAAGTAGAATTTTTGACATATATTTATTTTATATTTGTATGAGAACCAAGATTTTACCTTTTATATTAATTATTCTTTAACAATTTTCTATCCCTACTTAACTGGTGAGAGAATTAAGGTTCAATGAAATCTAACAAATTGCCTAGGTTTAGAAAAGTAATAGATAGAAGCAACATTTGAGTCTATATATTTGACCCCAAACCTAAGCTCTTAAATTCTGTACTACTTCGTGATTAAACAAAGAAATCTGAAAAATATGTTAAAGGTCCACAGACAAGCATTCTAAAAATTCCAGAATTGTCCTATAATTTTTTTTATTATACTTTAAGTTCTAGGGTACATGTGCACAACATGCAGGTTTGTTACATATGTATGCATGTGCCATGTTGGTGTGCTGCACCCATTAACTCATCATTTACATTAGGTATATCTCCTAATGCTATCCCTCCCCCTCCTGCCACCTCACAACATAATTTTTTTTCTTTAAAATATAAAACAACCCCAGCTTTGTGCCTTTGTTGAGAGAAAAATTAAGTCCTTCACATTGTAGTTTTAAAGCAAAAAGTTGTAGGACTCACTATCATATCCACAATTTTATAGGTAGCCACCCCTGTCACATGCCCATGTCAAATGGTTGTCTGAGAAAAAATCCTTATGGCATTTCTGGACATATACTAGGGCAATTTTTCAAAGTACATTTTTACACTATGCTTTATGGAAAAAAATATGAGTCACAACTAGGAAAAAAATGTCTCCAGCTTTTATACCACATGATTAAACACTCCACATAATTAAATACTCTATGTGGAGAGGAAGGAGAAAAAAGGGATTTATTAGGTTACTTAAAATGGTCTTTTGAAGATAGTTTGGTTAAGAGTATTACCTCAAATTTATTTTGAGTGATTATTTCTAAAAAACAAAATATTACCTATGCTCAGACACAGAACAAATACTTATTTGAGGAAAACAGAGTGATAGTTCAGCTATGCTGTTTGTCAGCATTTCACAGTGTGATAAATGTCAAGTTTATTTAACTGCATTTCAAATAGATCATTTTTTCTTAAAAACATTCACAATGATATGTCTCAAAAAATTTCAAACTTTGCTAAACAAACCCAACCACATGTCAATTCACTTCCTTTCAATTCACTTCCTTTTTTTTTTTTTTTTTTTTTGAGATGGAGGCTCGCTCTGTCACCCAGGCTGGAGTGTAGTGGCGCGACCTCAGCTCACTGCAAGCTCTGCCTCGTGGATTCACGCCATTCTCCTGCCTCAGCCTCCCCAGTAGCCGGGACTACAGGTGCCTGCCACCATGCCTGGCTAATTTTTTATATTTTCAGTAGAGACGGGGTTTATCCATGTTGGTCAGGATGGTCTCGATCTCATGACCTCATGATCTACCTGCCTTGGCCTCCCAAAGTGCTGGGATTACAGGCGTGAGCCACCACGCCTGGCAATGTCAATTCACATTTTTAAATGAATTTTGGGAAACCAAAGGGCGAATTAATATCTCAAGAAACAAGATTTGTTAGACCCAATATGTTCTTGAAAGAAATCGGATAATCTCTGTTTCAGGAATTATTTGAAACGAAGAAGTGAATCCAGTACTCTTTTCAAGTTTAGATACAGCGATTCAATAACTTTAATGACAACAGCTATATATAATACTATGCCCTTCTTCTCTGTCTGAAAGGAGAGGAAGTATTGGGGCTGATATTGGTTTTTTCCCACCTCACAATCATTCTTACTAGCTAAAAGAACTGAGATTGTATTCAGGTAACACGTGGGAGTACCTTGATGTCAGTGAAAGTAGATCTTTGCTCAGTCATAGGAAATAAAAGTCACAACTGGTTAAACAAGGCTGGTATAAATGAGTTGTGATTATCTATGTCCCTTAGCCAGTCCAGGTGTGGTCATGACACTCAGATTCAGCAATGAGATGCAATGGAGATTCTGCTGGGACTAAAAGGATCTGGGATGGATCATGATGACTGGAGCAGCAGCAGTCATTTTATGATCACAGAGCAGAAAGCCAACATGCTGAGGTCAACAGGAAGAAAGGACAGAGAGAGGCTAGTACCCTGAGGATATTATCGAGTTGCTGCACCAAACCTGGAACCACCCACCCCCTCCAGACGTTTCATGTGAGCTAATGCAATGTCTTTATTGCTTAAGTGACTGAGTGCCCTCCCTTCTTACGGCTCTCCTACGTAGGCCTTTGCACTACCATATTTCTAGGGCCCCCATGTAGGCTGCACACTGTGAACAAAACCCCATAACCTGGATGCTGTCTCTTATTTTTTTTTTCAAAAAGTAATTAATGCAATCTAATTTACAGATAAACATCCAATGAGCAATAAACACCATTTTCTTCCTTTCACACATACTTCCCTTCTTGTTTAATATGCAGAAGTACATTTTTATGTTTAAGTAAGTTTATGCCTACTCTTTTATTTTTGAAATTTTCTACTTCATTTATAACAATCTTTCAAGTTGGTTATTCTAATGCCTTAATACCATTTAGTTTTCCTGTAAAATATTACCTTTGGTTATCAACCCATTTTCTAACATAGGAGCATTCTGAGTTGTTTCTAGATCTACTTTTGCTCTTCTTCCCACCATTAGTATGTTTCTAACTAGTATTCATTTTACTTAAGGCTTTGAGCTCTTAACACAAAATAAAACAAAACAAACCCTCTAGGGAGGTGTTTGATGCCCAGTACACAGTAGGCAGCCAATAAGCAAATGAATGAGTTGTATTTATGAAATCATACCTAAAGTTAAGGTGTGAGTATGCTTTGTAATATTAACTGTGGGTTTCTCTTTTCTGATTATAGGAAGAGACACATTATGGAAAAATTGATAAATATAGAAACGTACAATGATAAAAACTCCAATTATCCATAGTAAGTATATATTTTTTCATACTTTATATGGCTCTATGAACACAATGCCTGTAAAGCCATAGGAAGAAGCCCACTGGCAGGAAGCTCAGGGCCCTGGAGAACTTGGGACATTTAGTATTGGGCAGGTCTGGGAGTATCTACAGGACTGCATTCAATGCAACGTATCCGTGCTAAAGGCAGATGGTTTGTTACTAGTGGCAACTTTAAGCTCACCACCCATTTCCAGAGGTCTTCTTAACTGCCTGTTTCCCAGCTAGAACTCTTTTGAAGACTCTTGGTATAATATAAGCACAAGTGAGGGCAGGAAAGAGGAAAACCCCACTTGATTTCCATAGTTTGGTCACATCCATTCTTTTCATGTGGCAGATCTCTGCCAGAACAGCGGTAGTAGAATTTAAAAGATTTAATCACTGGTTTATTTTCCAAGGAGGTAGAGAAGAAAAAGAAGGTAAGAAAAAGTCACTGAGGTCCAGCAGGGAACAGAAGTTCCTTCTAGTTGGTCAGAGGGAGTCTTAGCAACTAGGACAACAATCACTTCAAGGCTGGGGTATTTTGGTTTCACTAGGGAGAGGCGGGTTTGTGCTGCTCCCAATTTCAACAAGGCCACACTGCTTAACAGAGAGGCGAAGACTTTTTAATGCCAGAAACAGCAACAAATGAAGAATAGCTTTCCTATAGCAATCCACTTTTTTTTTTTTAATGTTAAAATTTTCTATTGCATCTTTGGACAGTCAATCTGACATTTAGGTGAAAGTAATTTCCAATCTATATAGCAATCTACTTTGAACTAATTGTCCTTTTTTTCATTCTGTTTTGAACAAAATAGCCAACATTGAGACCACGAGAATCAACAAGTTCTCAAAACCATTTATCTGCTGACTCAGTCCCTGGTGCCACTACCTGTCAACAATAGATTAATTTGCTTCGGCTGAATTTGCAGGCTCTTCTCTGGCATGACCACAATACCCATTCAAAAGAGCCCTGAGTTGGAGATTAAGCTGTCCCCACTTGAGGAGAATGTGGAAAATAAGAATCTATTGTACACATTGATCTTTTGAAGTTCATATCACATACTGAAGGATTCCATGTGACTCGAGTAGGGATATAATGCTTTATGTTTTTACCCTTCTGCTCTGAGAACCGTTTTGTTATTGAGAAACAATACCATAATTTTATGAAGGTCCTTGGGAGAAAAGCAAACTCATTTTAAGGCATAGGAAATAACAATCTCAGGAGAAGAGAAAGAGGCAGATGACCATGGGGAATTGTGGTATTTCCAGGAATTAAGATATGTAACTTTTGTATTTGATGTATCACTGAGATTAGAGGTCCATCTTCTGTTTCAAACCTGCTGGGCAACTCTTTCTATCATTAGCCAATAAATGTCTGCCATGTTACATTTTTGTGGTATATTCTCAGGGTTATAGAGTTTCTCTTCTTTGAGTTTTTTTCCCAAGGCTCCACTGTCTAGTGAAAGAAGGAGTTAATGACTTTGGCCATCAGCAAAAAAGCTACAAGCAGGGAGAAAACACATGATTGAAGGACTAAATGTTTAATTACATATAGAGGTATTAAAAGAAACAACCCTTGAGCTAGCAGACCATAGGACAATGGATCAGCAGTTTTAGAATCTATTTCTGACTCTGTCATTGACTCAGGATACTGGAAAAGTCCTATGTTTCTGGTTTTCAAAAATTTATTGTACCATCATGGCAATCATCTATTTTTTGGTGTAAATTATGCTTGCTGAGCACCCAGAATTCAGGGACTTTTCAGCAGAATAAAAAGCAGTATGATTTTCATCTTTAAAAAGGGGGAAGAATGTCATATGAATTCAAATGATGAGCAAAGACATCTACAGGAGTGAAGGAATAAGATCTAATGTTATAAATGTTTGTTTTAGGGTCCCTGCAAGGGTTTTATTTTCCCTGTGAGTTTTTGCATACAGACAGGGGCTAGTGTTTGTGGAGCACCATTTCCACGTGCCCAGAACATGATGCGATTTGCTCTAAAGCCTGAGGTAGGCGGTATCTCCATTTTGCAAATGGGAAAGCGAAGCAAAGAAGAGCTTAGAAATGTTGCTAAAGCTCATGGTCTTGGTGACTCTGAAGCCTGTACCTCAAGCTTTGCACTTCATGCACCTAAAAGTATTCCCCATAGGTGAGTATCAGTTCTGACTTGTTAACATTGCTTTCCTATTCTATTCTCCTTAATTCTACATTATCTCTTGCATTCTTAAATTCCAGGGTTAGATCTGGAGCTATAGGGATCTGCAGAACTCCCTGAGATTCCAGTGTACACCGCTTATATATGCAGGAATTCTAGTTAAACATGAACAGCTTCCTAAGGAAAATCGGGTTCTGCTTTCATTAGCAGAGGCAGTTTCAGGCTCTGCACAGCTCAAAAGACCTGTGCTTACTCATTCTTCCAATTGTCTCTGCAAGAAGAATGCTTCTCTCCAGCTCATGGTCTTTGGATAGAAGTCTTCCCTCTTCTGTCTTTGCTCCTTCTTCCTATATAGTTGGTAGCAGTGTTTACTATCAACTATGGCAAAATTCCACTTGACATCAGCAGAGCTCTATTAAAGCGTAATAGAATTATTTGCTTGGAGCATACCTTCCTCCTACAGCTTCTCTGACAGATTGCCATTCTGCCTCTTGATGATGACACTGCCCTATAACTTTTGCACACAATTCCTAGCTCTGCTACACTAACAAATACACTGTGGGGAAAGTTTGGATGACTGCATCAGTCAGCATTCAACCAGAAAAGCAGAACCAGTAGGAGAAAATGTACAAGAGATTTTTTGTAAGGAATTGCTTTACATGATTGTGGGAGCTGGCTCGGTAAGTCTGTAATCTGTAGGGCAGGCTGGCAGGAAGTATGGGCTGAATCTACTGTTCATGGGTGGAATATCTTCTTCAGCTGTGCTCTTCACATCATTCAGCTGCTGAATCAGGCCCACCTAGATCATCTATAATCTCCCTTACTGAAAACCAACTGATTATGGGCTTTAATTACATCTACAAAATACTTCACAGTAACACCTAGATTGGTGTTTGATTGAATAGCTGACTGTAGCCTCACCAAGTTGACACATCATAAGTCCATTGCAAACATGGAATAACTGGCTACACTAAGTTGTCAAAAGCAAAAAGTTAACATGAGAGTCCCAGGCCTGGGAGTGAGAATGTTGCAAGGAGAACTGTCCACAGGAGGCCCATGCCCTGACCCCCGCTCCTCCTGTAGCCACATGAGTAGAGTCCCTTTATCAATAACCTAACTCCCAACAAATCTCTGCCTCCCATACCACATTTAAGTATTCACAGTGACATTTGAAATTTGCAAGGAGATTTATAAAGTAACTCTGGCTCTGTGGTGCCACAAAGGGAAATGAGGAGGGACTGCTTAAGTTAGACATGAGGCGAATGGAGCAGTACGTACAGTTGTTCTGCAAAGTAAACACTGAATCTGAAAAGGATTTGATTGTGCATAAAACAACCACAAATATACAAAATTACTGGTGGAGAGATCCAAAAGAAAAATACTAGATCACACCGGGCATGGTGGCTCATGCCTATAATCCCAGCACTTTGGAAGGCTGAGGCTGGTGGATCACCAGGTCAAAAGTTTGAGATCAGCCTGGCCAGCATGGTGAAACCCCATCTCTGCTAAAAACACAAAATATTAGCTGGGTATGGTGGCACATGCCTGTAATCCCAGCTAGTCGAGAGGCTGAGGCAGGATAATTACTTGAACCCGGGAGGTGGAGGTTGCAGTGAGCGAAGATCCTCCCACTGCACTCCAGCCTGGGTGACAGAGCGAGACTCCATCTCAAAAAAAAAAAAAAAAA